>NW_022631020.1:12254451-12853739 GCF_010015895.1 Lontra canadensis
GGGGGTGGTGAGCAGCAGGTAGCAGGAGAAGCAGACTCCCTGCTGAGCAAGAAGCCTATTATAGGACTCAATCCCAGGACCCTGAGATCATGATCATGACCTTAGCCAAAGTCAGACTCCTAACAGACTGAGCCACCCAGGCACCCCTGGATATTACTTAAATAACAAAAATTGAGATAGAATAAAAATTAATTACAATTTTTAAAAGTGAGGGAGATAGTAACAAATGGGATAGATTAGAGAAAGGGTAATGTACCATGAAAAACTCTTAAAATATTTCTAATAAGTAATTAATAATAATAATACAGATACCATTTTTTTCCTTCTTACACATCTAGTGTTGCAGTAAGGACTTCTGTACATTATTTTATGTTAGATGACTGCTCTATATCCATAATTAATGAGTTGAAACATTTTTCCCTGTTTCTAATTGTAGAACCTAAGTTAGTAACCACTATCCCATCCTGCCTCATATTTAATAAGTTGCTTTTAAGCCTGGTTCTAAATAAAGATCAACCTTGAGTCTGCTTAAAAATCATGTTGCTCAGTTTTTAATCCTCAAAATATGAAATCTCAATCCTCAGGGGTGATAAACAGAAGTCTTTTTAAATAAACAAGTAACAAAAAGTTTCCAAGTGGAACTGATATGTAGCCAGTGTTAAGAACCATGGCTACAGAGCATCAAAAAATAATTCAGCCAGAAAATAAACCATCTAGAAAAATGTTTTATTCATTGGAAACTGCAGAAACTAAGGGCAACAGGAAACAAAAGAAAAAAATTTGTAATCAGATAGATGTATAACTCCACAAAAATCATTTCACTAGCTTCTGAAATAGCAAACTAATTTCTAATAAAATATTAGGCAGGAAATTAAATCAACAATAATGCAAACAATTTGCATAATAACTAACAATTCTCCAAACAATTATTTTTAAAAATCATTAACATACACATTGTATTAATATTCACCAAAACGTTTTTTACACGAAAGAACATGCAATGTGAGTTCAAAAGTATTGTAAGCACAAATAGCTATTTCTCTAACCTACTCTAATTACCAGTGAACAATAACAACAAAAACTGAAGAATGTGATTACTACAGCAAATGGAGTATTCATTCTCTCAACACAGTTTATTTAAGCACCTATCTTCCCCAGGTTCAGGAAATATTAAATATGCATAAAAAGCTAAACTTATACTCAAGAAAATTGAACATTAGAAGGGAGAAAAATAGTTTGAAGAAAACTACTATTAAGTAATATATGAGAAATGATATAAGAACCAGTTGAACCAGCTGTGATAGGAGGGCAAAGAAGTAAGTGAAATTAGTATAGTACAGAAGTTAAATAAATAACATTTTGAATCACACGGATCTGAATTTTTTTCTCAGCTTCTACTCTGGCAAGTCAGGTAGATGCTCACCAACATCCAAGCTCCTCTTATTAAATTTAATAGAGCCAAGTTTTAGCTGGATACATGTCCTACTTATTTGATATTTTCCTTTCCAGCTGATTTGTTCCATGGAGTGACTAAATTCTGCCCAGTGAAATGCAACAAACAACGATGTGAGCATCCTCTGGTGCACAGCCTGAAAATGGAAGTGTGAGCACTACCCAGCCTTTCCTTCTTCCCAATGTCAAGGAAGATAAATTGTTACATGATCTTCTTATATTGTAATACTGGGATGTGTTGTTGGTCTTCTGCCTTCTGGCTCATTACTTTAGTAGGTTGTAAATTATGAGGAGTATGTTGTATGTGATAAGAAGTGATCCACGCTCCTAATCCATTGCATTTCAGTTTTTAAATTCTCAGTATGTCTACCTTCATTTACTATAGAAATGTATAGACATTGTCATACCACTACATTATCATACCACTAGACTCTATTTAAACAAGTTATACAACTTTTCTTTGCCCCATACCAAGCACATTTGTAATCATTCAACTGTTTCTTAAAGTGGCAAAAATACAAGTGAGATGAATAAGGAGTACCTAACCTATTGGAATAGGAGAGGGAGTGGTGGTATTAATACAAGAGCCATTAAATGATGATCAAGATGTCTGAAGGTGTAGGTCAGAAATCAATTTCCTAAAGAGAAGCTTTACCTAACTGAAGTATTCCAGAGGTACAGAGGATTCCAAAAATCCAGAGGTACTAAAATACCTATATATTAGAATGTATAACTGATGATTGTATATTGGTCCTTGAAAAGAAAATATTTTTAAATATATACTTGCAAAAAAAATGACAATTAAAATTACTTTACACATTTTGCTGTCTTTTAATCAATTAATTTTTATTTTTTATTTTTTATTTTTTTAGAGAGAGAGCATGCATGCAAGCAGCAGCAGAGGTGAGGGATTGGTGCAGAGGTGAGAGGGGCTGAGAGAGAGGAAGAGAGAATCCTTACCCTGTGCGAAGCCAGAAGTGGGGCTCAAATCTCATGACTCTGAGATCATGACCTGAGCCTAAACAAAGAGTTGGATACTTAACTGACTGAGCCACTCGGGCTCCCCTTAATCAATTAATTCTAAATATCTATATTCATCAGTTACTATCAGCCAGCTTAATTCAAAGTATATTACCTGACTTGGGTAGTTTTTTGATAGAGAACATGAAAACATATCATTTAGATTAAAATAGTCATCATGACATACTATTTAAAAAATAAAGGGAATTTAAAACACTTAATTTTTTAGAGTATAACTCAATGTCAATTTTTTACTAAACTTCTTAAGCTATTTGGGAAAATATCAACCAGGAAAATTTATAATATGTGAAGAAGCTACATTTCTCCACAAATAGGATAGTCTTAAGTACAGTATTTTTTCCAGTAATATCCACCATCAGTTCAGATAAGCAGTCTTCTGAGAAACCAACTGTCTCATCTGATCATCTAAGAAAATTGCATATGATTTCCCACTGGGGGGGGGGAACCACTGGGTATTTTTTTACCATTTTATACTTAAATATGACCACTAAGTAGACTGTACTCATGTTGACTTTGGTTTTAAGGTAGCTATTATATCTTCCCCAAGTACTTTAGACTGGAAAATATAACTTTTTTTGTTGGTAAAATATAATCCTCCAAGTTTAGAGAATATACAAGCTTGCAAATGATAGTCATAGAGAACAGTGAAAATAAACAAGTACATATTTGGCATAAGTTTGGAGTCTTCATTCTTTGCATTTATCTCTTTATATAGTAGGAATTAATAATTTTAAAGTGATGCTAGTATTCATCTGAAGACCATACATTAGTGTTCAGTATGTCAGTGAGATGGGCAAAATGCTCAGTATTATGTCATGTAAACTACTCTCACATGGTGTTACAGCTCAAAACAGAACTTACAGCTTCCTTCTCCATATCTACAGTTATCCAGGGAAACTAACTTTATTAGCTGACAGGTCAATTCATCTTCTAAAAATGTTACCACTGTGGATGTTTCATATGTGATATAATATATATAGATATTGATATTGATAAATACATCACACCAATGTTATTTGCCAAATATTTACCAGGTTGGAAAATCATGATGCTGTATAAATTTATTTTTCTCAAGAGATACATGAACTTTTTTTTTTAAGATTTTTATTTATTTGACAGAGAGGGAGACCCCGAGAGAGAGAATACAACCAGGGGGAGTGGGAAAGGGAGAAGCAGGTTTCCTGCTGAGCATGGAGCCCCACGCAGGGCTTACTTATATTTTAATTTTATTATTTTTTAATCTCTTGTTATAGACACTATGCTATACATACTGCCCAAATATTAAAAAATAGGCCAAAAAATGTGACTATTATTCATAATTTACCATCCACACATATATAAACCCTCTTCAAATACATATTTTCCAGATATGTATTTACATATGTACCTATAATTACATATATTTGTACCTATAATTACATATATATGTATATATAAACAAGCATACAGACACATTTTATAATATTTTTTTCTCAACAAAACACCATGAAGAGTTTGACATTTCATTAAAATGTATAAAATAGAAATATAACTTATTCAAATAAATAGTAATGAATTAAACATAGGATATTACACTCATTAAACTATAATACTAAATTTTAGATTAATATTCTATTTAATTAATATGTCCATGTATTCTCACATTGTTAAAATTACACCTATTAATATATTTTTATTATGATAATAAATGCCATGATAAACTTTAGCTTTGTTTTCTGTTTTGTTTTGTTTTTCCTATTGCTGTTAAAAGAAAACATCATCTGGAGAAAGATAAGAAAAATCACTGAAACAGTACAAATTTTTCCTCCTGAAAATTATTCCAAGAAAACAAGACTAAAAACATTCATAAAGCAGAAATATAGAGAAATATGCAGGAGTTAAACTTTTTAACATATCTAAAAATAATTTTTAAAAATAAGTTTTTGAGTGAAATGAGTGAAGGGTGTCAAAAGGTGCAAACTTCCAGTTTGGAATGAATAAGTCAGGCAGAAGAAATGTAATGTGGAAGTAATGGTGACTATAGGTAATAATAATGTACTGAATTATTTGAATGTCGCTAAGACAATAGAATTTAAAAGTTCTCATCACAAGAAAAAAATAATTAAACTATATATGGTGAAGGATGCTAACTAGACATACTGTGGTGATCATTTTGCAATATGTATAAATACCAAATCATAAGGGTATATACCTGAAAGTAGTATAATGCTATATATTAATTATATTTAAAAAAAAAGTTTCTAGGTTTTTGTCAATTGTATTATTTATCTACTGATGTACAACAAATTGCTTCAAAAACTTAGACCCTAAAATAAACAGTTATTATTTCATAGCTTTTTTGAGTGAGGAATCTGTACTTGGCTTGGTCATCTTGCTCAGGGTAACTCACAAGGTTGGAATTGAGGTGTCAACTGAGGAAGTGGGTTACCAGGTCTAGAACACACCCAAGGAGAGGGGACTATCTAACTGCCTCCATACCAGAAAGGGAATTACTGGGGGGCCATCCTAGAGGCTGTACACTACAACAAAATATTTAATAATATGGCCCATTATAATAGTATACAAAATTATGAGCAATGTTTGGTTGGACATTCTCCTGCATGGCAAAATGAGAAAGTAAACTAGCAAAATTTTCAGGATACCATTCTGAATACAAATGTATAAAACAATGTTTTATCTTAATCAAACCTAGTATTTCTTTAAATCTAAAAAAAAAAAAGAATGTATATGTGAAAATATATAATTATAGTAAAGACCATTACCCAGGTGAAGTTCACACCACACTATACTAAATGAATTTAGTTTTGTGAATTTGTGTGTATGTGTATGTGTTTCAATAAAGAGTAGTGACTTGGATGTGTTCACCATCATATTCTCATTTTGTATCACTATCATTCACTCATATACGTTGAATGATGGATTGAATATTTTATTAGTCTCCTTTAGTGCAAATTCTTTTGGTTAATTCATAAAACATAAATCAATTTTTATGTAACTGAATGCAAATTTATTTTTGCAAGTTTGTATTTCTTCTAATGAAAGATGAATCTTTTCCATGCCAGGATAGGGGTCCCACACTGAAAAAGTTGAGAACTACTGACTTTAGACAGTGTAAAAATATTGTTCATTTTGTTCATTCTGTTTCTTACAAAAAATATTTTATGGCCTAAGTGCAAGTTCTTTAAGACATGAGATCATGAAAATGTTGTTCAACAGATATCACTGTGTAAGGAAGGTATAGGAAAGAAATGTAGATGTGTTTCTGATACTAGATATATTCTGTGAAATAAGACATGATTTCACTCTTTGAGTCTTTTTGTTATTGCTATTGTTTTAAAGATTTTATTTATTTGAGAAAGAGCAAGAGAAAAGGCAGGAATGGCGGGGAGGGGCAGAGAGTCTGATGCGGGGGTCAATCCCAGGACCCTGGGATCATGACCTGAGCCGAACACAGAGGCTTTAACCCACTGAGCCACCCAGGCACCCCTCAAATATATTACTTTTAAGATAACTTAAAATATGTTTCAAGACACAAATATATTGGATTAAGCATAGTGATTCATTGCATTTAATTTTTTTGTTGTTGTTCATCAAATTTGAATATTCCATGTGTTAGAAAAAAAAGACTATGGTAATCATGTCTGGTAATTTCAAATTTCTTACACTTAATATTAAATATTAAATCCAGATATCAAGATAGATATGATTTATCTGCTAAATCCAAAATCTTAAATTAATCTGAATATGAAATACATTGATTAAAACTTTCAAAAATATCTGAGTAATTCATAGTATGGACTTGCAGAAATATCTTAGTATTTGAATAGGTTTAATGTGTGCTCTAAAGCTAATGGAAATTACACATGAGCAGATCCTTCATTCCTGCTAATGAAATCATCTATTTTTTGGAAACAATCTGTTTTAAAGTTATTCTAAGAGTTTTTTTAAGATTTTATTTATTCATGAGAAACAGAGAGAGGGAGTGAGAGAGAGGCAGAGGCAGAAGCAGAGGGAGAAGCAAGCTCCCCACAAAGCAGGGAGCCAAATGCGGAACTTGATCCCAGGACCCAAGGACCATGACCTGAGCTAAAGGCAGAGGCCTAATCGTCTGAGCAACCCAGGGAAACTCTAAGGATTTAATCTTAGCTTGATTATTAATTATTTGCTTATTTTGCATTGGAACCGTAATGAACATCCTTATATTATATGGAAAATATTAAACTCTAAAATACTTAGTTGAGTACATACATAATAAGTACATGAATAATAATTCACCATTTTCATTTCACTGTAAGTGTGTGTATGGATATAAAGTCATTTTTCATCATACTGGTGCCTTAGATAGAAAAGACTTTTTTTTTTAAGATTTTATTTATTTATTTGACAGACTGAGATCACAGGTAGGCAGAGAGAGAGGATGGGAAGCAGGCTCCTTGCCGAGCAGAAAGCCCAATGTGGGCCTTGATCCTGGGACCCTGCGATCACGACCCGAGCGGAAGGCAGAGGCTTTAACCCACTGAGCCACCCAGGTGCCCCAGAAAAGACATTTTTAAAGAATAGTCATCTCTCTAGTTCTCCAAATTTTTAAATCTCTCCCTATCAATCTATCTTTTCATAAGTTTAAACCTATTTATCTTTACATCTAATTTTTGTTTATATATCAGAAAGGTTATAACTTTTGTTTGCTTGAAAGAATATGCTCATGTTTATCTGAAGGAAATGAAATCACTTATCTTGGACAGATTATCTGCAACAACATGTTTATTACAGCATTATTTACTGTAGCCCAAAACATAGAAACAACCTAAGTGTTCATTTATGGATGAATGGATAAGTAAGATGTGATCTATTTACGTACAAAGGAAATTTATTCAGCCATAAAAAAAAGAAGAAAATACTGATTTTTGCAAAAACATTAATAGGCTTTCAGGACATTGTTCTAAGTGAAAAAAAGAGAAAGACAAATAATGTATGATCTCACTTATACATGGAATCTAAAAAAATACTGAACTCGCCATTCTGGAAAACAGTATGGAGGTTCTTCAGAAAATTAAAAATAGAACTACCCTATGATAAAGCAACTGCACTACCAAGTATTTACCGAAGAGATATAAAAATACTAATTTGAAGGGGCAAAATCACACTGATTTTTAGAGCAGCATTATCAACAAAAGCCAAATTATGCAAAGAGCCAAACGTCCATTGACTAATGAATGAATAAAGAAGTGGTAAACACACAATGGACTATTACTCAGCCATCAAAAAGAATGAAATCTTGCCATTTGCAAAGACATGGGTGGAACTAGAGTATACGATGCCAAGCAAAATAAGTCAGTCAGAGACAGACAAATACCATATGATCTCATGCATATGTGTAATTTAAGAGACAGAACAATGAACATGGATAAGTGGGGAGAAAAAAAGAAAGGGAAGCAAAGCATAAGGCAAATCTGAGATTTGCTGGAGGGGAGGTGAACAGGAGATGGGCTAAAATGGATGATAGGTATTAAGGAGGGCGCTTGTTTTAATGAGTGCCGGGCATTATATGTAAGGGATGAATCAGTAAATTCTACTACTGAAACTAATTATTTAATCATTAAATCCTATACCTGAAGCCATATATGTTAACTAACTAGAATTTAAATAAAAACTTAAAATAATTAAAAAAAAAAACTGAACTCAATGATACAGAAAGTAGACTGATGGTTGCTAGAAGTGGGAGATAGGAGGTAGGCAAAATGGATAAAGAGGGTCAAAAGGTACAAAGTCCCACATATAAGATAAATGAGTCTTAGTGGTATAATGTACAGCATTACATTGTAATTGTAGTTACAATATTGTATTGGATATTTGAAAGTAGATATGACAGTAGATCTTAAAAGACACCATCATACAAAAAATTGTAACTACACATGGTGATGGATGTTAACTAAACTTATTGTAGTAACTGTTTCTCAATGTACACATATCAAATAATTATTTTATACACCTAAAACCAATACAGTGTTTACTATCTCAGTAACAACAAAAAATACATAATTCTATAAACCACAAGACTGCTTTGCAGAACACTATCATCACATTATATTTATATTCATGAAATTTTAGAAACACAAGTAACATTTAAAAAATGTTTCTACCGTTTTAGAAAAATTTCACATTTATTTTATTCCACTTACAATAATCAATGTTTTTAAATATATTTTTATATGCTTTGTTTTATTTACACTTCACACTGTTTGGACACATGTATCTTCCACATTTGGTGGCTTAAAAAAGTTCAAATGTTGAAGGATATCTCAGCTCCTTGCACAGTTTGTGAATGGATAAAAAAGACATGGTTCATATATATGATGCAAAACTACTCAGCCTACAGAAAAGACGAATACCCACCATTTGCACCTACATGGATGGAACTGGAAGGGATTATGATAAGTGAAATAATCAAACAGAGAAAGAGAAATATCATATGGCTTTACCCATATGTGGAACATAAAGTATAGCATGGAAGACCACAAGGGAAGAGAGGGAAAACTGAATAGGAAGAAATCAGAGAGGGAGAAAAACCATGACAGACTCTGGACTCTGGGAAACAGACTGAGGGTTACAGAAGGGTGGAGGTTGGGGGATGGGGTAACCTCGTGATGGGTATTAAGGAGGGCACACGTTGTAATAAACACTGGGTTTTATACGCAACTAATGAATCGTTGAGCACTACATCAAAAGCTAATGATGTACTATATGCTGGCTAATTGAACATAATAATAAAAAATTCAGGTATGTGCTATGGTGAGTGCTGTGAAGTGTGTAAACCTGGCGATTCACAGACCTGTACCCCTGGGGAAAATAATATATGTTTATAAAAAATAAAATTTAAAAAAAATTCAAATGTTTCAATTTTTTAATTTTTTTTATTCTTTTAATGAGTTTTTTTTTAAAGATTTTATTTATTTATTTAACAGAGATCACAAGTAGGCAGAGAGGCAGGCAGACAGGCTCCCTGCTGAGCAGAGAGCCCTATGCGGGGCTTGATCCTAGGACCCTAAGATCATGACCTGAGCTGAACACAGAGGCTTAACCCACTGAGCCACCCAGGCACCCCAAAATGTTTCAATTTTTTAAAGCTAACAATATAGTCTGATCCTCAGTGGCTCTATTTCAATCAGTTTGCTGACTCTGTAAAGCAACTGTATATATTTTCAGTATTTTTCTTGTACTACCTTCTTTTTTTATAAGTACTATTCTTTAAATTTTCACAGTTAATTTTTTTTCAATTTATTTTCTTGTGTGTGTGTGTGTGTGTGTGTGTGTGTTTCCCCCCCCAGATGAGCAGGATTTATCACAACTGAATGCTTATTGCTCATGACAAGTGATGATAATGGCTTTGTTTATTCTCCAAAATAGCTGGTGTTGGGATATTTCTGTCTCATTCAGAAAAAAAACTTGTACTATACAGAAACTTCATATCTCAATTGTGAATAATGTATCTCTATTTATATAGGTCATTAATATCTTAATCCTGAGTTATTTCAGGGGAATTCAACATCTTTTGTTAATATGATGTTATTTCCCTTGTTCTCATTTATGACAGCATAACTTTTTAAACTTAGGACTATAATAAAGAAGTTGGATAAAGTCCTTTATTTCCTTTTATCTTAACCTCTAAGATCGAGATTAACTGTAGTAAAGACTGATGTAGTCTCTCTGAAAAAGTGCCTTATTTTTTTTTAAGTGCCTTATTAATTGGTTGCAGGAAAGTCTGCCAGACTACAAAGAGAGGGTATGTTTTCTAGCCTTAATATGTATTTAAATAAGAAAAATTTCCTCAGAGTTAACTCAAAAAGAGAAGTTACTAAAAGCCCTTCATTCTTGAGAGGCAATTATGTTGAAGTACTTTAAGTAGGAAACTATATGATAATGGCATTTAAAATAAGTTTTAGTCTAACATGTAGATGAGGAAATCAAGGCCAGCTGCAAATGAAATAGATTTAAGGAGATCTTTCTTTACCATGTGAAATAAACACCCTTCAAATTATGTGTTATTTTTACAATAACGAAAGACAAAAATGGTTGTGAAAGCACTTTGCATATCTTAAAAATTCTACAGAAATCTTTTTCCTATTAGTTGAAATAATGTATGGCAATGTTTTGCACAAACTTGGAGCTCCAATGTCAAATAAGTAACAACTAACATAAAGAACAATTAAATGACAAGATAGAAGTAATTGACATGTTTCTTAAAGAATATCTGGGAACACATGAGAACGGACACAACTATGGATATGTCCTTAAGCAGTTTATTATATTTAATATTATTTTAGGCGTCATGCTACACATTGCCCTTTCAACAACTACGGTATCACACTGCTTGTAAGTATAATTTATAAAACCATTTTGAATCTATTTTCTTGATTAAAAAATTGTCTTTCTATAGCAATGATAAAAAAGGTAGTAGGATGTGTCTTATGCCATAGGTCTTGTTTTATGCATTTTATGCATGAAGAAAACCTATGTTAGTCAAAACTTCTACTCGTCTGTTAATTAACAAAATATAGGCACAGTACCTAGGACTAATTATTTACTTTTGTCAAAATGGAACATCTTATATCTGTAATTTTTATTCATGGCTTTCTATTCTCAAGTGATATTTTATCTGTTTTAGAATGAACCCACCTCATTGCAACATTTTAAATCAGTAATAAAGCTGAGAGATTGTTTTTTTAGATTCACTAATCTAAAATAGTGAATTAATGCAAATTACCCCAAGGAAAATATCCCTACTCAACTATGTTCAATGAACACAGTCAGTGCATAAGAATAAGACAAATGAGTGAAAGATACTGGCAACTAGGCACAGGGATGAGCAATGGAATGCATGCTTATCTCAGTGTTACCAGATGTGATTTTCTAAGAAAAACCTAAAATATGAAACATTATGTGAAATGGTCTGATTTTAAAAACAGTGTATGGGCCAAACAAAGCAAAGCACATAATTCAAATGTGATTAATCAGATTTAATTTCATTCAGACAATTTTAAGATATTCTGTCAATTAGGATTTCATTAGATTGATAAAATGGATAAATAAAAGTATTAATAACTTAATTTATAATATTTTAATATTTTCATAACAAGAAAATCTTCACATAGACCATCAAAGAATGACACTTGATTCTATATAATTGATTCTTTTAATCTTTTCTATTTGACATTCCTAAGAAGTGGCTCTCACCTCATGGACCAAGATGAGTACTGAAACTCCAGCCATTGCATTCATGTTCCATATAGAAAATCAGGAGAAGTTAAGATTTTAATACTTCTCTGTAAAGGGATTTTTGAGTTATGAAATAACACATTTGCTTTTTGTCTAACTGGACAGAACTAGTACAAGGCCATACAATGTGTAAGGTGGAAGTGGGAGTACTTTCTTATTTTAGGTGGCCATTAGCACAAATTAAAGTAAAACAAACAAACAAATAAACTAAAAAACAAAGGTTTTATTATTGAGGAAGGGGAAATGTGTACTGAGGTAAACAACCAAAGGATTCTGCTACAGCGTCTTCTCAGCATAGAGGTGAAGACAGTATGTTGTGGAGCTCGATTAGTTTGGATAAATATTGTTACTTTCATTTTATAGCTTTATGACCTCAGTCAAGTAGCATATAGGCATTAGTTTGCTCATCATAAAATAAGGATAATAATGATACCTCACAGGTTATTATGAGAGTCAACTAAGTTCTTAGAATAGAGCTTACCACATAATAGGTGTCAGAAATATCTACTATCTCCAGTATATGGTGGAGAAGGAGAGCTATCTTCACTCCAGGAAAAAACATCTGACATGATCCCAGCTAAAAATGACCTTATCCTGACTGGTGTGATGTGGTATCTCATTGTGATTTTGATTTGTATTTCCCTGATGCCATGTGATGTTGAGCAAGTCAGGAAACGACAGATGTTGGCGAGAATGTGGAGAAAGGGCAACTCTCTTACACTGTTGGTGGGAATGCAAGCTGGTGCAGCCACTCTGGAAAACAGTAAGGAGGTTCCTCAAAAAGTTGAAAATAGAGCTACCCTAAGACCCAGCAATTGCACCACTGGGTATGTACCCTAAAAATACAAATGTAGTGATCTGAAGGGGCACGTGCACCCTAACGTTTATAGCAGTAATGTCCACGATAGACAAACTACTATGGAAAGAACCTAGATGTCCATCAGCAGATGAATGGATAAAGAAGATGTGGTGCACGCACACACACACACACACACACACACACACACACAATGGAATACTATGCAGCCATCAAAAAATGAAATCTTGCCATTTGCAACAACATGGATAGAACTAGAGGGTATTACACCAAGTAAGATAAGTCAATCAGAAAAAGACAATAATCATGTGATCTCTCCAATATGAGGAATCTAAGAGGCAGAGCAGAGGGTCGTGGGGGGAAGGGAGGGAAAAATGAAACAAGACGGGATTAGGAGGGAGACAAACCATAAGAGACTCTTAATCCCATGAAACAAACTGAGGGTTGCTGGGGTTTGGGGGCATAAGAATAGGGTGACTGGGTTATGGACATTGGGGAGGGTATGTGCTATGGTGAGTACTGTGAAATGTGTAAGCCTAGAGATTCCCAGACTCCTGGGGCAAATAATACATTATATATTAATTTTAAAAAATGACCTAATCCACTATTTGTAAAGCGCTAACCTTAAATAGTCTTTTATTCCACTAGACCTACTAAATGATTTAAGGTTTACCAACTTTCCTAGGAATTTAGAATTGCTTAAAAAAAGAAACATATTTCATATCCTAATGGAATTTAGAATGGAACAATTTCAGGCAAGAACATAATCCTCAGAAAAATTCCATGTGAATAGTGTTTTTAAGTTCCCTCATTTTATAGATGATGGCATTGAGGCAGAGGATGTTTAAATAATCTTCCCAAGGTCACACAGGTAAAGATTTTGAAGCAAGGCTAAGTCACAAATCTAAATTCCCCAAAACATAATTTTAGCTACAGAATTCCATTCACAGAGAAAAACCCTGTTCTTTAAACCTGAGTGGTGACCTGAAAATGAACCTGCTTTCTCCACTGACATTTTGAGTTTTGAAGGGATGAACCAAGAAAAGGGCATGTGTATTGGGCATCAGACCTGTCTCTGGGAATAGTGGTGGTGGTGAGAGAAATAAGTTTTTCTTCAGTCATATTACCCTAATTTTGTGGGTTATCTCAGTTTTGCCATTTCTTTATTTGAAAGAAAAGAAGTAAAACTTAGTAGCACTGCTTAAACATTTCAGAAATCCTGGTCAATTATTTTTGCAAGAAGGATTTAATCATAATCCAATCCTTATGAAGCAAATGAAGAGACAACTCAAAGTAATTTAAACGAACACAATCTGGATATGATTGTTACTTGGTTGTGAATATTATTCAAACGTGGCTACTTCAAAGACAAAATGCTCAAACATAAATAGCTTATTTATTTGTCTTACAAATAAACAAGTTCATTCATAACATTTAGAAAGTTGTCTCTTTTGTTTTCTATTGTGGCAAGCCCTAAAGCTATGTACATGCATAACTAAAGATACAGACAAGATTGAAACTAATTTAGCTTTTTTCTCTCCAAATGCATTTTAAAAAGAGACTCCATTAGTCAAAACATTACATTCTTTCCTCCACTTTGTTCGAATCATGATGCTTATAATAAACCTATCCTCCAGCTATTTTCCATGCTCTTACTGTACCCACTGTTACTGATTATATATAGTGGCATGCTGACGCTATATTTAACCCTCCTACTGTTCATTGTTAAAATTAGTCACTATGGTACCTGATCACATCTCATATCTTTGCATGTTTGAAGCTTGCTGAACAAAGACAGCAGGCAAGTCCTGGATTTTGTTAGACAAAGAAAAGCATGTTTTAAAACAACAAAATCCCGATTATGTTTAATCTAAGGAGAGAAAAATAAAGATGCAAGAACAAGGTAGAATGCCCTTGTTTTGAAAATTGTCAAATCTTTGTCATTTTTCTCATAGAATTACAAAAAGATTACTGCTGCTTAGTTCTTTTAACAGTATCAAGCATGCTTTGATTTGCAAGACATTGCTCTTTAGAAAGGGAAGAAAAGAAAATAACGTTAAAAAGTAAAAAAAGTATAGCATGAAATACAAAAAGAAGACCGATACTAATTGACACAAATATTACACTATTTTTTTTCAGTGTGTCAGAAAAGTATGATGGGAGATACCATGCTAGAAGAAAGCACAAAATTTTTAATTTTTAGTGCCTAAATTTATTTCCTACACTTAAGACAAATGGATGTTGTGTTTACTTGTATGCAACAACTGGTGAGGCTGTATTTATTCAAACACCAACCTAGATGTTGCTATGAGGTATTTTTAGGTACAGATCTCATCTATAATCAGTTGACTTCAAGCGAAACAGATTGCTTGGATAATGTGTGCTGTATGTATCCAATCAGTTAAATGGCCTTAAGAACAAACCTGAGGTTTTCTTGAAGAAGAAGAAATTCCGCAACATCAGCTCCTGACCAAGAGCCTGCCAGACTGTGCTACAGATTTTGGATCTGCCAATCCTCAAAAGATTCTCTCTCTCTTTTTGTATCTATCTCACCATCTCTTTGTCTCTCTATATCTCTCCCCCTCCCTCCATACCCCCCCACACACACACATTTATACATGTATGCATATATACATAATAATAAATGTATACTTCTGTATTTATTCTGCCGATTGTCTTCTGCTTCTCTGGAGAACCCTGGCTTATACAATTGCCAAGCTTACTGTATAAATCATACAAATGCCATTTCTTAGATAAGGCTCATTTAATTTTTCTCTGAATTAATTCAAACTTAAATACACAGAACTTAAAGAACAGTTAAATATAAATTCCAAGGAAATAAAAAACCATATCTAGTAGAAAACAGAATTTAAGAAAAAGAATTTCTATCAATATAGCTTGATTTACAATCCTAAGGGTGGCTTGTATTCATGTATCTAACAAAAAGAGATATTTATTACATATTGAAATTTAAATGAGCCCGACTAGATCATTTATTAGTTTTATTATTCATAGTGCAGGTAACTTAGGTAAATCACTTTATTTACTCTCAATCAGAATGTGTGTTTATATATAATATAATTTAACTAATCTATTTTACTGTGTCTTAAATACATCCTATCTATTTCTAGTACCTTTAATTATATGTACATATATAATATTAAAAAATAGGGGAACCTGCTTCCTCCTCTCTCTCCCTGCCTTCTTCGCGGCCTACTTGTGATCTCTCACTGTCAAATAAATAAACAAAATCTTTAAAAAAATAATCTCCTTCTTTCCCACTGCAACTTGGAGGAGTACTGTAGTAAAGATCAAATAGATAAATAATAAAGTGCCTTGCAGTGAGAAGTGCCTGGCATATAATAGGAACCCATTAAAGATTAATTTTCTTCCCTTTCTCATAGAATTCAAATATCATATGATTATTCCTCAATCACAAATTTGCATGTGAATGCATGTTGTATAGTATAAAAATATTAATGTTCTGTAATATTAAAACTCAACTCAGCTTTCAAAGTTAATACATTGCATTCTAAATTTTAAAAGAATGTATGTGATGTTGATGGGTTCTGCAAAGTACTCATGTAAAAATTTAATAAACAGTAAGTATAAACTTATAATAATTAACATTATAATTAAATTTGAAACAGACCCAACAAAAATATTTAAGGAAGCAGAAAAACAAAAAGATTCATTCACTGTTTGTGATTAAGGAAGCAAAAAGTCTTGAGTGACTAATCAACATAATGCTCTTACTGTATCCATCTCTTTCTAAATAAATAACTTAAAATAATTCTGTTAAATAAACATATCTCTTTTTACTGGCCTCAGTAACATTACCCTTCTTCTAGAGCAATGGTTAATAGGGCAGACTCAGGAGCCAAAGGGCTTGAGTTCAAATCCTATAGAAATTTGGGCAATCTGAACTGAAGCTACTGCTGCCCTCCCCACTTTCCAGCATCTTTGTATCTCATACAGAATTTTTGAGTATTTAGTGAGATAACACACAAAACTTCTAAGAACAGTGTCTAGCACATAAGATGTCTCAAAACATAGTAGAATATTTTTGCTAGGGGCACCTGGGTGGCTCAAGCAGTTAAGTGTCTGCTTTCTACTAAGGTCATGATCTCAGAGTCCCAGGATCAAGCCCCACATTAGGCTCCCTGCTCAGTGGGGAGTCTGCTTCTCTTTCTCCCACTGTCCCTCCCTGCACTTGTGCTCTTTCTGTCAAATAAATAAATAAAAATCTTTAAAAAAAGAAAGTATTTGCTAAAATACTATAATGGTACATAATTATATCAGGCTTAATTTTATTGAAATCACAAGTATTTATATCAGACTTTAAAAGGTGAAAAAAGATTAATTTTATTCTACAGTAAAAAATAATATGATAATAAATATGACAATAAGTGCTTAAAACATTTGTTGGTTTTACAGTTTGACATTGAGTGTCAAGATCTGTTATTTACATCAGATAAAGAAACTAAGGAAAAAAAAAGAGAGAGAGTGAAAGAGAGAGAACTACAGGCCAATATCTCTAATGAACACAGATGCAAAAAATATCAACAAAACATTAGCAAACTGAATCCAACAATACCTTAAAAAGATCATTCACCATGATCAAATGGGATTTATTCCTAAGATGCAAGGGTGGTTCAATATTCACGAATCAATCAATGTGATACATCACATCAACAAATGAAAGGATAAAAGCCATATGATCATTTCATGGAGCACCTGGGTGGTGCAGTCATTTGAGCACACAGCTCTTGGTTCTGGCTCAGGTCATGATCTCAGAGTTATGATATTAAGCCCTACATTGGGCTTCATGCTCTGTGTGGAGTCTACTTGAGATTCTCTCTCCTTCTCCCTCTGCCCCTCCCCTACCAGATAAGTAAATCTTAAAAAAAAAAAAAAAATTGATCACTTCAATAGATGCAGAAAAAGCATTTAATAAAGTACAAAATCCATTCATGATAAAAATCCCCAATGAAGTTGGTTTAGAGGGAACATACATCAACATAATAAAGTCTATATAGAAAAACCCATAGATGACATCCTATGGTAAAAAACTGAGAGCTTTCCTCCTAAGATCAGGAACAAGACCAGGATGTTCACTCTCACCACTTTTATTCAACATAGTACTGGAAGACCTAGTCACAGAAATCAGACAAGAAAAAGAAATACAAGGCATCCAAATTGGTAAGGAAAAAGTAAAACATTCACTATTTACGGATGACATAATACTCTGGATAGAAAACCCTAAAGACTCCACCAAAAAGCCACTAGAACTGATAAATGAATTCAGTAAGGTCACAGGATACAAAATTAATATAAAGAAATCTGTTACATTCTATACACTAATATTGAAGTAGCAGAAATAGAAATTAAGAAAACAATCCCATTTATAATTATACCAAAAATAGTAAAATATTGAAGAATAAACTAACCAAAGAGTGAAAAATCTGTAATCTGAAAACTATAAAACACTGATAAAAGAAATTGAGGATGACACAAAGAAATGGAAAGATATTCCATGCTCATGGATTAGAAAAAAATAATATTGTTAAAATGTCCATACTACACAAACCAATGTATACATTTAATGCAATCCCTATCAAAATAGCAACAGCACTTTTCACAGAACTAGAATAAATAATTTTAAAATTTGTATGGAACCACAAAGGACTCCAAAGAGCCAAAGCCATCTTGAAAAAGAAGAAAAAACTAAAGGGATCACCATCCCAGATATCAAAATATACTACAAAGCTACCATAATCAAAACAGTATGGTACTGGCAGAGAAAAAGACACATAGGGATCAATGGACACAGGGAATAGAGAACCCAGAAATAAATCCACACATACATGGTCAATTAATCTTCAACAAAGGAGGTTAGAATATGTAATGGGAAAAAGACTCTTCAAAAAATTATGTTGGAAAAATGGTACAGCTACATGTAAAAGAATGAAAATTGAAACACTTTCTCACATCATACATAAAAACAAAATATATTAAAGACCTAAATATGAGACCTGAAATCACAAAAATACTAGAAAAGAGCATAGGCAATAATTTCTCTGATATTGGCCATAGTAATATCTTCTTAGATATGTCTCCTGAGGCAAGGGAAACAAAAACAAAAATAAACTATTGGGACTAGCTAAAAATTAAAAGCTTCGGGGCACCTGGGTGGCTCAGTGGGTTAAGCCTCTGCCTTCAGCTCAGGTCATGATCTCAGGGTCCCGGGATCGAGCCCCGCATTGGGCTCTCTGCTCTGCAGGGAGCCTACTTCCTCCTCTCTCTCTGTCTGCTTGCCTCTCTGCCTACTTGTGATTTCTCTGTCAAAAAAATAAATAAAATCTTTAAAAAAATTTTTTTTTAAATTAAAAAATTAAAAGCTTCTGCAAAGCAAATAAAACAATCAACAAAACTAAAAGACAACCTATTGAATGGAAGATGATATTTGCAAATGACATATCAATTAAAGGTTAGTATCCAAAATATATAAAGAACTTATACAACTCAACACCACCACCACCACCAACAACAACAACAAATAATCCAATTAAAAATGGCCTGGGAGAGCCACTGCCTTTGGCTCAGGTCATAATCTCAGGGTCCTGGGATAGAGCCTAGCATTGGGCTCTCTGCTCAGCAGTGAACCTGCTCTCCCCCCACCCCCGCCTACTTGTGATATCTCTCATTCTCTCTCTCTCACTCTCTCTCTCTCTGTCAAATAAGTAAATAAATAAATAAATCTTTAAATCTATAAATAAATAAATAAATAAAATGGCCTGAAGACATGAACAGACATTTCTCTGAAGAAGACATACAGATGGCCGGGGTGCCTGGGTGGCTCAGTGGGTTAAAGCTTCTGCCTTCAGCTCAGGTCATGCTCCCAGGGTCCTGGGATCAAGCCCCGAATTGGGTTTTCTGCTCAGCAGGGAGTCTTCTTCCCTTTCTCTCTCTGCCTGCCTCTCTGTCTACTTGTAATCTCTGTCAAATAAATAAATGAAATCTTAAAAAAAAAAAAAAAAAGAAGAAGCAAATGAGCATTTCACACAAACACACTCAGAGAAGACAGTGTGAAGATGGAGTTAGAGATTGGCTGATGAGGCTAAAGACTTGAAAACACCAAAATAGGCACTAGAAGCTAGAAGAGGTGAGAAACTAATTCTTCCCTAGAGCCCCAGTGAAAGCATGGCTTTTAGATGTCTGGCCTCCAGATCTGTGAGAAAATGAAATTCTATTGTTTAAACTACAAACTCCATGGTACCTTGTTATAGCACCCATAGGAAACTGATACAATATGGCACAACTTTAGGGGCTATGTTTTCAAAGAAACAAAAAGAACCTATAGAACTGCTAGGTTCTATAATAGAGACAAATGATTAGGTCAAGCTTAGATTATCAAGATTATAGTTTAATTAAGGTATTCCACCTACTCCCAAACATCATGGTTGATAAGGAACATATTCTGGGCACTCTGAAGTTTTATCAATGACTTACATGGCTCAGCAGTGCTAGGCACTTTTCACTTCCTTCATAGAAAGAATCAGACCTCAGGTGAATGTGGACCTTTACTCTTGGTATAACATAATCCTTCAGCAAAATTCCTCTAATCTAAAAGCGATCAAAACTTTAAAATTGAGCCAACTTAAAGTCAATAACTGATCATTGCTCTGAGCATAGAACACCCTGAGTATAGGGCTTGTACAATCACAAGTTCAAGAGAGGGGTTATACAGTGGGTTAAGACTACTAGATCTGCCTTAACCACCAAATGAAAAGAGTCGCAGAAAACAACTCTTTCAACTTCCCAAGACATAAAGCCTTGCTACCACTATGAGAGTGGAAGTCACTTGGACTCATTTATGTTGTTTCCCAGGTTATATAACATGCCATAAAGCCCCCAACACCCACAGTTTCTGCTCTGCTATCTCCTTAATGCTCTGTGTATCCCTTATTCTCTTTCCTTTTTTCACCCTTTCTCCACTCTTGACACTCTATTTTGCTAAACATGTTACTTGGGTATTATGTTCATTATTTATTTTATGTCTCTCATATTAGAATATAAACTACAAAGCAAAAATCTCCAATCATTTTGTTTATTAATATATCACCCAAGCGGCTAGAACTATGTCTGGCTTATTCTAGGGGCTCAGTAAATATTTATAAATGAGTTAGCAGATGATTAAACTGGCACCTTTTTTCCTTTTCAAGGGAAAATAAATGAATCCTCAAATATACTGACCTGGATTCAAAGTTAGGTTCTATTAACTAATTGTGGTACATAAAAAGAGTAATAGCTTCAATTCCTTCAATTGATGTTTCTTTCTAAAACACCAATAATAATAATTACCTTTTGTGGCTTTTAATGGGATTTAAAACTGTTTGTAATACGATGAAGAATTTATATATATTATATTTTGCATCTTTAGTTATGGGGCAAAAGAAAAGAGCAAAGGGAAAGGAAAATTATTCAATGATCAATAGGCATGCCAATTACCAATTAAGAAAACACAACTCCCAAGTTTCACTGTTTTATGTTCTATATCATTTTCTTATCTCCTACATAATAATGTTATTTTCTCTCTTAAGCACACAATTACATACTTTTCAGAGCTTTGTTCTATTAGGAGTTGTCCATGTTTTGCTATTTAGCAATTATTTCCTGTGTGTGTAAAACATTATAGTTATATAGAAATTCAGGTGTAGCGAGGCATCATTTTTTTTTAAGTCAACTGTTTATTTTTTATTTACTTATTTATTTTTTAAGATTTTATTTATTTATTTGACAGAGATCACAATTAGGCAGAGAGGCAGGCAGAGAGAGGAAGAGAAGCAGGCTCCTTGCCGAGCAGAGAGCCCAATGCGGGGCTCAATCCCAGGAACCTGGGATCATGACTCGAGCCGAAGGCAGAGGTTTCAACCCACTGAGCCACCCAGGCACCCCAAGTAAACTATTTATTTCCTTTTATAAACAAACATTCTAGTAGCATTTCTTGAGGTTCCATCAAAATATTACTGTCAGGGTTTTTATGGCAAGAAGCTAACTGTCTTCCAACAACAGTAAATAAAATCCTAGATGAACTCTTTCCATTTGAAAACTCTAGTCTGCATTTTGTCTTGTCTTTCTCTGTCCAAGTTTGATGATTTATCTCAATGTCTGTGCAGCCCCTTCCAGCTATGTATTGCTTTGATGAACTGTGATAAAATCTTGGACTAGAGTCATTTGAGCAGTTGATTCTAGAACACACTTTCGGGGCAAGTAATGGTGGCCACTAGTCAAACCACTAGCAGTACAGGTGGTGAAGCCTAACTGTTTCCATTGGAGTCCCTCCACCCCCTTTAAATGCAGATGTTTCAATTAATTTTATGGTGCTATGTGCTAATAATTTCACTAGAATTCATTATAGACATTATCGCTGTTCTTTCTAGTGGATGACAGTCATTTTTCAGGGAAGTCCTTTAAGTGCAATAAGAAAGAAACACATTTTGCCAAGAGAAAAAAGACAAAAGAAAAAGAGACAAACCTGTGGATCTTGACATCAACCCCTGTATTTTTATTTCTTGATAGGCAAAGAGAAAGAGAAGATCTCTTTATCATTAGAAAGCATTTTTTATAAACCTTAAGCAGGTTTTAGACTTCTCTCACACAGGGTTAAATGGAGGCTGACACTAGAAAGAATAAGCAGTGTATGTGATTTCTCTGTTTGATCAGCTTGCTTGGGGCCTTCCAGTTGACTCAAAATAGGCTTAAGGCAACTAACTCCAGGTTATTGTGTCAAAATAGGCTTAAGGCAACTAACTCCAGTATTATTGTGTCTACTGAAGTCCCCTAAATACAATTTCTAATTCCCTGAACAAAAGGTAATCTACTTTTATAGTTAGCCTTTACCTATGGCCTAAGGGATGTCAAGAGTTCTAAAGGAAAAGAAGTGGTAATATTTTCATGCCTCATTCATGACTTCCTTTCTTTCTTTTGTTATTTGTGATATCAGAATTTTTTTTGGACTCAAATACATTTTAAATCTCCTTCCCTGCCATAAATATGCTTGATCATTTTTTTATAAAGATTTATTTATTTATTTATTTATTTGATGAGAGAGATCACAAGTAGGCAGAGAGGCAGGCAGAGAGAGAGGGGAAGCAGGCTCCCCACCAAGCAGAGAGCCCTATGTGGGACTCCATCCCAGGACCCTGAGATCATGACCTGAGCCGAAGGCAGAGGCTTAACCCACTGAGCCACCCAGGCGTCCCTGCTTCATCATTTTTCACTGATATGATATCCCTAATGATCTGATCTGTGAAATATCCCTTCCTAAACATTACACAAATTCAGAAGCTTAGGATTAAAATGATGGAGATTCCACCTACATACATCCACTACTGGAACTAGGAATAATTCTGGCAACAGTTTTGATGCCATGGTATGGAATATTTATTGACTCAACTCTGTCATTCAAGTATACACAGACACTGTGTCAAAGATCATGAGTCCACAACTTTTTCCCCTAGAAAGATAAAAACAGAAGAGTAATTCTTGTCTTGGATATATAGTGTGTGCCCAAATAAGAAATCTAGAAAAACATATAAAGAGAATTTCATTTTAGGTTTAGTGATATATTGAAATCTATTGTTACCAAGGGGTATTCTGGCAATTAGAGTTTTACTTTTATTCTTGGCAACATTCCCTTGCATCTCCTGCTATATTATAAGAGCTTTGGATCTTGATTCTTGATCTGTTCCACAGAAATTTTCCTCTTCCTTTAGTAAGAAAACAACCTCTAAAGATTCTAAAGATATTCTCCTCATCCCCTATAGTTCTTCTGTCTACCTAACTTCTTTTGTTCGCCCTTCCTTCAATTCAGGGTCATACCTCAGATTCTGACAATGCAATTTAGCTATTTTTACAGCTAGATATTCTATAGCATGAGGTAAAATTGTGAAGATAGGAGGAAAGAAAACAATCATCAGCATCAGCATTTGGTGAACTATTTAATAAACAGGCAGGTCTTTCCTATTGTTATGGTTAGCCTCTGCTCACAAAGCTAATATACATGGTAGTACTACTGTAAACAGGATTTTACAACATTTCATTGCCCAGTGGAAAATTATGGACACTTTTTTCCTAATACATAAAATAAAATACCTAAGATTGCAAAGGAACTCATTATATTTTAATGAAGTTATTGAATATTAAACAATTTTATGATATAGGATATAGCAGTATATGTCCTTTGTTACACACACAAAAAAACAAGATCTAATGGCACATCTAATACTGTAATTCTGTAAATTCTGTAAAATTCTAAATACTGTAATTCTGAGGATGTAGAAGTATTAGAAGTTTAAACAATATTAAATAAAGCTGTAACACCTGCAGTGTTATATAAAAATATATGTAATTTATACTGCTGATAAATTCGCAGGTATAGCCCCAAAAATAATGTTAATTATTTAAAATAAAGATTAATTTCTTAAATATATAATGAATAAAATGCTGAATTTCACTTATTAGTTAGTGAAAATAAAGATTCTCACTTTATTTAATATCCAAAATGCATGAACCCATGAAATCTCATGGTCTGTAGTTTACAAATCTAAGTAGTTAATTATTTGTGTCCCCCACATTCAACTGTGCATTCTACCAAATTCTCTGCTCTATTACCTGAGATCTGGCCTATATCAGAAGCGCACAACAAATGGAGGGAAAAGTCACCCGCAACTGTTTCAAAAATGGTCTCCAATAAGTTTATTTTCTCCATTCTCACTGCCCCTCCTGTTTTTTTTAAACTACTACATAAGCATCTTAATGCCCCATTTCTTTATTTTTAATCTCTGGCAATCAATTTCACCTTCTAAATCCAGAATGATCTTTTAAATCTACAGATAAATGTACATTAGTCAGCGTGCTTTCCTTAGATTCCTCTTCAACTCAACTGCCTTCTGCTTACTTTAGTTATCAATAGTGTTAGACTACACAAATGTGGAACGGTATGGGATTATTTATTTCTCATTGAATACATTTTTATGGCCTTAATATCAGTAAGAATCATTGCTAAGAGGTGGGTATATGTGTGAGTATATGTATGTATGTTTGTCTGTGTTTGGTTGTGTATGTGTGTGAATGAAAAGAGATGCAATGAATACCAAAACCTCTATCCATGTATTGTTTTCTGCTTCTCTACGGATAGTTTCTTTAAGCTTGGGTATGTCAGAATGTGTTAATTGCATGGTTCTCAACATTTTCAGGTCATAATAGTGGCATTTTATATATTACTGCTGGAAGGCACGATAGTGTGTCCTTGCAATGACAAAGTACATTGGGAAGCAATTTACATCCTAAGTAATTGTGGCTGAATGAAAATGAAGATTTAAAAAAAAAAAAAAGATATTTCAGGTTCTTTGGCTTTTTTCATTTTGTTTTTGTTTAATTAGAGGAAATTCTCAGTGATTTATTTAGTGCTTTTAAAAAGTGGGTATTTTCAATGCGAAGCAAATTTGGAAGGCTGAAAATCCAATCTGTTGAAAGATGAGTTCATGTAATAGCTATACAGAAAGTGATGTTCTCTGTTCATTTTAGCACTCATTGTGACCAGTGCTGCCTTGTCCCCAGATCATTCCTCTGTCTATACAATTTGCACCATTTTGTACTGAAGTGCATTTAAATGGTCTACATTAAAGCTGATGATGATTAACAAAAGCGTGTGTACATAAAATATGTGTACTATTTTAAGCTGCCTGAAAACATTTGTAATTTACTAATGACAAAATTAATTATAACACAGAAGCAGCTACCTGTTAGTCTTAGTCCCTTTGGGCTGCTATAACAAAATACTACATGCTTGGGTGACTTATAAACAATATAAATTTATATCTCACAATCCTGGAAGCTGGGAATTCAAGATTAGGTGCCAATGAAGACCCCTTTCTGGGTTGCAGACTGCTTATTCTTGCTGTGTCCCCACATGGCAGAAAGGCTAGGGAGCTCTGTGGGACCTGTTTTATAAGGGCATTAATTCCAATCATGTGGGCCCTGCCTTCAAGCTTATCACTTTCAAAAAGGCCCTATCTCTTGATTCTATAAACTTCAGAGATTAGGATTCCAACATGATTTCTGGGGAGACACAAACATTAGGACCACAGTACATAAAGGTATGTGCTTTATTTTATTTGAAAGAGAACAAAGAATTGCTAACAATAATGTGCAATATTTTTTACTTCACTATCTAGTGTAAGTAATCATCTCTTTTAAACAATGATTACAAAGTCTATCAGCATTTCAGATTTTCATTAAAATATCTTTCATTGGATTTGCTTACCGAGCCACTTACAAATGTTGCTGAAGGTAAATCATATCATACTAGGGTTATATTAAACTTACTGAGACATAGCTTTTCAGAATAGTAAGTTTACTCAATGATTTTGAGAAGAGATATTGAATATTAATGAAAGATATGGGGTGCCTCAGTGGCTCAGTCTGTTAAGCATCTGCCTTTGGCTTAGGTCATGATCCCAGGAGTGTTGGGATCGAGCTCATATTAGGATCCCTGTTCAGTGGAGAGTCTGCTTCTTCCTCTGCCCCTCACACCCCACTCTTTTGTTCTCTTTCTCTCAAATAAATAAAAATCTTAAAAAAAAAAAAAAAGACAGATATGGCATGGAGTGCACAATTTGCATAAATTTAAAGAATAATTTATGAAGATTTAGATATGTTGACTTTGCACTGGAGGAAGATGAGTTAGACCATATGGAATTGTTCTTAACTTTTCTCTCCCTCTTACTGTTTGGGATACAACCATGGTAAATGTTTGGGAAACTCCACAGAGGAATGTTGAAATAAGAAAGCATCTTATAAACAATGCAGTAAGCAAAATTGGCCATTTTGTACATACAGATCTACCTAGAGTGGTTGGTTTATATACAAAAATTGAGTTCAAATATTTCAGACTATTGCCCCAGGGAATTGTGGCTTGTTAGTTGATTGTTTGCAGCATGAATATAACCACAGTATTTTTCTTCACACACACACATACACATACACACAGAGAAAGATTAGAAACGGAAAGTAGATCACACACACACACACACACACACACACACAACAGCATATACATGTAGAATTTAAAAATTTCATTTAGGGATTCAATGCAGATAAGTACTATAAATAAATCTAGAAAATAGCTCCTTTCCTTATTAAAAAGTAAAAATTTTATTTTTTAATTAATTAATTTATTTTTTTTAGATTTTATTTATTTATTTGACACAGAGAGCACAAGCAGGGGGAGCAGCAGGCTGAGGGAGAGAGAGAAGTAAGCTTCCTGCCCACCAGGGAGCCAGACTTGGGACTCAATCCTAGCACCCTGGGGTCATGACCTGAACTGGAAACAGGAACATTCATAATGTGAATGAATATGCATTTTTATTAAAAACTCTTGGATAATGTATTCTTCCAAAAGTAATGTATATTTTGAGGATATCCTCTATTATCTCAAATTTCAAGATCCTAAGTATATTACCTATTACTTCTTAATAATTGTTTATATTTTTATTATTTTATAAAATAATTTTTACATGCCCTACAGTTTTTTTTTTTCCTTTTAGGTTATTCTGTTTGTAGATTATCCTTTTGCCCAAGTCTACCATGGAAATCAAGGTAAAAAAGCATTTATGTGAAAACACCAATCTGAAAAACTATATGCACCCATATGTTTATTGCAGCATCATCTACAATAGCCAATATATATAAACAACTTATGTGCCCATCAACAGATGAACGGATAAAGAAGATGTTGTGTATATATACAATGGAGTATAACTCAACCATAGAAGAATGAAATCTTACCATTTACATAGATGGACCTCGAGGGTATCATGCTAAGTGAAATAAGTCAAAGAAGGAAAAATATCATTTGATTTCACTTACATATAAATTCTAAGTGAAATCATATGGTATTTGTCTTTTTCTTATTTCACTTAAAAATAAAAAGGAACAAACAAAATGAAACAGAAACAGGTTCACAGATACAGGAAACAAACTATTGGTTCCAGTGTGAGGAGGAGTACAGGTGAAATAGGTGATGGGAAATAAGAGGTACAATCTTCTAGTCAAAAATATGTAATAGTGATGTGACATACAGCATAGGGAATATAGTCAGTAGTATTCTAATAACTTCGTTTGGTGATGAAAGGTAACTGGATTTATCATGGGGATCATTCATAATGTATAAAAATATCAAATTGCTCCACTGTACACCTGAAATTAATAAGACATTGTATGTCAATTATTCTTCACAATAATTACAAAAGAAAGCATTGTGGAGAAAACTGAGAATTTACAGATCTCTGTAACATACTGATATATTGATGTGTGTTTCTCTCTGGAATGTAGAGTGAGTAGAAAAGACTTTGTTCTTCATTTCCTTTGGTGTAAATACTTCCATTAATTCCATCTAAATGGACATTTCATTTCAGTTAAGTTAGAACTTTTTCCATGAAAAAATACTAGATTTAGTGCTATTTTATATTTACACATATCTTCTAAAATTAATCAAATGTATATGTGTGTATACTTGTAGATACACACATGTACATATACTACATGTGTGTATATACCTGTACACACACACACACGTACACACACTACAAAGTTGTGAAGAAAGTCCTGGGATGCATCACCACATGATGAATTCCAGTTCCCTCTCCCACATATACCTGTAGACAAACTTACATATACTACAAAGGCTTACATATACTTACATATACTACAAAGTTACATATACTACAAAGGCTTAAGTAGGAGATTGTTATTACTACCTGCCATTTGGAGTAACCTGGAGGACATTATGCTGAATGAAATAAGTCAGGAAGGAAGGAAGGAAGGAAGGAAGGAAGGAAGGAAGGAAGGAAGGAAGGAAAAGGAAAGTAAAGGAGGAAGGAAGGAAGGGGAGGGAAGAAAGAGGAGGGAAGAAAGAAAGGAAAAAAAAGCTACATGGTTTCACTCATGTGGAGTCTAAAAGTGTAGAAACAGAGAGTAGAACAATGGTTACTAGAGATGAGATGGGAAAATGGAGAGATCATAATAAAGGATACAAAGTTGAATTCATGTAGCATGAAAAAATCTGGAGATCTAATGTACAGCATCATGGCCATAATTAATAATATTGTATTGGGTACTAGAAAATTTGCTGAGAAAGTAGATTTCAGGTGTTCTATTAAAAAAAAAAAAAAGGTAAACACCCGAGTGGCTAAAAAAAAAAAGGTAACTCTGAGGAGGTGGCTATGCTAATTAGCTTGATTGAAGTAATCATTTCACTCTATACATATATTTGTATTCACTACATATGACTACATATTTACTACATATAATATATATATTTATATATAGAATAGTGTAACCTAAATATATGCAATTTTATTAAATATTCAAAATACAGAAACAACTGAGGGTGTAAAAAATAACATAATCAGATTTGAAGAACAGAGAATCAGTTCAGTATGGAGATGTATAAGGGCTCACACGCAGTATATATTTAGTTAGTAATATGTCTATGTCATATATTTCATATCTTTAAAAACTGAAAAAAAAATAAATTAAGTTTGAGATGAGCTAAGCAATTACAAGGAGTTGAGCCTGAACTAAGCAGTGTACCAAATGTTAATTACTGCCACAGGCCTTTCTCCAATGATACCCAAAACTTTTAAGGCTCTGAGAGCCCAGGGACTTCTTTGGTCTTGAGGCTTTTCCTTCTTTGGTGGCATTTCATCTGTGCCATTATTATTACTGTCAAGTTACTGTGCAGCTTAACAACCATATTTTTCTAAGTCTTTTATTTTTATCTAAATTAATCGACTTTTCTGACAATTTCAAATATGTTTCCAAAGACCAGTGACAGAAATTAAATTTTGGCACTTCAACTAGTGCTCATTCCACTTACCACAATTTAACATTTAGTCCATGGATCACTGACTAATAGGGTTTATTTTCTCAATGTGATTTCATTTTGACTTGTAATGACCATGTTTAGAACAGTTTAGACTATGTTTTAATGTCGCTGAAAAACTAGCTATATATTGAAAAAATGTCATTTTCTAGTCAACACAAATGATTTTTTAATTGCATTTCCTCCAATATTCCTCAAACATTTGCTATATAATACATCCTGAAATAAACTTCACAGTTTAAGAGCTCACATACTGATTGAGCGAATATTCCTCCTAAGGTTTTAAGCTATATTTAATATAAACAAAGCTACTGGTAGAAATTAATTAACATATTCAGTCATTCAATGGTTTGTGTTACTGTCGAAGCCAAATCACTGGTTTGACAAAATCTCTTCTAGAGAGGATTGCTTTATATGGTGTTCTGTTGTTACTGGTTGTTATTCGGTTATAGAATAATTACCATGTACCAAGCAGTGAAGTGTGAATGTGTAAATATTTAGACTTCAAGGATAGGATGCTGATTTGTGACCAGAAAGAGTTAATGCATTTTCCCCCATTAACTACCAGGAAATAATGTAGGTCCTACAGAGAAAAAGCACTATGATATTTTACGTTTATGTAAATAATAATAATAAATCACCCTTGAAATTATAGGCACTGTTGTATTTTAACCTAAAAATATCAGTAAATAAGCATTATATACACAAAGCTATTTTTCCAGAATTTATTTTCCTTTTGTTCCTTCTTTTCCTTTGCTGTATTTCCCAAATTTAAATGTCATAACGACTTCTTCTGTATATGTTTAAATAACAAAGAATGTTATTTTCCATCTAAGTTAAGCAGGCTTATTGGAGCTTTAATTCTTCCCAGGTTCCTCTTTGTACATTAAGTTGGCTCTCCAAGTAAAATATACCACATGTACCAAAGCTCTGACGTTCACTGCTGCATGTGGTTCTTCAAAGACAGCACCTCACATGTTGATCTCTTTGCCACTCTGAGGCTGTCCCAGGATTCTCTCTATTGGTCCCTTTGAACAGTCTTTGAAGTGCCACATGTAACTGAAGAAAGTCCTGGGATGCATCACCACATGACAAATTCCAGCTGCAAGCCAGCTTCCTGCTGAAGCTTAAGGACTGGAAAGAAATCACAATATGCCATCCATCTTGTTAAAATAGGCTCAAGAAAGGGAAAAAATGTAAGAGAATTGAGTCTCAAAATAGCCATTATGCAGCTAATATATGAGTGTCACACAATCAGTTGAATTTACTATCAGCTATACTTTTGTGGCAAATCCCTAACAAACTGAAAATAATGACTCTAAATTACATTCCTGCTTTTAGTGCCCATCAGGATTCTCTCTCTCCCTCTCTCTCCCTTCCACAATTCTCACCTTGCCATCACTTTATTCTACTTTTCTATATAGGCCTAAATATATTTATTTTTGATAATAACAACCACAACAAAAATCTGTAGATAGAATATTTAAAAAGGAAATAGGCAAATATTATCAATCTTAGTATCTGTTGATGTTTGTGGAATTAGCATATGGGTTGGTCATATGCTAATGTGATTGAAAAAAAATAATTTCACTATTGAATTCACAAAAGGATAGACATACTGTGTTCTGGTCTTATTTGGACAAGGCCCAGAAAATTGTGGTGCAACATAAATTGGTTACTCGGGGTGTTTACTTCAGTTCCCGCTTTTTTTGTACCCTTTAAATAAAAGTGTTATCAAAAAAATATTTTTAAAATCTTCATTTGTGTTGATTAGAAAATTTATTTATTTTTTTCTGTTTATAATGTTTTTCAGTTACGTTAAAACAGTCTAAATTCTAATTCTAAAGGTCTCTATTCTAAACATGGCCATTGCAAATCAAAATGAACAACTCCCCTTTTTCTTTTTCTCCTAGTTGTTGACAACCACATTCTACTTTCTATGATTTTGACACTTCAGATACCTCAGATAAGTGGAATTATGCAGTATCTGTCTTTTTGTGACTGGCTTATTTTACTTAACATAATGTCCACACAGCTCATCTACACTGTAGCATGTGAAAAATTTTCCCTTCTTTTTAAGGCTAATATTTCACTTTATGTATTTAAATACCACTTTTTGTTTTTCCATTTGTCCATCAATGGATTGTTTTTACCTCTTGGCTACCTTGACTAATGCCGCTATGAAAATGATTGTGCAAATATCCCTTCAAAACCCTTCTTTCAGTTCTTTTGGATAAAACCCAGAAGTGGTATTACTGGATCATATGACAGTTTTATTTTTCCTTTTGGGGGAAAATTTCACACTGTTTTCCATAGTGTTTGCAACATTTTGCAATTCCAACAATAGTGAGCAAAAGATCCAATTTCTCCAGTCATGGCAACATTCGTTATTTTCTGTTTTGCTTTTGTTTTTTTCATTGTTCACATCCCAATGGACATAATGTACTATCCTACTGTGGTTTTGATTTGCACTTCTTTGATGATTAGTGATATTAAGCAACTTTTCATATACTTGCTGACTATTTGTATATATTTTGAGGAAAAATGTCTATTTAAGTCCTTTGCTCATTTTTAAATTGGATTATGGGGGCTTTGTTGTTGAGATGTAGTTTTTTTTTTTTAATAAACATTCTAGATGTAAACCTCTTATTAGATATATGATTGATAATATTTTCTCCAATTCTGTTGGTTGCAGTTTCACTCTGTTGATTGTGTCCTTTAATGTACATAAATGTTTAAATTTGATATAACCTTGTTTGTTTATTTTTGGCTTTGTTGTCTGTGCTTTTGGTGTTGTATACAACAAACCATTCCCATGTCTAATATCATGAAGCTTTTCCCTATGTTTTCTTCTAGTTTTATAATTTTAGGTCTTATGTTTAGGTCCTTAATCCATCTTGTGCTAATTTTTATGTATGGGACAAGATAAGGATCTACTTTCAAGGTCTTTTATATGGCTATATTCAGTTTTCCCATCATCATCTACTGACAAGACTATCCTTTCCTTGTTGAGTGATCATGGCACCTAAGGTCATTTGACTGTATAGGCAAGGGTATATTTTGGAACGTCTATTCTTTTCCATTGGCCTATTTATCTGTCTTTATGCCAGCACACATTGTTTGGATGACTGTAGCTTTATAATATATTTTGAAATTACAAGGTGTTAGTTTCCCAACATTTTTTCTTTTTAAAAATCATTTTGGCTCTTCGGGTCCCTTGAGATGATATATGAATTTTAAGATGAATTTTTGTATTTAAAAAAAAAAAAAACCACCACCATTGATATTTTGATAGAGCCATGTTGAATATGTATAATGCTTTAGGTATTAAAGACATCTTAACAATGGTAAGTGTTTCGATCCCTGAATATATTTGTTCCTTTTGCATGTATTTGTGTTGTCTTTTTTTTCAGGAATATTTTTTGGTTTTCAGTGTACAAGCCTTTCACCTTCTTGGTTAGGTTTATTCCTAAGTATTTCACTATTTTTGATGTTATTGTAGATGGAACTCTTTTCTTAATTTTATTTTCAAATGGTTATTTCTTAATGTATAGAAATGCAACTGAGTTTTCAAAATGCATTGTTTTCAATGCATTGATTTTACATCTGGCTACATTGTGGAATTTATTAGTTCTAACAGGTTTTTTTGTGGAATCTTTAGGAGTTTCTACATATAGGATTGTATCATCTGTGAACAGAGATAATTTTACTCTTTTCTTTCCAACTTGGGTTTTTATTATTTCTTTGTGTTGCCTAATTATTCTGGCTACACCATCCAATATTATGTTGAATAAAAGTAGAGAAAGCAGACAACCTTGTTTTATTTCTAATCTTGGAGAAAAACTTTTAGGTTTTCACCACTGAGTATGATGTCAGCTATATGTTTCTATGAACAGGATCCCAGTACCCTGGGACCATGACCTGAGTGAAGGCAGACACTCAACTGACTGAGCCACCCTGGCATCCCTGGCATACAATTGCTCATAATATTCTCTTGTAATCTTTTTCATTCTGTGACATTAGTTGTGATGTTTCTACTTTTATTTCTGATTTTTGTTATTTGAATCTTCTCTGCTTTTCTTTGTTAATCTAGCAAAAAGTTTGTCAGTTTTGTCGAAATTTCCAAAAACCTCTCAATTTTATTGATTCCTTTCTATTGTTTTTCTATTCTCAGTTTTATTTTACTCTGTTCTTACCATTATTATTTTTTCTTGCTAACTTGGAGTTTAGTTTGTTCTTCCTTTTCTAGTTCTGAAGATGTGAAATTAGGCTGTTGGTTTCATATTTTTAAATTATTTTTATATTTATTAGCAACAATAAACTTTCTTTTTTTTTAAGATTTTATTTATTTATTTGACAGAGATCACAAGTAGGCAGAGAGGGAGACAGAGAGAGAGAGGAGGAAGCAGGCTCCCTGCTGAGCAGAGAGCCCAATGCGGGGCTTGATCCCAGGACTCTGGGATCATGACCTGAGCAGAAGGCAGAGGCTTTAACCCACTGAGCCACCCAGGTGCCCCAATAAACTTTCCTTTTAGCACTATTTCACTTCATCTAATAAATTTTGGTATATGGCATTTCATTTTCATTTGTCTCAAACTATGTTTTAACTGCCCCTGTGATTTCTTTTTCACCTTGTAGTTGTTTAAAAATATGTGTTTAATTTCTATGTATTATGGATTTTCCAGTTTTCCTCATGATTGGTTTAATTCCATTTTGATCACAAGAGGTACATTATATAATTTCAATCATCTGGAACTTTTTAAGACTTGTTTTATAGTCTATCATGCTCTATCATGAAGAATAGTCCATGAACACTTGAGAAGAATGCCTATTGTGCTGTTTGGGGGCTGAATGTTCCATATATGTCTGTCAGGTACAAATTATCTATAGTGTTGTTCAAGCCTCCTATTTTCTTTTTAATCTTCTGTTTATTTTTTCTTTCTACTATTAAAATCTAAGTATCACAGTTTCCTACTATCATGTATTGCTGTCTATTTCTCTTCTCAATTCTGGAAAATGTTGCTTTATATATGTAGGAACACTGAAAATTGGTGTATGAATATTTATAATTGTTATATCTTCTTGCTCAATTGACACTTTAATCATTATATAATATCTTTCTTGTCTCTTGACCAGTTTTTGACTTAAGGTCTACCATGACTAATAGTATAGCTACAACTATTCTGTTTGTTACCATTTAAATGAAATATCTTATTGCATCCTATCTCTTTCAACCTATGTGTTCCCTTAAATCTGAAGTCTCAAAATTGTCATAAAAACATCTTCCTGTAATAATAAATAAGTTCTTTATAAACAGAACTTAGCTGGATCCTGGTTTGTTGTTGTTTTGTTTGCTTTTATATATTCAGCCAATCTTCATATTGGAAAGTCTACTCTAGTGATATTGAAAATAATTACCGTTTTAGAAAGATTTATTATTGCTATTGTATTGTTTTCTGTATGTCTTACAGCTTTTTGCCTCTCTTATGACTTTCTTTTTGTTTCTTATTTTTTTTATTTAATATTGATATGCCTTCATTACTGTCTTCATTTTCTTTTTCATATATCCTAAAGATATTTTTTCTGTGGTTTCCATTGCAATTACATAAAACATCTTAAAATTATAGCATTTTATTTTAAACTAATAATATCTTCAGTTGCACACAAACGTGGGTTTATAGAGTTTTAATTTGTTCCTTTGGTTAGGCTGTTTCCTGTTTCTTCCTAAGCCTTGTATATTTATTTTTTGCTGGGATTTAGGCATTAAAACAAAACACAACAAAACAAAACACCTTTCCCAATCTTTGCATTGTGGCTTCACGTAGGGGCTGGCCTTCACTTATCAACTGGACTGGAGGTTCTAGGACCTTTTAGACTTTCTGTGATCTCTTCCTCTCCCTGGTGTCTGCCTGTAGGACTGATGCTCACTTCTGTGTATAGACAGTTCCACACTCAGGTTCTGATCCCACTAATGACCAGAATCAAATGAGACAGAAACCAGTCCCTGACAAGCCAGAATATTGGATGCATGGTACACTCCTTCCTTCCCAAGAAAGGAGCCCTGGTATAGGGAGGAGAGTATCTCCCAGCTGCTTTGCACTATGCCATGAATAGTTGTGCCAAATGCTGTAATTTTCCTATCCCTTTTGCTGGAATTCCTTCTTGGTTTCTTAATAGCCTTGGTACTGTGGGTTTTCATCTGGTCTCTGGAGTTCTCTCAAGAATATTTTGGTCCACATATTGTTAACACCCTATCTCTGTAGGGGAAAAGGGGCCTATAGTTTCCTACTTTGCTATGTTGCTGATGTCACTCTTCCCTCAGAGTTTGAAAGCATCACTCCACTGTTTTCTTCTTTCACTATTGTGGAAAGTTCTGAAACCATTTTGATTCAGGGTATTCTTATGTTACTTCCCCCCCCGCCTTTGGGATGCTTTTGGATCTTTGTTTCAAGTACACTGTTCTAAAGTAATATGCTTTGCTTGGGTTACATTTCATTCCTTGTGCTTTGAACTTTTTTGAGCCTTTTCAAGCTAAAAAGAATTTTTACTTTATTATTATTGAGATGCTTTTCTTAAATTTTTCAAAGGTACCATCTATCCCCTTATTTTCTCTTCTTCCTTTTTTTTCTCTATTCTGTTTATCTAGAATTATTATATTACTCTCTAATTGAGTCTTAGATTGATCTTCTAATTTTCTTATATTTTCTCTTCCATCGCTCTACTTCCTGGAAGGTATTTTATGCATTTATAGTCCATCTTTTCTAATTATTGCTACTAGCTCTTCTGCCCATTAAGGTACTTAGGGCCACTTTGCTTCTTATAAATATGGGTTGCCATTTGGTCTCGGCCACAATATGGTTCCATTACTTTCTCTGAAATTTAACTATGACAGTAGAGATAGAGCTATGGTAGAGAGTTTAAAATTTGTCTTACAAGGTAATTCTTTTGGATGAAGATATCATTAGGGGTTTCAAATAAGACAAGAACAGGTACATAAGGCAAGAGAAACAGATCTGCTTCTATTGGCAAAAAAAGGCTCAGAGGCATTTTTGGGTTTGCATCATTTTGAGTCTTCCTAATTTACCCTGACAACCCCATTCTAATCCTCAATGTATCATGATTTCCCAATTAATACTGTGATATTCACATAATAGTTATAGTCAAGCTGCAAAATCAATCTAAGTCTTTAATTCAGCAATCTGAAGGAATAGCTTCAGTACCTATTTTTTGAGGGGAGGGGTCTGGTGAGCCTGACAAATAAATGATCAAAAGAAGCCATAGATACTTCCTGATAAGTGTCCATTCTTGAGCTGAAAATTTAAAATCATGAGTTTGTAATTTTCTTCCTTTAAGCTCCTGTGGATGTTATATATCACTAGCTCACTCTACAGACCTCATATTCCTTTCTTTCTGAAGGAAATAGTTTATTGCAGAAGCCACACAATTTACCAAAGTGTTGGTTTTATTATGCCCTTTATTTCAGGTGACCACAAGTGATAATGTAAGTACTTAAGTACCTAACATATCAGCACTCAGTAATGACTAGCAGTAGATATCTACCAATGTTAACAAAACTCTTACTATTTTCAAAATCACTCAGCTCAGAAAAACAATTCCAGATTTTTATTTTCTTGAGCATGTTATTTTTAACAGCTCTGTATGATAGTCAGTCAAGACTGGTTTGGTACTGATTAGAGAACCCACTCTAGCTAATTGTAAAGAGCAAGTAAGTTTTATTATATTTTAAATAGTTAATCTAATATTGAGAGATCTAGGTGAGGGGACAAACCCTAAATTGAATATACAGAAAATTCTTATATTGTCACACAGCAGAATGGTTCTAAGAGTCAGAGGAACCTGTTTTGAGTAAGAAGCTGCAGAATGCAAATCCATCTGTTGAGATTATAAAATGCCACTATAGCCGCTCGAATCATGTTTTCTGTGGCCTGATTCACATTAGTGAAACTAATGACTTTAGCTTTCCCTCACTCCCTCAATGACTCAGCTACAAACTCACATCACATTCTAGTGAACCAGTGTACTGGTTGAGCAACACCTCTTTATCAAGAGTAAAGTTGCTTAGTTTTTCCATCTTCTGTCAAAAGAGTGATGAAACTCACATCACATTCTAGTGAAACTCCTTTGTAGAATGCAAATCATAGCCAGACTCCTGGCATGCTGGATGGAAGTCTGAAGGAATTTTGAGCAAACCAATCTAAATGATCAGCTTCATTCAGTTAAAAAAGGAAAAGGAAAATAGAATAGAAGAAACAAACAAACAAAAAAAGTTGAGTTTGATTTTCAAATGGTTTAGCCTGATTTGTCAACACCATGTCAAAGTGAGTGTTTCTGTCATTATAGCCCTGCTTAGCACTGGCAATGAAGAATGTGGGGGAAGGGAAATCTTCACCGTTGGTAGAGGTGGGAGTTCTGTATTTCAAGTTTCTTAATCCTACACAGATAATTGCTCTGTTTCAAAACTCCATCTAAAGATCAGACCTGTGTCACAAATATAGCAAACTGGAAGTAAGAAGTATGACTCTTCAGAATGAGGCGTAAGTCTGTATATATTCATGATCCATGTTAACTCTTCTCAAAGGGTGCTAGGACACTACATGAAAAATATATTTTCCTGCTGCTACTGCAGTCACCACTATATATCTTCATATGGTCTTAGAGTTATTTGCTGCCTCTGTGTTCAAGAAATAGTTTTTTAAATTCTTATACCATGTGTACCTTAACATAATATTTCAGATGTCGATACTGGGAGAAGTGATGCATGACTAAAACCTAACATAGTGAATATTTAAAATGGACAAGAAACTGTCCTGAGTGACATATTTTAACTCCTCTAATATGCACATTATTCTGTTATTATAGTGATGTGAGCACTCTGGCTAGTAGCATGGATCTCCCACACACCCAAAATCTCATTCAGATGTTGGGATTGTTGATATTATATATACACCAAGAGGATATGAAAAACTTTATTATAAATGTAACAAGTCTCTGGGGAGAGCAGGACAGGCCTCTCCTGCAGATTAAAAATGCCCTGAGAGAACACATAAAGGAGATGGCCTCAGGGTTTTTGTTATGATGAGGTGGCAAGGTTGAGGGTGAAAGCTTTCTGACAAGGGCAGCGGCTTTTGTGTTTTGAATCTTCCACCAGTGCCAAAGGATGCAGGACCTGGCCAGGCTTTGTTATCAGCTGTGTACCTGTGGGTTTCAAGGAGGGGACTAGTTGTAGGAGGCCATTGGATATATTTCTTCTAAACTTGAGAGAAAGAGAGAGAAAGAAATCAACCAGTAATTAAATGGAGTTGGTATTCCATGTCATTCAGTTATGTAAAATCACCCAAAGAGAATATATAAATCAAAAAGTTAAAAAGAGGGTGACAAGGAGGGATCAGAAGTATGGTTAAAAGGACAAAGCTGGAAGACACTAAGAGGGAAGCAAAGACAGAAAAATGATTCCACACAAACAAAACCGGGAAGAAAAGAACAGTGTGATACTGAAAATTGAATAATGTAAAAAAAAAATAGTTTATGAAATATTATTTAGTGCAGACAGGCCCAGGAAGACAATGTTTAACATTAATAAGAATAATTTTACTAGGAATGATAGATATAAATTTTTATTTGAAGAGCCAATGCTTAAAGTTTGTGAAGGAAGAGAAAGAATTCAAATTATATTTGAAGAGGACATGAGTTTCAGTGAAAGATTTCTTATGTTTCTATTTTCCCCTCTGGTATATCTTAGTATTTAAAAAAGTTGAATAAATAATTCATGCTTGCTTTAGATATTTTAAATATACAAATTAACAATAATTCTAAATTCCATACTTAAACCTAAGCACAAGCATAACTTGTGTCTTTCATGATACACATTCTCATTCATGGGGGATCCTACTACACTGCTATGAAATCAGACTCTCCTGTCAAGGTTTCAGGGTCAACAGGTACTAATACATTATTATTTTAATAGGAGTCATATTATTACATTATATTATGGATATGTTAACATTTATTTTGAATTATGTTTACATATTATTCTCCTGAAATGCATCAGTTCTACATTTATCCTTGCACAGAATGTTATTTTAAAAATAATTTTTCAATTATGTATATATTTGTTTTGATCATATTAACCATAGTTATTAGTTTATCTCCCAAGAAGGTTGCAGAATAATGGTAACCTCGATTTCCAAAGTGTTGTACATTAAGGTAGGTTTTAAAAAAATATATCATTCTATAAGATACTATTTCCTTTTGTTATGGGTTATTTCAAATTTCCTTTTATATTGCCCTTTTGCCCATATTTGTGTATTTTCCAAATTGTTCTGAATTTTCCAGACACTCTTTTGACAGAAGATGGAAAACTAAGCAACTTTACTCTTGATAAAGAGGTGTTGCTCAACCAGTACATAGAGAGCCACTCATAACTAGACCAGTGAGGACAGTTTGAGAACTGAAAGAGAAATGAGTATCTGTGCTGATAAGGCACCTCTAGAAAAAATGTTGGGATTGCTACTGGAAATATGACCCTACATCTTGTAAAAATTAGTGAATATAAATCTATTTTTGATTTATCAGTATAATAGTTGTTCCTGAAATACTTTCTTAATTTTAGTCAAATAAAATTCCTTTTGAGATTTCTTTCACTCATGAATGTTTTTACCAGAGATAACTGTAGTCAAACCTGACAAATTTAAGTTCTAGATATTGTTCATCCTCACTAATTAACCCAGATACAATTAGCTTAATTTTCACACTAGCCAAAATATAGAAAGAGCTGAGATGTCCATCAACACATCAACAGATGAATGGATAAAGAAGATGTCATATATACATGCAATAGACTATTATGCAGCCATCAAAACCCCCAAATCTTGCCATTTGCAACAGGCGTGGATGGAATTAGAGGGTATTACGATAAACGAAATAAGTCAATCAGAGAAAGACAATTATCATATGATCTCACTGATAATAGGAACTTGAGAAACAAGGCAGAGGATCATACGGGAAGGGAGCAAAAAAATGAAACCAGAGAGGGAGACAAACCATAAGAGACTCTTAATCTCAGGAAATAAACTGAGGGTTGCTGGAATGGAGGGGGTGGGAAGGATGGAGTGGTTGGATGATGGACATTGGGGAAGGTGTGTGCTATAGTGAACACTGTGAATTGTGTAAGACTGATGAATCACAGACCTGTACCCCTGAAAAAAATAATACATTATATGTTAATTTTAAAAAAATCAGCTTATTGTTTTTTTATTTGTTAAAACTTAATGTTTCAATAAAGCTGTTTTCTTTTTTGCCCTATCTTATTGGGGAAAAAATCAACTTTCCCTCAAAATGGAAAAATTTTCATGTTATAAACAAAAACTAAAAATGGAATGATTTGCAAATACTCTGAAAAAGTCAGCAATTCCAAGTAAAAATGGTCAGACAAGATTCCAAAAGGCCAAATATACATGCAATTATTTGCTACCTAAAATAGGAAATATGTCCTAAATAATCTAGAGCTCAGCTAATATAATTTCTTTTATTCTCATGACATAGACATTAAGAAAAAAATTAGTAGATGGTAAACTACTAATTTGCATTGAGAACCAAAATGAAACCATTGGTTTAGTGTCTTTTAATGTGAAATAAAAGGTAACTTAATAATTTGATCAGTAAACACAGGTATGAATAAAATGTGTATTTACAGAAAAACAGTTTTGCTTTAAATGTACTAAAATTATGAATTTATATTTTTTTAATGAAATAAGTTTTCTCATGATTTTAAACTATCTTGAATATTATAAATCTCTATATTAAACAAATTAACAACGTATGAACACAAAAGTAGCCATGACAGTTTTGGAGAGGATCTAAAAGATGTGACTTTTATCCTAGTAGGGTGTCTGGGATTTGGAAGGATGCCAAGACATGCTACATCTTGGCTTCAAAGTTGTTATTCATTTTTAACAACCCAATGTCAGTAGTGCACCAATGAAAAAAGTAAAATCCCACTGTTTTACTGATTTATAATCTATTTTCAATTTTGTAAGAAATTGTTGCTAATTGTGAGGAAAGGAAAAAATTGTCATTATAAAGAAGTCTTTTTGAATTATTGTTTGAAAATTCTTAATGAACTCTTTTACACATTTACTTCAGAATCTGCAATGACTTTTTATTCTTGATAAAATCAACTGTCATTTCCCTTTTGGTTGTTTAAAGAAAATCAAAATTGTGAAAGACAAAATATATCTCATGGTAATGCACATAACAAACAAACAAAAAACCACACCTCTTCCTTCTTCACAACAGCTTAGGAAGTATTCTTTAGGATAACTTTTAAAAATTCCAGTGCAAGTCATGCTGTCATGATCAATGTCTGAGCAGGTATCTGTTTTTATTTAAGTTGTAATGTTCCCTGCACATGAGAGTCAAGTGTAGGGGAATGTTAGATTGAATCATATTAATCAACTTGAGATAATTTTCCCTGAAAAGATAGGGTAAAAATATTTATCATGTTGACTGAATCTTTAATCATCTGCACTGTCCTAACCTTCAAAAAACATCGAAAATATATTCAGTCTGACTTACCCTCATTTTTCAGTAGGCTGATTTGGTGAAAAGAAACAAAACAAAACACTACTTTATCTATATTTTACATGGATAGGAAAGCATAAATTGACATCAGACTAGCAAAATTGAGAGTATAAAATTAGAATACATTTTAACAAACAAAATTAAACATCTCCTGAGTACTTTAGCATTTTGGATCATATGGAAGATTTTATTACCTATACAGAAAAATATTGCCATACAATTTTTAAACAACCAATTATTATTTAAAAGTGGTAATCACAATATTACTACCTAATATTATACTCCTACATACAGCTTTTACTCTGCTTTTCAAACTTAATTTTGCAGACATTGAAAACCATACCAGACAATTAGAGAAAACATTCTCTGTGGTTAGTAGAGTGGCAACACTGTGAAATACAGCTGTACAGCAGAGCCAAAGATGACCTCAAGCACATAGTTGTGGGTAGAGCATAAAGACAAAGTGAATGGGAGTCATCCCCTCTCCAAAGGGGAATCCTCTTAAGTTACCTCACCACTTGGAAAAATAAGGAGTTTCTACAGTCAGGTAAAAAGCTATTCCGAGCTATCACTTTCTCTTGCGTGGACTGCAAATTTAACTTATTTAAGTAACAGTTTTCCATTTTGGTCTCTCCCTTACTTCTTTAAAATATACATTTATCAAATCCTTGCATAGCATTTATTATGGTCTGGGGAGAGTTTAAATACTTTAAGAATATTAATTCAAATTATGCCTGCAAACATTTGTGAAGTAGGTAATATTTTATTCTCATTATACTGAAAAGAAAACTATATCATAAGGAAGTTATGAAGGTAACATGAAGCTAGCAGAGCTGAGATTCTAGAATCCATGACTTTAAGCCCCGTATGTGATGCCTTACAGATTAAATCATATTTTTCTTCAAATGTGATTTTAGGAGTATTTTGAATTCTCAAAACAAACTGACATGGCTTCAGAGCCCAGAGTGATCTTGTTTCTGTTAATCAATCACCTTATCTTCATCTTACATGGTACTCTCCATTAATTCTCAATTTGGTGGGTTTTTTGGTTTCTCACACCTCTCATATTCTCTCCCAACTTGAGGAGATGAATATACTCTTCCTTCTACTGCATTCTTTTCAAACCTCCTTTTTAAAATTTACATTCAGTTAATTAACATATGGTGTTTTATAGTGTATTATTAGTTTCAGAGGTAGAATTCAGTTGTACATAATACCTACACTCATTATATCACGTGCCCTCCTTAATGTCCATCATCTTGTTACGCCATACCCTCCTTTCAACCAGCAACCCTCAGTTTGTTTCTTATGGTTAAGAGTCTCTTATGGTTTTTCTCCCTCTCTGATTATGTTGTTTTATTTTTCCCTCCCTTCCTCCATGCTCCTCTGTTTTGTTTCTTAAATACCACGTATGTGTGAAGTCATATGAAAATTGTCTTTCTCTGATTGACTTATCAAAGCCCTTTTAAATTAATTATTTCTACTCATCTGTCTTTCCAAGGTAGGATTGAAAAATCACTTCCAAAGAATAGCCTTTTAAGAAATGCTCTGATCCTTATTCTAATTAAGATATATTTTTATGCATTTATATAAATAATTTCCTTGTCAATAATACAAATCTAAATTGTGGTTATGTGCTTATTAACATGATTAATTTATAATTACATTGAAGGGCCTCTCAACGGAATGCAGTTTTTATTTGCCTATTCATATATCTCAATATACTTGGCACATTGTAGGCATTCAATGTGTATATAATAGTGAAAAAATATTGCATATTTCTGATACCATACACAGTTTATTAATAGAAAAGATTTGAGTACAAATATACTTATAACAACTTATTCAATAAAAAGAAAATAATACACTAATTTCATTTTTCAAGTTTCTTATGTGATGTTTCAAGTCCAAACTCTATCTGAATTTTTTCTCAAGGTTTTATGACCATTTATATAATGCTTTGATATCCATAAAGATATTCTATTAAAATGTCTTTGTTATTTCTCTTCTGGCACATATTAGAGGTCTTATACTATTAAATAGAATTTTACCTATAGTTAAAGAGAATGAAAAAGATACTCATAAGAATTTTTCAATAAATTTAAAACATTCCTGCTTCGCAATCTTTGGAATATGTTCAGAAAACTTTTAGTGAAGGACACTGATGCTTTAGAAATATTAAAGGATCACCACATTGGGGTGCCTGGTTGGCTCAGTTGGTTGAGTGTCTAACTCTTGATTTCAATTCAGGTCATGATCTCAGGGCCAAGAGATCAAGCCCAGTGGAGACTTGTGTTGAGTCTCACATCTGGCTGTGCATTCAGCATGGAGTCTGCAAGATATTTTTTCTCTCCCTCTGCCCCTCCACCCCACTTGCATGTGCTCTTTCTTTCTCAACTAAATAACTAAAATCATATATAAATCTTTACTATACACACACACACATACCTATGAGATAATACTTAAAATATTCAACATAAAATGGTTTTTCTAATTTAGTAGATTTGTCAACTTATAGTAATATCAGACACTTCAAATAGTAGAATCTGCTAGTTGTACCTAAAAATCCATTTCTGCCCTTTTCCATAGTACTGAATTTATACACAGCACATAACCTGTCTAGAAAACAGACCATATGCCTCAGATCCTTTTGTTTGTTTTGCAGCAAGGTGTGACTATATTCTGGCAAGAGATATAAGTGGGATTAATGTGTGTAATTTCCTGGTTGTTTCTTTAATAAGTAGAATTCTGCCTTTTAGTTCCCCTTTTTATTTCCCACTGGCTGCTATGAGCAGTAGGTGGTCAGCCATCTTTTACTGTGTGAATGACAAGACATTCCATAGAGATTGTGAAGTTACAATAGAGAGGGAGCTGGATGCCAGATAACTTTGTGAATTGACTGCTTCACTAGCTCAAAATTTTATGTGACAGATAAATTATTTTCTATTTTTAAAACTACTCTTATTTTGGGTCACTATCACACTCACCTGATCATATCTTAACCCACTCCCCATTGAGTAATTTGCAAGTTAGCAGTAAAAATGCACATATACATTTTATTAAATATTTCCCTTGAAGTAATTAAGATAGTAACTAACTTAGCTTTACTAAAATCTTTATTTTCTTGCTTTTTAGTAACCTGTAATTGATCACTAGTGTATTATTTGTTCTTTAGCTTCTATAAACTTTTCTCAGAATTTTTTTTTCTTTATGTGCTCTACTAAATATCTTATGTTTTAATAGTCTTGGGTTTTCTAATCCATCAATTCAATTCAGAAGGTCATAAAATTTTAGTTCTGGCCAATAAATTCTACCCATCCTCTAATGGTATTAATTAACTTTAGAAGATGTACTATGATAACTCCTCTTTTGATGTATAATAAAAGTCTTAGATGTGCTGTACTAGGTGGAGAAGCAGCTTGATATATGTGGGTTTAATTTCACCTTCACTCAAAATATCTCACTTAATATCCGGTTATCTCAATCTTTTCTCTTTATAAAACAATGTAAAGCCAGGATTTCTTGGTATAACTTCCTGAAGGGAGGCAGGAGGCATGTTCTTCTAGGCACTTCAAAAGTGTAAAATGTAATGAAAATATATTTTTTAATCAAAGAAGGAAAACTCCTCAAACTTTAAAAATATGGAAATAAGTATTTATTTTGGGTATGAATTATGTAATAATGTATGACAAGAGAAGAGATATTCAAAGATAATTTTTAAAAAGATAATTTAAAAAGAATAATTCCTATACAAAAATATTCCATTGAACTTATTAAGTTATACTTTTAAAATATATATCAAAAATAAATTAACATGAAACATGCATAGGAAAGAGTCACTATTGGTGGAAGAGGTTTGAGGATAGTAGAGACTCAAAAACAATTATTGATATATCAAAAAATCTATTAACAAGGAATGTAGTAGGAATGCTGTCGTCTTAAAGCCTAGGTATCAAGATAAATCCAGTATTTTTAAGGCACTAGTTTAGCAGAGATAACTTTAAGTGAATCAATTTCCAGAAATCTCAGTATTCTCTCCTAAAGGAGATATGCCTGAAGTGTTGCCTTTTTCAGTTCTGCTTTCCCAATTCCTCATTCACAATGACCTTTTTCTCTCTACAGAAAACAACATAAAACAATCATAAACAGGAAATAGCACATACACGTTTTCAAACTTAACATGATGCATTTCTGGACCCTTCTAGGACACAAAGAAGCAATTTGCGTCTAAATAAGATTCCTATTAGAGCTGAGAAGTAAGGAAAGGGATAGTAATTGATTTCATAAAAATGACAAAACCATGGCAAGACTCCATGCTGACTCCATGCAAGACTCCAGCTTTAGCTAGTGGATAGCTGTATTATAATCAGCTTTCAGAAGTTAATTCAAGCACATATTAACATTTCTATTTGAACTGAAAAATGAATTAAGATGTTTTCTGACTGAAAGGGAGTCTGATTTTGCTAATTGGTTTGATTATGGAAACTGGCCTTGCCAATTAGTTCTTACGGAAGGCATCTTCTGAACATTGAACAAGATAAATCTGCTACACTAAAGTTTTAATAAAATTTTATTTAATGCATCATTTAATACACAATATGCCAGACATTACATCTTTATAATTTATAAATGTAGAAAAATTTTAGTCATCAACTTAAAGATGTATGAGGGATTTTACGGTTATTCATGATTTTATTGTGGAGCATGAAAGTAAAAATTCATGAAGATCATTAGTATGGATTCCCTTTTGTCATTTTGGTGTTGGTGATGATAAAGTAATGGTAGTACCTGTTTGTCAGACTTCATCATTACTCCACCAGAATCCAGCTGTTTAAATGCAAGCAGGGAAAATCAGAAGGGTATCTTCACCGATGTTTGGATTTTCATCACAGAGGACAATAAAAAGAAGAGCAAGTGAGGTCAAGATACTGAAAATGACAAAAATAACTAACTGTTGTACATAAATTTGGTAGGCAAAATGGATAAGGTGAAATCTGGGATCAAGTGGATGTATTTCTGATGTTATTAAATAATGTTCATGGTGAGGAAAGAGGAAAGTAAACAGAAAGCTGATTTTAACCCTTAAAGAGCTATTTCTATTGGTGTTCTTGCAAAAGAGGTGGAGCTGTTGAGAACATGGTTTATTCATACAGTGGTGTGGTAATTCAAGAGTATTTGGGATTCACTGCCAGCAATTGTCAGAAAGATATGTGAATTCTCTTGTCTCTTATTTGCAAGCTCAGGAAGTTTTAAACAGCTTATGGCTTTTCAGACCAGGGTTTTACTTCCTAAGATAAATGTCATCCTAGGTAACACACTTACTTAGACAAAATTACAGTTTCCTTTTGGAAACTACATGTCCCATAGGAGATAAAACATGAAATAGAAACATGAAATCAGTCTTAGATCTCACCTCATCATTAGAATATAACAAAGATTATGTACCTTCTGAGTAAGAGGATAATCATATGGAAATTCAAGGTCCTTAATGCTACAGTTTAAAACTTCTGAAAATAAGTGGGAATCTCAATAGACTACCTGGTCCATAAAAGCCTGTATAAATTGATTATTTTTTCAGAAAAGAGTAAGTGAATATGGTTATTTTGATCCAAAGGGACACTATGGAGAACAAATCTGCAATTGTGAACTATGTAGTTGTAGTTTGAATACAAAACTGTAAGGAAGAAATATAGATTCTAAGATGGCTTTCTTATGAGTTGCCTAGCTGGCTCAGTTGGTAGAGCATGTGACTCTCAATCTTGGGATTCTGAGTTCAAGCTCCATGTTGGGGGTAGAGTTTACTTAACAAAATAAAACAAGGAGCACCTGGTTGGCTCAGCCGGTTCTTGATTTTGGCTCGGGTCATGGTCTCAGGGTCATGAGAAAGAAACGCCATTCAGGCTTCATGATCAGCAGGGAGTCTGCTTGAGATTCTCTCTATCTTCCTGCCCCTTGCCTCCCCCATACATGCTCTCTCTTGCTTTCAAAGTATATAAATAAATCTTAAAATGAAATAAAATAAAATGGCTTTCTTAAGTGGCCCCTTATAAGGAACTCTTCCTATTCAATAATATAAGACATATAACCTCATTAGAAAAATGGGCCAATGACTTGAATAGAAATTTTTATCAAAAAGTTATATACAAATGACAAAGACATGAAACAATGCTCATGACCGTTACACATTTGGGCGATGCAAATTGAAGATGAAATAACATTTTACACACATTTGAATGGATATAATAAAAAAGGCAGACCATAACGAATGTTACCTAATATGTAGAGAAATGGGAATGCTCACGCACTACTTTGGGAATGTAAAAGGCTTCAAACACTTTGGGAAATAGGTTTTCAGTTTCTTAAAATGGTAGTTATCATATGAGTCAGTAAGTCCATTCCTAAGGATAAGCCCCAGAGAAATTAAAACATATGTAACACATGTTTGCACAAACAATTGTACATAAATGTTCATAGTAAAACTGTACTAATAGCCCCAAAGTGGAAACAACACAATTATATGTGAACTGATGAATGGTCACCCATACACTGAAATATTCAGCAAAAAGAAATGTTGCAGGCTACAACATAGATGAATCTTGAAAATATGCGACACAAAAGCAAACAGTAACAAGGGACTGCACATTGTATGATTTCACTTTTATGAAGTTTTCAAAACAGGCAACTTAATTCTATTGAGATAGAAAGTAGGTTAGTGCTTTTCTAATAGCTAGAGAAGAGTCAGGTTGTTTTGTTTTGTTTTGTTTTGTTTTAGGTGGGAAGAGCAGTACCAGCCACTATATGAGGGGGTTTTTTAGGCGGTAACAAAAATATTCAAGACTTACGCTGTGATGACCATTTTATAATCTCTGAATCTAATAAAAATATTATATTTTACAGTTTTACTTCTTGCATTTACTTAATGCAAAACATCAAATGAAATAAACACTTGTATTTAATATTTGAAAATTTTGCTCCCTAAATTCTAAGTCATCTCCCAAAGAATAAAGTTTATATCTATCAAGTTTCCCAAATTGACCATCATAATTTTAAATTATCAATGGTAAAATTAAAACATTTAAAAGGTAAGTATACAAATATGCATTACAATATAAATACATTTATGAACTAGTAGTTGAACTAGTAGTTTGTTCTGGAAGAGGCACAGACTAAAATTTAGACTGATATAGACACATTTAAACAAACAGTTGCTAAAACAAGTGCTTATGACTTCATGTCTTGGTATACTTGGCTTAATTGCTGGGCCAGTTTCAACGTTCACCCAATTTTAACTTTCTTTCAGAAAGAAAGTATTGTTAAAGAGATCTGTGTTAGATTCTGATATTCACAGACAAAACAAAATAAGAAAAGTCTTTATAAATTTTGCTAAATGAACTTAGATAAAGTTTGATTGAGGAAGGTTGGTATAAGAAACCTTTGAATTTTTAATTCACCAGGTTTGAAGAGTGGGCTTGTTGGAGTCTATTTCTTTCTTCTCCCCTATGTGCTTTCTCTGTATAGACTTATAATAAAAAAGACAATGACAGAGAGAAACAAATAATAGTGTCCTTAACAGAAAATAGTTTTCACATTTGATCTGATAATCAAAGGATTTTTTAAATAGAGGTTTTGTTGTTGTTGTTGTTGTTTTACCTCAACCCTTTTTAATTTAAATTATTATTTTTTTTTAAACTCAAGAATACAAAATTAACTTAGTATTTGAGGAACTTCAATACATACATACATACATACACATATAAAAACATGGACCCAGCAAAATTAACTATACTCCTAATGTTCTGAAAGATACTCAAGCCAGATGCCCATGGGCTTACAAAGGAAAGTGTTTTTGTATTAAAGATTTGGGCTGTACTGACAAAGAGAGCTTGACTGGTTCTCTGTGGGCCTGCAAGATGTTAAATCCTGGCTTCCCAAAAATAATACTTAGGCAACTTGATAAGATTTGAACAACTTCAGAGTTAATCATGTGAATACTGTTTATGGAAAAGTTAAGCCTTTTGATATTTACTTAAATAGAGTTTAGTAAGACTCCTGAGATGAGCAATAAAATGATCAACTTTTATCTACCTGAATGAGAGTTTCCCAGAATAGTAGACTTACAATACATGTTGATGAAGATAGTAGAACAGTATTTATAAAGACTGCTAGAGTAAATCATGTTAATGTAGACATAAGCTGAATGGAGTATATGTTTCAGTCCACATGATAAAAAGAGAGAAACATACATTATAAGTACATTTGAATAAGTGAAGTTTAGTTTACATCATGGGGATGGAGGTGATAGAGAAGCTGCAGATGCAGAGATTAACTGTGGCTTGTCCAATTTCATTTATCATAAGGGGAACTCCATAAAAACTTACCAGTCGACTAGATGACATAAAATCTGTGAGACGACTTCAAATGGCCTTTTCAGACATTGTCTTAAAATACATTTTGGACTCTTCTCAGGTTTCTTACATATAAAATAAAAACAAATCCTTACCATATGCTATTATGTTTTTATTATCGCTTCTAAAATCTTCAAAAGCATATGTAAACCTTTATGCTATCCTTAACATTGGATGCATGGCAGAGCTAAATGAAGCTAAAATTAGTGTGCAAAAATCCCATCAACCCAGAGAAAATCCCTAATTTTTATCTTGGACACCCACAACCAATAGTTCTTCAAATCTCTCTCATGGATTGGTTATAATTTTTTTTTTAGATTTTATTTATTTATTTGACAGAGAGAGAGAGAGATCACAAGTAGGCAGAGAGGCAGGCGGAGAGAGGGGGAAGCAGGCTCCCCACTAAGCAGAGAGCCTGATGTGGGGCTCGATCCTAGGACCCCAAGATCATGACGTAAGCCATAGGCAGAGGCTTAACCCACTGAGCCACCCAGGCACCCCAAGGATTGGTTATCTTGTCTTTTCCCTTCACTTCTGCTTTTTACATATGTATCGAATAACTAATTTAATTCACATGACCAACAGAGTAATCTGATGGAGTGGCATCAAATATATAGAAAACGGTGAAGTAAAAAGATACTACACAAACAAAGCATTTAAAAGAGAGCTGTAAATATGTGACAGCTGTCGCAGCATAGCACCGACAGATCAGTGAGAGGTCAAGAACTGTCTTCCAGACACAAGTCAGAAAAACAACAGAAAGGAAATGCAGTTCTACAGAAACAGGGGTTGGGGAGTGGGTACTGTGGATAATAAATCTGGGGAAAAGGCGTTTGAAACTAATGAAATGTCATAGTCAAATTAAAACTTCAGAGATAAGCATTATATAATACAAGTCACTTTAAAACATATAATGAGACTGTATATGAAACAAAAAATTATATTTAAATTATCTCTTTATTCTTGAACAAAGTAGTTCCATTATCTCTAATACAACAATCTCTAAAATGCATTTTCTGCTTCATTGCAATTCACTGCAAATGGCCCAGATCAACATTCTGAAATTTTAAGTAGATTCTTTAGACTTCTAATAGGATTTAGCTGCATGACTTCAATGTCCAAATTTCTGCCTCAGTGAACAATGGCTCAGAGTTAAAATATTAAATAGACTAAATATTAAACACATCGTTTCTTGAAGGACATATATTACAAGACAAAATGCTATGGAAAAGAAAAAAAGAGAAAGAACAATTGCCCACTGGGTAATCAATTTCAGTATTTTGATCTCTCCAGAGAAAACTGTTTATTCAAATAATTTAGCTCATTGGTTATCTTTAAAAGCAATATTCTGGCAGATTGATCTTCTGATGTTCATAGAGTAATATGTAAAAGTAGATTCATTTCTTCTTCTATTTATTCAATTTATACTCTAAGTACCTTCAGCTTTAAAATGCCATCAAATAGACACTTTGGAAGGGCCGGGAAATAAAGCCATAGTCCCTAAGTGTAGTTTTTCTGGATCTGCTGGAGGCATGCATAAATTTTGGTATTAGGGAGACCTGTTTGGCTCAAACATTTAGGAGAGTATTTAAACTTTTTGAAGCTCACTGATTTCATCTGTCGCATGATATTAAAAATTCGGAGCTGTCTGCCCCCTTTTTGTGGTATTTAATTCTAGATATTGTGAAAAATCTAATAAAGTGTTTGGGACAGACAGTAATATAATGGGGGGGCCAATAAATTACTCTTCATCATTGATCTTACTCTATCGGTCAGATAATAAGAAAGTTATATTAAAGTACACTTCAATAAAGAAAATTGTATTCATATTTCTGGACAAAAATATCCAAAAGAGTAATCCAAGAGAGATTCTAAGAAAAAAATTTATAACGTGGCTCTAAAAGCAGATGTTAGAAGGAAGTAAAAAATAGATATAATAAAAGATTATATGGGAAAACAGTTGCAGTGAAGGCAGAGAGTCCTAACAGATTTAAAGGGGTGTTTGAAAAGTAATCAGATCTTATTATATCTAGAAACTTTTCAGTCAGAAACTTGAGTATTATGATTTTTATATGGCATCTAGATAAGTTTAAACCTTACTCATCATTTAATGCTGCCCCTTCCTACCTGCATGTTGCTTAAGATATGTCATTCTACCTTGTTTAGAAATAATGAGCACACTGTTCTCCTGCATTGATCTGTAAAATCCTGGAGAGAGGGAACCAGTCAGACCAGACTAATACAGTTCCCCGAAGCTGCCTAAAATGAAGACTCATACGTTGCATCACATATGGCAGAACTTAGACCTCTTTCTGATTCCTAATGGTCTTTTTCTATATCTTGTGTCACTACCTCTGATTCAGTCCTTTCTGTGAATTCTCCTTTGCTATCTTTATTATTTTCTCCTGCTTTGGAACCTTGGTTATAGCCACCCTAAGAGAAATGCTACAGGTACCCTCATTCCAAAAATGTCCCCAGGCTCCTTAGATAAATTGATCCATCACTTCTTCAGATCTTTGACTTGTCTTTACTTCATAACGTGATTCTGTTTGAGCTGCAACACTTTATATATGTGTATAATAAAATATATTTAACAAAATTAAGTGGACTGAAGTAGTTAATAAGCATATTCAAGGAATAACAGTTGGTTTTTCTGAAAGATATACTCTACATGCCATATTGACTTATGATTTCAGCTATTATACTGTCTAAATAATCTATGCAAGACCCACAATCACATCACTTTACATACAATCCAGCTGGTGTCCTGAAGTCCTAAACTATTTTGTAAAGTCATCACCCAGTTCATGATCAAATGTCATAAGAACAGAAACACTTAAAAGAAATAATTGCTTTAAAGGTTATATAATGTAACTATTGTTCATAATAAACTATTCTCATTTTGCAATATTAATTTATATTATAATTGCTTTAAAATTCAATATATTAATTTTTAAAACTTAGTTATTGGAATTTCAGTGTACATCATTTATTCATATGATATGTCATGATGTTTAAATTATTTAAGTGATAGAGTATGAAGTTTAGTAAAATAAATGTCCTTTCTTATCATTGTTTCATTTTAGATACAAGTTTAACCATTCAAACCAAAACTACCTAATTACTCAAAATGAAACATTTAATACTATTCTCTATCTCTCTTTTTTACCAAATAAGGACAGAATTATTATTAAAGACCCTTATGTGTGATAATATTGTATTAGATTTTCCATCATTTGTTTTTTAGCTAACATGTTTTTGGTATTGATTAGCTTTTAACCATTGAATTCTGGAAAATCACATAATCATCTATAATAATGTGTTCCTATTTAATCTGATTCCCATTACACAAAACCAATCACATTTATCACAGAAAGCCAACTGAAGAACTTTAAATTATTTTGTTCCATGAAAAGAGTTATGTTGATAATACAGTCATACAGTGAAGAACTGTCAGAAGGAGCAAAGCATCACATGAGCCACTAAATTGGACACTGGAAATATAACATCTATAGACATAAAGTTAGTGATCTAATGTAATCCTTACAAGAGTCTAAACTTAAATTTAATTATACCTTAGAGAATTCAGAGTATTAACAAACTAAACTGAGAGAATTGTTAATTGTTACCTAAATTTACTAAACAAATTAATCTTAAGGTTTTAGATATTCAAAAATACTTTCCTTTTATGTTATTTTTATGAATTCAGGAAAATATTGCATATCCTGAACTGAACTAAAGCTTCCTTACAAAGGAGGAAAATATAATAGAACTATAGTAATTTAAATGTAGGATGGGGTACACACATTTTGTTTTACAGCATATAACATAAATCTGCAATTATTCTTAATAAACTTAGTAAACAACTAAATTTCTTCTGCCTTACAATAACTGAAGCTACAAGTAAATTGGACTGAAAACTTCCAAGTGTAGAATGATCTAAATAAGAAAGCACCAGTTGTTCTTATGCAATTTCTCTTATTAGTGCCATGGACATGTCTATTGAAAGAACAAACTATCCCTATCATGCAATTTTTTTTGTCATTTTTATTTTATAGAGTAGCTTTATTCCTGTCCTTGAAAAAAAATACATATTCCTCCCTCTCTTTCTCTAGCTCTGCCTTTCTGTCTCTCTCAAAATCATTGAGGTAACTATTGAAGAATGCATGCATGGAACAGCTACAAAATAATCTTGGTTTGGTCAGACACTCAAGCATGCCATTAAATAGATGCCAGAAAGCCACAGTCTAGAAAAACTTGCGATTTCACAATGAGTCCATAATTCTCTGAAAAATGCAATGAGCTCACACAATTTCAATGTACTCCTCAGCCCATAAATGTGTTGCAAAATAACTTTTAAAAAAGTTAATGCCCTTTTCTTTTGCAAATAAATAGAATGATCTTATTAAATATTAATTCTTATCATCAAGATAGATTGAGGTATGATAGATATGTGAAAGAAATTTTTCTGAATGATAATCAAATTATTTAAAAAAGAATATATATATAAATAATCCTCAATACTATATCACTTATTTATAAATTCAAAAATTGTTTTTTCCTTTTGTGAGAGTTTAAATTTGTAGATGAATTATTATAGGCCCCAGCATCATAATCAGAGTGGTCATGGAAGTAACTAATGGTTTTAAAACCCATGACTTGGTAATTCCATATATTTGTGTTAGCTTTTACATCTTGACTAAATGAAACTAAATGTTAAGATTCACAAGTATCATTCATTTCACTCTTGAATACTCAATGGTGCAGAGGGTAACATTTCCCACGGCTGTAAGAAACTGGTTGCTTCTTCCTATTTCTTTTTTTTAATAAGATTTTATTTACTATTATTTGACAAAGAGGGACACAGCAAGAGAGGGAACACAAGCAGAAGAAGTGGGAAAGGGAGAAGCAGGCTTCCCACCAAACAGGGAGCCCAATGTGGGGCTCAATCCCAGGACCCTGGGATCATGACTTGAGCCCAAGACAGACACTTAACAGCTGAGCTACCTAGGTACCCCTGAAATTTTCCTACTTCTATCCATAAAGATGACATCCAATTATTTCATTATCATTGTCATTGTTTGAAATAGAAACCTCTGAAGCAACTCAAGGCATATATTAAAATTAGCTATACTAATAATCTCTGTTATCAAAATAGGCAAAATAGAAAAAAGATGATTTTTTAAAAGACTATTAAAATGCTAAGCAGCTATAATTTAAAACATCTGGGAATAAAACAAAAAATAAATATAACAGGAAAGAACACACATTTATATTTTTTGGCAAGTTATAGCAATTAAACCTTGATAAATAACATAATCAAAGATTTTAAGATAAAAGCCAAAATCCATTTAGGTTTGGAAAGGGAATGGACATTTCCTCAATAATCTAGTCCATTGTTTATTGAAAAAGATTCAGAGCCAGTTAATTTAGAACACAGAAGTTTATAAACTTTTCCAATAAAGGCCCAGAAAGTAAATATCTTAGGTTTTGAGGGCTATATGGTCTTTTTTGGCCACTACTCAACACCCCTATTGAAGCATGAAAGCAGACATAAACAACAGCAAGGGAATGGGTGTGACTCCCCTCCCTACAATTTTTGTTTTAACCAAAATCAGTTGCAGATAAGATTTGGTCAGCACACCCATAGTCTGTCAACCTTTGAAGATGACCGAGTTTTATAAATAAACTTGTATATAGCAGTGTTAATATTTACATCCCCTTATTTCCATTATATTAAAACAACTTACTGAACTAAGACAGTTCAGCCTAACTTCCTCTTTCATGAGACAGGAATATATATGTGAACAGAGACAATACACAGTGTGCATTTATTATGGCCGCATACTTTAGAATCAGTTTGCTGAGGTAGCCCTCTGTTCCAGACATTACCTATGACTTTGGTAAAGAACTGCAACTGAGTTTGCTTTGTTACAACCTATAACTTCATGCTGGTGACATAAAATGAATAAAATAGCATTTTGAAGGGATCCAAAGTAATAAATTTTGCAAAGTAAGGGATCAATATTGTTGATTATCTAAATGTCCAAACAGTATAAGAAATTCAATTTAATATTTTTCAAAGATATATTTTTCTGCTGTAGTATCCATGAACATAAATTTGTATTTAAAATATAATAAATGAGAGTGAAATTTTAATATGGAAAACTGATATATATAAAAATTATTTCTTCCCTAATATGTTTACCAACAAGAAGACAAATGTCTTCTAATTGAGCCACATGGAATCTACTAATAGAATTAATTAGAGATGGCCCACAGTTAAAACCAAAATAACTTTTGAGAAAAATTTAATATATCATTAAAGTATTATAAAATAAGACAAAAGTGATCCAGAAAACACTTTCTTTTCATTTTTTTAAAGATTTTATTTATTTATTTACTTGAGAGAGAGAGAGAGAGATCACAAGTAGGCAGAGAGGCAGGCAGAGAGCGGGGGAAGCAGGCTCCCCGCCAAGCAGAGAGCGATTGTGGGGGCTCAATCCCAGGACACTGGGATCATGACCTGAGCCAAAGGAAGAGGCCCAACCCACTGGGCCACCCAGTTACATAAAGCTGGATTTTAAAAATATTTTTTTATTTTGTTTTGTTTTGTTAATTACATCCCTGAGTTCCACCATACTCAGCTTCATCTGTGGTTTCTAATTGAATTGCTAATATGAATGTAAATTGCTAATGTATTCCATAGACAATGAAAACTCCTGGAAAAAAACTTTAAACACTCTCTCTACACACACACACACACACACACACACACACACACACACCCCTCTAAGATTAAAAATGTTAATTTTATCAGAAAACAAGATTCTTTAGATTTCCTTTCTTTGCCCTTCATTGAGTTTTGTACCATAATGCACTAATTTCATGTTTCTAAGTCAATGTTTATAATAGGCTATTAAGGTATGAGCTTCCTTGTTCAACCCTGGAGGTAATGAATTTATGTTTATGGTCCAACCCTTGAGACTGAGGGAAATCATTCTCAGAAACTAAGAATAAACATCTCTCAAATTTCATTGGCTAACAGGGCTTATAAGCTTCAATGAACCAAAATACACATAAGGATGATTTACTTATTATTCAATGTTTTAAAAAATATATGAAATTGCAATACAGATTTTAGATTTTACTTTACTTTTAGCTGTGTTGAGGTATAACTGATATACATAAAAATTACATATATTTAATGTATCCATCATGATGAGTTACTAATTGATGTATTTAATATATATTGGTTGAAGCAATTTACTAGAAGCTTTATTTTGTTCTGTTTAATTTTAATTTAATTATTTCCCTTCACTTCATTGGTAGCTTCTAACACTTAAGGTACTATTGTGAGCAGTTCTCACACATAATGGAAACTCATAGACCATGACTTGTAATGCTTCCTTTCCATAAAAAAATGTAGATTATAATAATTATGTGATGAAATCATGGAACTATTTTTCCATTGCATGAATACTAGATGACAATTCTTATATGAAAAAACTTTGAGTTTATTTTAATTTTTTGAGTACTTTAATTTTTAATGTGGTACACTCTTTCTATGCCTGGAAAATCAGGATATATAAAATATTCAAGATAAAACATATTTATTCAAAAGAAAGGAATTATAATTCATATTCACTATATAGAACACAGACCTCTTTGACTTTATCTAAATTGATAGCACATTTTGTAATAGGCCAATGAAGTCTGTGACCCAGACACCAACCCTTCTATGCAATCTTTTGAGGAAATAGCATAGGAGCCTTGATCATAAAGTAGTATTATTGGTCTCATGATATCAACAAAAACCTTACTGTATCTACCAAATGTAGAGACCATAATTTTATAAAATTCTGAATTTACTATATCTTATAATGTATATACCAATGTTAGCTTTCAGAAAATAAGCAAATATATACATTTAATAAAATGGTATTGAAAGAAAATATTCATAAGATACCAGTATCACATTTGAACACTTAAGTAACATTATTACTTCCATCATATGTATTTAAGCAAGCCTCATACACATCTTTGAAATGTCCTAAATTTGTTTTATTCTATACTAGCGTTGATAGGAAGGTGAGAAAGAAGAGTGACTTAGAGTTTTAAGCCAAAAAATTTTCAAATGTTAAAAATTTAATGAAAGACTTGCATACTGTTTATGTGAAAGTACAAAGTACTCCCTCCTCTGGCCTTAAATGAGGATCTGAAAATATGGGAAATCTTAATAAGAAGCAGTCTTCAAGGATCATACTTTGATGTCTCTTTATGGTTGTATTCAGTTTAAGCCAAATTAGTAATGTTAATAACAAGTTCTCAAAAAGTATCTAACTTCCCCATCCCTGGTTAAATAGCTAAACCCAGTGAAAACGCGTAATTCAGAATTTATGCAAAATAGTGACTAAAGAACATAGGATTGCTTAATATTATTTAAGATAATTAAGTGTTTTTGAATTTTTATATCATATTTAAAAGAAAAAAGTATTTACTGCATTATGTTTCAGAATTTTCTTAAACAAAATTCAGAAATGAGTATTTAAAAATCCAAGGAGGGCCTTCCAATAAATGTTTAGAGATGAAACTACTGTGATTTAATTTGTTGTGTGTTAGGTATTTACTCTCTTTCCCTGATTTTCTGTATATTTAACTGCAGTGATGGAATTTGTGAAAAGGGAAGAGAAGACAGCTGGGAACAAAGGGAAAGGGAAATAGAGATTTCAAGTAGAAAAAGTAAAAGATTACATCTTGTTTGGATATAGGGCATTATTCAGATGACATAAATCCAGATCAGCTTTCCTTGCTTAAAGTATTAGGCAAGGATAAGGATTAACACTTACAACATCTGAATAAAGTTGGTTTCTTTAGAATAGTGTTTTGGTAGTACAAAAATGACAGTAAAACTTCCTACAGTAAAATATATGCTTCAGTTATTTTAAGTACACTAAATAATATTTCTTTACAAATATTTTTGTTTTAATAAATGATCTCTTTCCTTATCCAATGAGTTTCTTTCTTATTGACAGCTAGTATGTAAGCAAGGCATTTACTGTGTTTACTATTTAATCTCATTCAGCACATGAAGCAGAAGATCTGAGACTTCCTCAATTAATATTAAAAGAAAAATGTTGCCAAACCAATTTATGATATGAAAATTATGTCTAACAACATGGAAAAGTTATAGCTGCAATGTATGCATCCACTTCCATAGAAAAGCTAAATTCTAAATCTGTAATCTCTTGATCTTTGCAACTATTTTAGCTTCTGTCAGTCTTGCTTAGGAATGCACACTGACCTGATTTAGTAGTTGATAATCTTCATTTCTAATGCTAAGGTAGATCACATATCCAAACTTGACCTAGTTACATTCGGAAAGGAAGGAACTTATTAGATATCAGTGTAAGACTATTTGAAAAAACCATCATGAGTTTTCTTTTTGGGTGTTCTGTATTTTATTATGATGTGCATTTTTAAAATTTAATTTAATTTTTCAGCATTCAATTCATTGTTTATGTACCCCACCCAGTGCTCCATACAATACATGCCCTCCACAATACCCACCACCAGGCTCACCCAGTCCCCGCCCCCTACTCCTTCCCTCCAAAACCCTCAGTTTGTTTCTCAGGTCCACAGTCTCTCATGATTTGTCTCCCCCTTGGATTTTTCCCAACTCCCTTCTCCTCTCCATCTCTCAATGTCCTCCGTGTTATTCTTTATGCTCCACAAATAAGTGAAACCATATGAAAATTGACATTTTCTGCTTGACTTATTTCATTCAGTATAATATCTTCCAGTCCCATTCATGTTGATACAAAAGTTGGGTATTCATCCTTTCTGATGGAGGCATAATACTCCATTGAATATATGGACCATATCTTCTTTATCCATTCGTCTATTGAAAGGCATCTCGGTTCTTTCCACAGTTTGGCAACTGTGGCCATTGCTACTATAAACATTGGGATACAGATGGCCCTTCTTTTCACTACATCTGTATCTTTGGGGTAAATACCCAGTAGTGCAATTGCAGGGTCATAGGGAAGCTCTATTTTTAATTTCTGTACACTGTTTTCCAAAGTGGCTGCACGAGCTTGTATCCCCACCAACAGTGTAAGAGGGTTCCCCTCTCTCCACATCCTCTCCAACACTTGTTGTTTAATGTCTTGTTGATTTTGGCCATTCTAACTGGTGTAAGGTGGTATCTCAATGTGGTTTTGATTTGAATCTCCCATTGCTAATGATGATGAACATTTTACATGTGTCTGTTAGCCATTTGTATGTCTTCTTTGGAGAAGGTCTGTTCATGTCTTCTGCCCATTTTTTGATGTGATTATCTCTTTTGTGTGTGTTGAGTTTGAGGAGTTCTTTATAGATCTTGGTTATCAGCCCTTGGTGTGATGTGCATTTTTAAATGACAGATTGGAGAACTTAGAAGAGGAAAGAGATGGAATTCTAATAATGTTCCTAAGATGACATGACCTGGCATTTCAGCATGTTTTTGTTCAATTTAGAGTTGAAAATAGAGATAATTCTATCTTAATACTTCATAAAAGAAAAAAAAATATTCAATATTTCTTTCTTATCTCTGCAGTCAGTGCATCAGTTCCATGGTCGGATGACTTTATTTTTCCACAGTCATTTTCTAAAGTGTAGTAATAATAATAATGGGTCTGATTATTGAAGCAATACAAAATTATTAAGAGTTTGTATTGTGAACATGAACTTTCTGGGATCAAATCGTCTTTTAGCAATCTCTTATTTGTATAATCTTGAACAATGTACTCAACCCCTCTATATAATAGTTTTATTTTCCAAATCATAGATAAGGAGATTCTTCTGCTTGTAGAGTCTGAATATTTTCAATATGCATAACAAATTCACCACATTTGGAATCACTGATATTTCCTTTTCCTTACTCCTCAATGATATTTTACTATGAAACATTTTTTTTTTTTACTTCATTATCTCCCGTAGGTCTTTATAGATATTTAGGAAAACATTCTGTTTCATGGCTAGTAAATTACATTTAGCCCTTCTACCATTAGAAAATGCAACACTATTGGAGAAGTATAGGATATTTTCAGCTCCTCCTTTCTGGGAAACCATCCAAGGAACATAGGCAGAGAGAGTCACCTTGAGAAAAAACTTTTTTTTTTTTTTGATATTTGCAATCACTTTATTTTAAACAATTCTTTCATAAAATCTGCTTCCACTTCTTGTTCACACTAGGTCTTCCAAGGACCACCTGTTCCAAGAAGTCCTCCTTCCAAGAAGTTCCAACACCTTCTCTTTTCTATATCTTTGTATTATTTTTTGAAAATTCTGACACATTAAAATAAAAGATTTAAGACTGAGAAGTAGATCCAAGGTAGTAGAAGATTATAAGTAAATGCAGACACAAATAAGGCAAATGAAAAAAATCATGGATATTATTTAAAACATTTACACATTTTTCCATGGTGAAGATCCTATTTTTTAAATATTTGGGGCATCAGTATATATAATATTTAATGATTCACTAAATTAACTTCTTCATAATCTTTTTGGTCAAAGATAAATAGGAAAGAAATAGGAACAAAATAATTATTTCTTTTTTTTTTTTTTTTTTTTGACTGAGAGTGAGAGAGGATGGGAGAGCACAAGTAGACAGAGCAGCAGGCAGAGGGAGAGGGAGAAGCAGGCTCTCTGCAGAGCAGGGAGTCTGATGCAGGGCTGGATCCCAGGACCCTGGGATCATGACCCAAGTGGAAGACAGTGGTTTAAACAACTGAGCCACCCAAGTGCCCCTAAGGCTCTCATTATTTTGGTTATGCCTTTGTGCACAACTATTACACAACTTTATGACTTCAAATAACTGTTATGATAATTTATTTTGTCCACACAACCAATTACAAAATAAACTACTAAAATAACCTCTTTATTAAGTAATTTAATAGCAAGTCATTTCAAATATATATCGTATTTGCGGAATTCTTTAAGTAGTTTACTTTGGAGTTCTTTAAATAGTTTAATAGGAAAGACTTCTAACATGATACAGCTATTTGTTCTGATAATAGGACCCCATTTTTCCTTCTTGAAGACCATCAATGTTTAGTATACAAGAAAGTATACATTTATTCCAAATAGCATTTTGTTTCTTATGACATTACTTGGACTATTTTGAAATTTTTCATAATCTTTTCATCACCTATATTTTGTAAGATATTATTTGTTCTGTTAATATCTAAGCCGAAGATCTAACTCATCTGGATAATGGCAAGATATATAATAATAACATATTTTTATGTTATTAAGGCATTTTTCATCTTTAAATTTTATTCTAGAACATTTGAAAAATACAGTTAACTACACCTTCCTCATTAACTGTTTAGAAAAGACACACCTTTCATAGATTTAGTATATTTAATATTTGAAAAGATGCATGGTCATAACATTTGGCTCTAGACTTCAGCAAAACTGTGATTTTTTTTTCTCATCCTTGCTTCCTTTTCAGTAGTTTTGTCATTATTTGACCTTTTCTTCATCTGAGGTATTAAGTGTCCTTAATGCAGATCCTTTCTTTCTTAGTCACAAAGTCCTTTATTTAGCATTAATAGATATTAATAGACTAATCCACACTGATTTGTAAATAGCTAGTAATGTTTAATATTTTTCCTATCATCTATTTAAGGGGCCTGGTCCATACTACATTACCCATATAAAATTTACTGATACTAAACCTATATTTAGTGTTAAAACTTAGAGGGCATGCCAATTTTTTTTTCAGATAATCATTATTTTCACTTTTGCTTTTTTCTTTTAATTGTGGAAATCAGTGGTTTCTTTTCAAGTCTCAATAACTTTATAGGCCATTTGATGTTTTGGTAGAACTCTTAAAAATATGTCTACATTAAATGAGAGGCTTTTGCTTGTTTGTTTTTGGTAAGGTGATGTTTTAAGTAAAAGGAATATATTTTGGGGTGGGAAAGTGATTATTCTTAGAGCTCGTAAACTGTCACACGTTTTGGCTTAACAAATAAGCCCTCAGCCATCGTTTAAGTCACCAACTCTAAATAGGCTAGATTTTTAGCAGAATCTGACATAAATGCTTAAAACAAACTGATGGTTACCAGAGGGGAGTGGGCGGGGTATGGGCATGACAGCTGAAGGGGAGTTGGAGGCACAGTTATACAATGAGTAGGTTGCAGGAACAAGAGACACAGCAAAGGGAATATAGTTAATGTTATTGTAATAGTGTTGTATGATATCAGATGGTAGCGACACTTGTGGTGAGCATAGATAATATGGAAGTGTCAGTAGTAGTTTTGGTAAAAATTGTGCTGTGGCACCTGGGTGCCTAAGTGGGTTAAATGTCTGCTTCTTGATATTGGCTCAGGTCATCATGACCTCAGGGTCCTGAGATTAGCCACTGTGCTGGGCATGCAGCCTGCTTAAGAGTCTTTCTCACTCTCTCACTGCCCCTCTCCCTGTAAAAAGTGTTGTATTATTGCACTGATTTTTGGAATTAATTGGAGGGAAGAAATATCTAGTGAAAAATTTCCCATTAAAAAAGTAAGTTATTTAAAATGTAGGTATCATAGTTCTCTTCTAAATGTAGGGATTGTATAAGTTTTTAAAGCCTTTTCTAATATTCTAAAATTATGCCATAGTAGTTAATCTTCTAAGAACAATCGATTAAAGTCTATTTTTTTAAATCTAATTGTACGAACCCCCCTCCATGAGATGTTAAGTTACATAAAATTGGGGCATTTGTAACTTTGGAAATTCAACTATGAAATTTAAGCCTTGGAAAGGTATTTTTAAGATATTGGAATAAAAACAATAATTTAGTAGAATAAAACGAATTATTCTCCTTTGAGCACCATACATAGAACGTGCAAGGATCTTTTATTTTCTTTCACTTTATATAGCCTTCTGTGGAATTCTATTTAAAGCCAGTGTGATCTTTATGTTCAGATAAGCCCTGCAGTGCTGTTGAACAAAATGAATAATGAGCCCAGTGGGATCTGACTGGCTATGTCTCAGTTTGTCATGCTGAAATTTAATTGAGAATGAGAAATTTGCAATAAAACTACAACTTCAGAGTGTTGGTCTCTATTGGTAAGAACTGACAGCTGTAAAAAAAACTAACGTGTTATGCAAGATGTGAGCTTAAGTTTGTCTGGTGTATAGTTTTCCTTAAAATAATTTTTATATAATTTTACAAATTCTAAAATACTAGGTAAGTGACCAAAAGGTGAGTAAATTTGTCCAGCAAATTATAACTAGGCTAACACTATATAACTGTATCTAATAACCATGATTTGCTAAACACCCAAAGGCTATGCATTTAGTGTTGCCAACACTGGATGAAACTTGAAAATGTGAACCCTTATCCATACTATAGCAATATTTCAGATGTTTTCTCTCATATAAAGACAGACAAAAATTGTCCATTTTTTACTAAAATTTTGTTTTCAACTAATTGATTTAGGTTTGTTGAAATAGTAGTTATATGCTTGAATTTATGTAAATTTAATTTTACACTGATTTACTCAATATTCAATTATGTGTATCATAGAATTTGAAATTTTGTTTTCAATAACAGTGTCATCAGTTCATAGAACACAAATTATATATGCATATATATTTATAGGAAGAAAAAATAAATTTAAGGTAAATCAGAAAATATTTTAATATGGACAAAAGAAGGAGATAACTTCTCACTCATAAGTAAGTATTACTTTCAACTAATTTTCAAAACAAATTCATATATTTGCTTCTCTTTCTTTCTTTCTTTCTTTCTTTCTTTCTTTCTTTCTTCTTTAAGAGAGACAGAGAGAGAGAGAGAGTGCAGGGGTGGGAGAAGGAGAGAGAGACTCTCAAGCAGACTCCACCCAGCACAGAAGCACAGAGACCCAGGAGGGGCTCCATGTGTGGCTTGTTCCCACAACCCTGAGATCATGACCTGAGCCGGAACCATGAGTTGGAGGCTTAACAACAGAATAAGCTACCCAAACACCCCTACATTCGCTTTTTAGAATGTTTTTATTTTTAAAATGCAAAATGTGAACATTTATTTTATTTTATTTTATTAAAGATCTTATTTATTTAATTTTTTAAAAGATTTTATTTGGCAGAGAGGGAGAGATCACAAGTAGGCAGAGCAGCAGGCAGAGAGAGAGGGGGAAGCAGGCTCCCTGCTGAGCAGAGAGCCCAATGGGGGGCTCCATCCAGGACCCTGGGATCATAATCTGAGCCGAAGGCAGAGGCTCAACCCACTGAGCCACCCACCCACCCACTGAGCACCCAGGTGCCCCGTGAACATTTATTTTAAAACATCAAGAAGTTGACAAACTATTAATGGAATAACAAGCTGCTAATTCTTCATTGTCATTAAGATAAGACCCACTGGGGTAATTGTTAACCTGTTTAAAACATCTCATGAGTGGGATGCTTGAGTGGCTGAGTCCATTAAATGTCCTACTCTTGATTTTGGCTCAGGTCATGATCTCAGGTTTATAAAATCAATACATGCATTCAGCTCTGTGCTGGCCATGGAGACTGTATAAGATTTTCTCTCCCTCTCCTTCTACCTCTCCACTCTCTAAAAAAAAAAAAAAAATTGTTTCATGAGCATTCACCATTTTCTTTTTTTTTTTTTTTTCTTTTTAAAATAGGCTCCAAGTCCACTGTGGGGATTGAACTCAGGACCCTAAAGTCAAGAGTTATATGCTCTATTGACTGAGTCAGCCAGGCACCCAGAGCATTCATTGTTTTAAAAGAAACCTATGTTTGTAAACACATTTTTTGTGTATATTTATGCTTTAGAGAATCTGGTAGAGCTATAAAACAAAACAGCATTTTTTTAATTTTATTTTTTTAGAACATTTAATATTGCTTCTAAGACTTTATTCATATAATGGGAAGTATTTATATGACCTGTATTTCCAGAGCACCTACTAATTATAGGCATTTTCTATTTTAAAAGTAAATGCAACTTTCTTTTGAAAATAGAATTATGTTATGGGTTGTTTTTTGAAATACATTGTCTTTTCTTTCTTTCTTTTCAGCTTTAACTTTTCTTTCTTTTTTATGAGAAAAAGGATATATAATGTTCTTTTTTTACATGCACATTTTACATTTTTAAAATCAAAAATGCCCTGATCAAAATCTTATATAAATCTTAAAACAAACTCTTTCGGGTGACATTGGTAGAGAATATAAGTGTATAGAAAACTGCTCATGAATGCAGGATCAAGGCTTTCTCATTATTTTAGGAATAAGTTCTAAATTATAAATATCTTTTAAGCTATGATCAATATCTGAATAGACCTAAAAGATATTCAAAGCCCTACACAATGAAAAAGTTATATTACTCTACCAACTCCCTAATTGCAGTAGAAGATAATAAAAAATAATAAAGCAGGTGCATGAAATAGCAAAAAAAAACAAACTATCAGTTCTTATTGTGATTAATAATTTATTGCTTTATTTTTCCCTATGTTGACCTAAACATGTGCCTAATTAGATTATCAATCACTCAAGCTCTGTCTGAATGTCACTGGGGAAAAATACATACCAAATGCAGTATATGACAAGTTTGTTTCTTTCACTTATAATTAAATCTCTCTTGACCAAACCTGGAAATTGATATATTTCAATGACACACAGACAACAAGTTTGTTATACCTTCATTTTCCCTTATGCCATGTAATTTCACTTTATAAATATTAATTTAGATAGCCTTCATTGCAGTAATATAAATATGAGTGTTTACCTAATACCATCTATAAAATACTTAAGCAGTCATTGTGAAATGTTTTCTTGCTTAACCAGCACAATTACAATTTAATTATCTATTGATAATTAGGAGGTCATAGATAACATATTTGTTGTTATAAATTCAGAAGATTCAAGAAAGGGGAGTATTTCTGGATTGTCAGAGAGACCACAAAAATTATCCCCTTTGTAAAAAACAATAAGAACTCTGGCAAATATTGTCAAAACCAATTCTTTTAGAATTCTAGGAATCACCAAATGCTTACAACAATCTGAAGAACACTCATTCAAGAAAATGGTCAAGCTCTCACTCTTTGCAAATATGAAACTTTATGTGGAAAACCCAAGACTCCACCCCAAAATGGCAAGAACTCATACAGGAATTCAGTAAAGTGGCAGGATATAAAATCAATGCACAGAAATCAGCTGCATTTCTATACATCAACAATGAGACAGAAGAAAGAGAAATTAGTCAATCCCATTTACGATTGCATCCAAAACCATAAGATACCTAGGAATAAATCTAACTAAAGAAGCAAAGGATCTGTACTCAGAAAATTTTAGAATACTCATGAAAGAAATTGAGGATGACACAAAGAAAAGGAAAAACGTTCCATGCTCATGGATTGGAAGAACAAATATTGTGAAAATGTCTACATTACCTAGAGCAATCTATATATTCAATGCAATCCCTATCAAAACACCATCAAGGTGTTTTTTTTTTTTTTTTCCTCTCAGAAATGGAATAAAAAACCCTGAAATTTGTATGGAATGATAAAAGATCCCAAATAGAGAAATATTGGGGGAAAAATTTAAAAAGCTGGTAGTATCACAATTCCAGACAAAGCTGTAATCATCAAGACAGTATGGTACTGGCACCAAAAAAGACATACAGACCAATGGAACAGAATAAAGAACTCAGAAATCGACTCTCAACTCTATAGTCAACTAACCTTTGACAAAGCAGGAAAGATTATCCAATGGAAAAAAGACAGTCTCTTCAACTAATGGTGTTGGGAAAATTGGACAGCCACATGCAGAAAAATGAAACTGGACCTTTTCCTTACACCATACACAAAAATAGACTCCAAATGGATGAAAGACCTGTATGTGAGATGGGAATTCATCAAAATCCTTGAAAGAACACAGGCAGCAACCTTTTGATCTTGGCCGCAGCCACTTCCTAGACACATTGCCAAAAGCAAGGGAAGCAAGGGCAAAAATGAACTACTGGGATTTCATATAGATAAAAATATTTTGCACAGCAAAAGAAACAGTCAGCAAAACCAAAAGACAACTGACAGAATGGGAGAAGATATCTGCAAATGACATATCAGACAAAGGGTTAGTATCCAAAATCTATAAAGAACTTATCAAACTCAAAACCCAAGGAACAAATAATCCAATCAAAGAAATGGGTAGAAGACATCAGCAGACATTTCTGCAAAGAAGACATCTAAATGACCAACAGAAACATGAAAAAGTGCTCAATATCACTCGGCATCAAGGAAATACAAATCAAAACCACAATGAGATACCACCTCACACCAGTCAAAATGACCAAAATTAACAAGTCAGGAAATGACAGATGTTGGCAAGAATGCAGAGAAAGGGAACCCTTCTAAACTGTTGGTGGGAATGCAAGCTAGTTCATCCAGTTTGGAAAACAGTATGGATGTTCCTCAAAAATTTAAAAATAGAGCTATCCTATGACCCAGATATTGCACTATTACCCCAAAGATACAAGTGTAGTAATCCGAAGAGGCACCTGTACCCCAATGTTTATAGCAGCAATGTCCACCATAGCCAAACTATGGAAAGAGTCCAGATGTCTATCGACAGATAACTGGTTAAAGAAGATGTGGGGTGTGTGTGTGTGTGTGTGTGTATGATGTAGCCATCAAAAAATGAAATCTTGCCATCTGCAATGACATGGATGGAACTAGAGGGTATTATGCTAAGCAAAGTAAGTCAATTAGAGAAACAATTAACATATGATCTCACTGATTTGTGGAATTTGAGAAACAAGGCAGAGGATCATAGGGGAAGAGAGGAAAAAAAATGAAACAAGAAGAAACCAGAGAGGGAGACAAACCATAAGAGAGTCTTAATCTCAGGGAACAAACTGAGGGTTGCTGGAGTGGAGGGGCATGGGAGGGATGGAGTGTCTGGGTGATGGACACTGGAGAGGGTATGTGTTGTGGTGAGCACTGTGCATTGTGTAAGACTAATGAATCACAGACCTGTACCCCTGAAACAAATAATACATCATATGTTAATAATATAAATAAATAACAATAAAAAATAATAAAATGGTTGAATCTAAATAATAAGAGCAATCTTAGTAATCTTCAGCAATTACAGAAAGATTTGTGATATTTTAATCTCTCTTTCCATCCTACTTTTACCATGAGCTCCATGATATCCTTAAAGTCAGTAATCTAGGATCTCTGGAGAAGCCAAAAAAGGTGTGGAAGTTGCCTGAATTGTCCAGGTAATGTTTTCTGTATTTGCCTAAAAATTCCCTGGAATAATTTAATTAATAGGGCTAGTTCTTTACTAAATCTGACTTAGGATATGTTCAGTGGAAAAGAATCACAACTGAGAACATTTTTATAGAATAATCAGCAGCTATCAATAAACACTACAGGTGTCTGAGGCAGTGTTATTAATTGTGGTAATCAAGAAACTATTCCCCCCCAAAAAAAACCAAAAGTAAGAAAGAAGAAGAAGAAGAAGAAGAAGAAGAAGAAGAAGAAGAAGAAAAAGAAAGAAAGAAAGAAAGAAAGAAAGAAAGAAAGAAAGAAAGAAAGAAAAAGAGAGAGAGGGAGAAAGGAAAAGAAAAAGGAAAGGAAGAGAAAAAGAAAAGAAGAGAAAAATAATAGAAAAGGAAAGAAAAGGAAAAGGAAAGGGAAAAAGGGGGAAAAGAAAAGGGAAAAAAAAAAAAAGAAAATCTGGAGAATGATATGTCCACATGGAGCTTTGAAAACTTCTGACAGATTTCTGGGAATATAAAAGGTCACATGCATGTGTTGGGTTGTGTGCATATCCAGAGAGACTTGAAGAGGCACCACTCTCTCATTTCTGAGGGACCTTGAAGTGTTCAGGCAGAAATAAAAGGGATGAAGTGGACATGGAAACTGCCAGAGCACTGAAGTGTTCCTAAACACCCAGAGCCTCTTGGCAAAGGTGGGAGTCTTATTGATTCAAAGCAATCAAGGGAAATCTCAAACTAGCCAGTTGAAGAGAGACTCTTTTAGCTACACATGCAAAAGAATATGAACCTTCCTGAATTAATCTTGGAAAGTCACTAAACAGGCAAAGAGCAGTAGCAGCAGGATCAACCATAACAGAAACAATAACGAACAACAAGCTTTGTATGGAATCTGATTTCAAAGTGGTCTAGTTCAATTTTAAAATGGAAAAGAATGATTTTATGACACTAAATGAGATCACTTGGATTTAATAAACACATTCCTAGAAAGATAAACACTACTGAAACTGTCTCAAGAAGAAATACAATATTAGGATAGACTTATAACTAATAAAGATATTAAATTAATAATTTTAAAATTCCCAAAAGAAAAGCCTAGGGTTATATTGCTTTGTTGGTAAATTTGACAAGATGTTTTAAAAATAAATACTATCAATGCATCATAAAATTTTTCCAAAAAATGGAACAGAAGAGTGTATTTCCTAATGTGCCCTATGAGGCTATCATTACTCTGATACTAAAACCAGACAAAGACATTACAAGGAGACTACAGAAAACAAACAAACAAACAAACAAAAAAAACCACTTGTAACCAGATGAAAAAAACAATCCTTAATAAACTATCAGCAAGCAAATCCAGCAACATATACAAATGTTTATATACCATGACCAATTTTATCTATACCAGGATTTTAAGATTGGTTTAACACATGAAATGCAATCAATGTAATATGCCATATAAATAAATTAAAAATAACCATATGATCATCTCAACGTATATAGGAAAAACATTTGACAATATCAAACCAACTTTTATGAAAAAAATTAAAGAACTAGAAACATAAGGGACTTCCATCAACCTGATAAAAAAATATCTACTCAAAATTCAGTTAACATCATACTTAATGGTGATGTACTAAAGGCTTTCCCCCTAGTATCAAGAATAAGCCAAAAATGTCTACTCTCCCCCTTTCATTCAGCATTGTACTGAAGGTACTAGTCAATGCAATTAGGCAAAATAAAGGAATAAAGCCCATCTAAATTGGAAAGGAGGAAGCAAATATATCTGTTTTCAAGTGATATAATCATGTATATGGAAAATTCTAAAGAATCCACAGAAAAATGTTTAGAATTAGTAAGCAAGTTTGCCAACATCAGTCACAATATCAACATATAAATATCATTTCTTTCTCTATATACTGGCAATGAACATTTTGAAAATAAAATTAAGAAAACATTTCCTCTTATAATAGCAGCAAACATGTTAAAATACTAAGAATAAATTTAACAAAAAATAAATTTAACAAAAGATGTATATGATTTCTACACTGAAAACTCCAAATCACTGTTGTAATTATAGACCTAAATAAATTAAGAGAGTCATGTTCACAGATTAAAAGACTTAGTATTATTCAGACTATAATATTTCTTAAATGATTTTAGAGAACCAATATAACTATCAAAACCCAGTAGCCTTTTTTGCAGAAATTGTTAAGCTGATTCTAAAATCTGTATGTAAATGTAAGAAAGCTAAAATAGACAATCTTAAAACAAACCAAACCAAACCAAAACAAAAAAGATGGAGGTTCCACACTTTGTCATTTTAGAACATGTTACAAAGCTACACTATTTAGGAGGAGGGTGCTACTGGCATACCAAGCAACATATAGTTCAATGGATTAGAATGGAGAGTCTGAAAACTATTACATTTTTAGTAAATTCACTTTATCAAGGCTGACTTCATAACTCATTGTGAAAAGTACAGTTGACACTTGAACAACCCAGGTTTGAACTGTGTGGGTCCACTCACATGCAAAAATATGAACTTTTTTCTGTAGGTATATTACAGTACTACAAATGCATTTTTTGTTCCTTGTGAATTTTTAAATAATGTTTCCTTTATTTTTCTAGCATAATTTATTGTAAGACAGTATATGATACATATAACATAAAAAACATGTATTAATTTATTGTTACTGGTAAAACTTCCAGTCAACAGTAGGCTTCTAGTAGTTAAATTTGGGAGGAGTCAAAAGTTATAGCCAGATTTTCAACTGCTGATCAACACCTCTAACTTCTGCATTGTTCAAGGGTGACTGTATAGTCCTGTAATCAAATATGTTTGAACAATTTGATATCTACATGCAAAAGAATGAAACTTGATTCCTGCCTAATTACATACACTAAAATTATTGTTAAGTGGAACACAGACCTTAATGTAAGAGCTAAAACTTTAAAACTCTTGAAGAAAACATAGAAATGAATCTTCATGATCTTAGGTTACATGATTTTTTAGAACTATAACTCCAAAAGTGTAAGTGAGAAAATATATAAAATAGATCAACTGAACTTCATACAAATTAAAATATTTTATGTTTTAAAGGACATATCAAAAAATTTAAAAGACAAATTACAGAATGGGAGAAAATATTTACAAGCCCTATGTCTAATAAGGGAATTGTATCTAGAATATATAAGGAACTCCTGCATTTCAACAATAAAAATTTAAAAAAATGAATTGTCAAAGGATTTGAACACTTGTACAGTATTGGTGGAACTGTAGAATAATGCAATCCTTTAGAAAACAGTTTAGAAATTCACTAACAGTTTATATATGATGTTACCGTATGACCCAACAATTCTACTATAAATTGTGTACCCAAAATAATTGAAAACATACATCTGCACAAAAGCTTTGTAATTTCTTTTTGTCTCTGGCTTTTCCCTAGAATTCAGAGCACCTCCAAATATCTACAGTTATCAGAAAATGCTGTATCTTACACAGAAACTTAGAATTCTTACCATGAAAAGGTTTGTGCCATGGCTGCTCTTCTGAGACCATGACAGAGCCTCAACTTTTCTCTTAGTTCCCTTCTTCCCAGTATAATAACAAGTCATGGTCCATTTCCTGAGGGATTTCCTTTGTACCATCTTTTTGGCCACTTCTAACAAGTTTCTCCATAATGTTTTATTACTTTCATCAGTAAAGCAAACACAGGTTTCCTGTTCATGTAGAGCAGAACCTACAAAGCTACATTGCTATAGACTGAATGTTTATGTCCCTCCAAATTTCTTACATTGAAATCCTAATACCCAATGTGATGCTATTAGGAAGTGGGACCTTTGGGAGGTGATTAAGTCATAAGAATGGGACCTTCAAGAAATCGACCACTGCCCTTAGAAAAGAGGTCAGAGAGAGCTCCTTGACACTTCTGTTACACTATAGAAGTGTGATACCCTGCAGAGGGGCCTCATCTACCCATGCTGGAAAGGATCCCAGCCTCTAGAACTGTGAGAAATAAATTTCCATTATTAATAACCTACTCAACCTGTGGTATTTTTTATAGCATCCTAAATGAACAAAGATATAGTTTATTCAGCGTTTTCAATGCTTTTTGATAGTAATCATATTTATTATATATATTCATATATATTATTATATATTATTATTAATATCTTCTTGAAAAACTGGGACTCCTTCAGTATATGGAATTGATGCTTCTCTCTTGCCTGCTGACCCTTCCTGAACTCTCTCTCTCAAATAAATAAATAAAATCTTTTTAAAAAATCAGCAAACTATATAAATCAGATATAGAGGAAGACATTCCTATCCACATAGCTTTACTAATTTACTTTACTAATTTACTTTACTAATTCCTTTTATTCTCAGTATCTCACAATGAAGAATAAGTCTACACACTGCCTTCTGGGAGAATTCTGGAAGTTAAGTTCTATGGGGGATATTCCAGAGCTTCAAATGCAGGCTCTACCAATTAATCTAATTATGCATGTGAACTTGATGAATTTGCTTATGTTCTCTACTCTCCATTTTTTATATCTATTATAAAGGGTTAGTATGGTACCTGCTGCTTAATTTATGAATGTTGGGATTTGAATAGTTTTGTTCTTATAAATGTTCTTAGAATATTATCTAAGGTGGGGCGCCTGGGTGGCTCAATGGGTTAAGCCGCTGCCTTCAGCTCAGGTCATGATCTCAGCGTCCTGGGATCAAGTCCCGCATCGAGTTCTCTGCTCAGGGGGGGACCTGCTTCCCTCTCTCTCTCTGCCTGCCTCTCTGCCTACCTGTGATCTCTCTCTGTCTACCTGTGATCTCTCTCTGTCAAATAAATAAATAAAATCTTAAAAAAAAAAAGAGTATTATCTAAGGTAAGGCTCAATAAAATATACAAATAATAAAAAGTTTATCTAGAAAATATTTGGGAGAGTAGCATAGATTACAAGGGAAATATTTTGGAAGGTGATCCATGTTTAAAATCTCTTGCTAGAATTCTAGGCATTAAAATGAAAGATGCAAAAGGAAGAAACTCTACAGTATCATGAGCCAGGACCTAAAAGTTGTATGCAGTTAGGCACTTACATCATTTCTAGTAGAGACTTCATAATTATCATATCACTAATTGCTAATTTACTATCTTCATATATGTGTATATTCATATATATGTATATAAATATATACTTATATAACATATTGATATTTGTATGTATATTTGTATATAAACATATGTATATGTATATTGATATACATATATAGAGAGAGGACCAGAGAGAGAGAGAATTTTTATCCTGATTCATTTTATTGCAAATTTACTCTTCTTTGACTAGAGGAATCAACATAGTGGATAAGATGTGTGTCAATTCCCCAGAATAAAAAGTCTGAATCTGGAAGTAATCAAAGGCTTTTGTCAGCATTGGAGAACCTATGTTCTATTTATCATTATTCCTATCTTCCATCATGTTGATCAAAGTACAGAACAATAGGATTCTTAAAAGTATAGGCAATATATTTACCAGGCATTCTCCCTCTTAAGTTATGGTCACCATTTAAATCTGTTTAATAACTTTCAAAAAGAATTTGAGAATAATACATTATGATAAAGCATTAATAACTTCTTAATACTCCAAGGGATTTGACATTCCAACCAAAAAGATGTCTTATGCATTTGGAAGCATCAACTACTCCAGCTTATTAAACTAAATTAATGAAAATTAATAAAAATTATTCAAAATTCAGGGGAAAAATCTATGTCTAATTGATATACCATGAAAATATTAAAGACTCAAAATGACAGAATTTAGGAAGTATACAATTTCTCCCTGTTTTTTAGCATAGTATAAAAATTCTCCAGGGAATAAAACCTACTTTCAATTTCCCCCTTTCACTTTTTTTTCATTTACTTTGATAGTTTCAAAGGGAAGAAAAGAATCAGACAACTGTTCCCAGACTATACTCTATGCCATTCTTGCTTATTTTATTTTATATTTGTTCAGAATCTGGGTTATTGAATATGTACAGAATCCAGTAATATATAACAGCGGGATAATTACATTACAGTATTTTTATTAACAAAGTCTTATATTTACTGTAGACTGAGGAGGTTCCCAAGCTAAAGGAATTATTTTGTCCCCAGGGAACACAGGAATTGTCTGGAGACATTTCTGATTGTCATAAGGGGTTTTGACTTTATCTAGTGGGTAGAGGCCAGGAATACTGCTCAATCCAACAATGAACAGAGCAACCCTCACAACAAAAAACTATCTGACCCAAAATCTCAATAGTGCTAAAGTTGATAAACCATGGTATACACAATACGTAAGCAGAAAAGCACTACTTAATATTTCCTTTTTTATTTTCTTAGAAGAAAGAGGGCTACTTTTTTCCCTTCTATCAAATAAGTGGTTACAAGAAGAGTGACTGTAACAAAATATTTCCCCATCCAGTTTATGGATAAAATTGAGTTAATGTCAAACTTGTAAGTCTAGAGTGTTTATAAAATATACTGACACTTTATAAAGTTAATAACTAAATTTAGATAAATAAATTAATAGAAAAATGAGTATTCTCATACTATTTAAAAGAGAAATATTTTTCTTATGGCTGTTAGTAAAAGAGTCGTTTATTCTAAGCAAATGATGAAATTGAAAAGATAGGAAATTGACAATATAGTTAATACTGAATTACTAAATGCATTTCAACTGACTCTTGTGGGCAGCTTAAAATTTAATAGAAAAATAAAAGTATTTGAAGATAGCATTCTGGATACAAATCTGCATAATTGTCAGTGGGTTACACATATGTCTATTAAGATTTCTTTAATACCTGGCAAATTAAAAAATATCATACTAACAAACAGGCTTATACTGACATAAAATAAATGTGTTAATAATAATAAACTTACTCTTTCTTAGACATGGTTATGAAGTCATCTGAACAGTAGGCTGTAAGATAAAGAAAAGGTTTGTCAAGTATTGCACCTAAGTAGTATCTTATGGCAATATTTTTAAATTTTGAATTTGATTTGATTAACTATAATCAAAACCAGGCATACTTTTCCCTCAAGAAAATGTAAGATAATATTTTCTGTGTAATAAAAAACATCAGATGAGCAAACTTAAAATAAAATCACCAACCAAATCTACCCAGATAGACGTAATCATATTAATACCTTTTAAAAGTGTTTTACATGCATAAGTACCTTTTTTTGAAAAATGAATTAACACTATGTACAAATTTTAATTCAATAATTACAAAGTACATCTTACTAAATTAGATCTATATTTAACAATATATTAATCTTTAAGATCTTAAATTTTGAATGTGATGGCATACTTTCAAACAAGATTTTTAAACACCTTAGATAGTAGCATTTATAATTTATTTGCTAACAAATAAATTACAGTCTATTCTCCCAAATATGAGATTTTTCCATTTCCCAATGATGTTCCATATTCCTTAGAATTTTATATCTATTTGTGCTTATATATAGGTTCCTCTGTAGATGTGAACAGTCACCAGATGGATTGAATTTTACCAGAGATGGGTGTTTGTGTATATGTATGTTTACGTGAGTGTGAGAGAGAGTGTTTGTGTGTGGTAAGAAAAATAGTTTTGTGATGGATTAAATTTAGTTGAGATGATGGGTTATATTAGAATATTATTTTCAATTAATTCAGTTCATAGCTGCTTAAGTGTATACCAAGAACTAGTTTGATGATCTATCTTCATAATTTAATGTAGAAAATAAAACTATTCCTCTTAGAAGTCTTCATTTTCTAGCATACCTTTTTCCTTTGTGGAAGCATACATTCTGCTTCCACAGAATAACTACCCTTATGTAGGCTGGATTATTCTGAAGTTAATACATGGAGACATTATGCCACCCAAATTTCTCAACTTCAGAGATCCCTGTCTCTCAGTTTCAGTGTCAAGCTTCCTATTCTCTTCACTTCAATTCTTCCTCCTTGGAGTAAAGGAAGGTATCTGAATCTACCACTGAGTGAGAAAAGTTTTTCTCCCCACATTCCAGAAAAATGTATTTTACATGAAGTTGAAACATATAGGAAAAAGATTAAGACTTTCTTACCATGTTTTTGGGTGATAGAGATAACTATCTTCCTATGATTTGTTTCAAACTAATTTGAAAGTCTTTTGTATATGTTTAAACCTTGAAATATATGGGGCAGTACATGTTAATTCTGCTTTTGGTCATGTCTAATGGCAAATAAAAGTAAGTGTTATTATAAAATCCTTATACTTAGTTGCATTTTGTAACTTTTGACTGAAAGTCTTATGTTAGTCTTAACATGGGTTTTTTTCGGAGTTAAATGTTTTACAGAACATTTTTTCTGTATAACATTCTGTATATTCATTTTTTAAAGATTTTTATTTATTTGAGAGAGAGAAAAAAAGAACAAGCAGGGCTGAAGGACAGAGGGAGCAGGAAAAACACTCTTCTGTTGAGCAGGGAGCTCAATGTGGGACTCGATCCCAGGACCCTGGGATCATGACCTTAGCCAAAGGCTGAGGCTTAACCAACTGAGCCACCCAGGGACCCCTAAATTCATTTTTAACGCCAAAGATTGTTAAGGTAAACTACTTCTTACACCAGAGTTATAAATGTGGAATATTTCCCTAATGCATGCAAAAAAGTTAGGTATTAAAAAATGAAGAAATTAAGCAACAAAAATATTTCTAGAATAAAATCACCCTGAGCTTTTTCCACTCTTTTGGTGACTCCCAGCTTAAATATCTACACATACATCTATGTCTGCACCTACATCAACATTTACAGCCATAGCTATATCTATTGCTGTAACTATCTAACATCTATCACTATCATCTACCTACTATCATTTATTATAGTCGATGAGGTTCTTCTCTAAATGGGTATATTTATGTTTTGAAAAACACATCTTTAGAATGTCCTAACACATGCACACACATACACACACACTAACAAACACCCATACAACGAAAACAAATTATTAACAGGTTATTAAAATTTGCTTATGGGGGGAAAACTATAATTTTTGAGAGACCTCCTATCCTTGAGAAAAAAAAAAATACCATCCATACAGTTGGAGAGAGGATTTGGACAGAAAAGCCATTAAAGCTCTAAATAAATATATATTAAATGAATCTAATTGAAATTTTAAGAGTACTTTGCAAATGAACAAATAGTCTTTATTAAAGTTACATAAATTATCTAGAGTTATGTGGGGATACATGAAGAGTTTGATTTAAAACAAATATACTAAGAGCTGCCTGCTTTCCTTACTTTACCCTAAGAATTATCAAAGTAAATATTTCCATCTTTCCCATTGAATAACAATACATATTGATTTAATAATATATTAGGAAAATATATAGTTATGTTAATCTGAGTCTACCTACTAAGACCATTTATTTATACTCTTGGACATTGGCACTGACAATAGTTTTAGAAGAAATGATAATCTCATTCCCTGTTATGATTACATCACAAGTGGAATGTACAAAATACAAAGGGATCAACCATAGTTTGGATCAATGAGAGTTTTATTAAGATGATGGAAGTTTATGCCTTCTTCTAAGGTGGAGGAAGAATGACCAGGTATGATATAGAATAGAGATAGTTAAGTGAGGTTGTTTTGTAGTAAGGGTAGTCTCCCCAGAATAATAGCATTATGGACACCTGAATGTTCCCAATGTTTCACAGCTTTGGGGACAATATTTTGGAATCTTGATGGTACGTCAGATTCAAAGACTTTAAAAATCACTAATGCTTTCATAAATTTTTAAAGCATATCCCACTATTGCCTGTCACTTATAAAGTGTGCTGAATATAGAACTACTGTTTTAAGTATTGCGTGGAGGGGTACCTGGGTGGCTCAGCCTGTTAAGCATCTGACTTTGGCTCAGGTCATGATGCCAGGGTCCTGGGATCAAGTCCTACAACTGGCTCCTTGCTCAGAAGGGAGCCTCCTTCTCCCTCTACCTGCTGCTCCCCCTATCTGTACTCTTTCTCTCTCTAAAGTAAATAAATGAAAATCTTTAAAAAAAAAAAAAAAGTATTGCATGGAAACAAACAAAAAGCATTGCATGGAAAAATAATTTTCTTTGAAATTTAGTTTTAAAAATTAAACATCATTTTCTATAGTGTCTACAGTTACCAAGCATTTTGCAGTATTTATTTCATGTTTTGTAATTAAAAAAATAATTAATTAAAATTTAATCAACTCAAAGATACTAGTGATAACCATTTTATTGATATCTGTATTAAAATGTGTGCTAATTTTATTCCATTATTTACTATACCTCCTTAATCTTTGAAATATCTGTATTACTTCATTCAATTAGCAACTGGTATTTCAGATATAAATTCTGAAGTTTTTTTTATCATTTTCTTTGCAAATGTTTAGTACTAAAGACAGATCAGAATAAAATAGTGCTTTTAAAATTTTAATTCTCATCGATTTATTTTATCTATGAAACAGTATGAGGATTTTTGTCTCAGGTACTTTAATGTGTGTGTATGAGCTTATTTCACTTTCTTAATCTTTAATCCCTACACACTATTGATACAGCATTTGTACATCCACTTTTTAAATGTTAGATTGACTACTAAATAATTGTTCATCCCAGATGACTCTATAATATAAACTTCCTAAATTTAAAATCACCCCAGTGACCAAAGCAAAATTCTTTTTTTTTTTTTTTTAAGATTTTATTTATTTGACAGACGGAGATCACAAGTAGGCAGAGAAGCCGGCAGAGAGAGAAGAGGAAGCAGGCTCCCTGCTGAGCAAAGAGTCTGATGTGGGGATCGATCCCAGGACCCTGGTATCATGACCTGAGCTGAAGGCAGAGGCTTTAACCCACTGAGCTACCCAGGCACCCCTAAAAGCCAAATTCTGATACCAAGATACAAATTGACTCACAGAGTGTCTTAATAGGTGAGCTATCTTATAGTGAATGACTTAGCCTACAGATAAGACAAATGTAATTTACCAGGAAGATACTTCATTATACATTAGTGTTATATATTTCATGGGTACAAAAATCAGCTAGCCCATTACATTTTTATGAACAGTTATTAAGTATACTATACAATAGGGGTCCTGGGTGACTCAGTCAAGTGTCTGACTCTTGATTTCAGTTCAGGTCATGATCTCAGGGTCATGGGATTGAGTCCAGTATGGGGTTCCATTCTGGTCATGGACTCTACTTAAGACTCTCTCCCTCCCTCTTCTGTCCCTCCCCTCAGGTTCTCTCTTCCTCAAAAAAAAAAAAAAAAAAAAGAGAGAGAGAGAGAGAGAGAGAGAGTGACAGAGAGAGAATAATATACAATATATGCAAAAGTGAAATAAGTAAATGGATTATTTACCATTGTTACTCAAAGAACGTCTATCCTTTCTGATATGATGCATATTTTTTTTTAAATATTTTATTTATTTATTTGACAGACAGAGATCACAAGTAGGCAGAGAGGCAGACAGATAGAGAGAGGTGGAAGCAGGCTCCCCGCAGAGCAGAGAGCCCGATGTGGGGCTCAATCCCAGGACACTGGGATCATGGCCTGAGCCGAAGGCAGAGGCTTTAACCCACTGAGCCACCCAGGTGCCCCTGCTGCATATTTTTTTAATGTCTAGATTAATGACTTACATGATAAAGCACAACATGTACATGTTTTTTCTTCTAAAGTTGTGTGTATAGTATTTACCTGAATTTTGGGAAAATATTTTGAATACATCTAATTTAAGATAAATGAAATGTAGTCTTTATGAAATTAGTTTCTAAATTATCTTCTCTGATTTCTACAATGTTAGAAATTTTCTTTTTTTTCAGGTAAGACTTGATATATAACATAGAGCCTTTCTGGAAATACCTTTGAATGCCTAATTACCTTAGGCTATAATAAAGAGCAATTTCATGCTCTTTATAAAGAATTGGCTATCTATTATTTTAATATTTAAAATGTATGCAAGGTTATATTTTTAAATTTTGCATAATAAAGAAAATTTCATAGAATTTTTTTTTACGATTTTATTTATTTATTTGACAGATTGAGATCACAAGTTGGCAGGCAGAGAGGCAGGCAGGCGGAAGCAGACTCCCTGCTGAGCAGAGAGTCTGATGTGGGGCTCGATCCCAGGACCCTGGGATCACGACCTTAGCTGAAAGCAGAGGCTATAACCCACTGAGCTGCCCAAGCACCTCATCATAAAATGTTTTAAAGTAATATAAAATCAACGTAAATGGAAAAAAATCCTAGGTACTAAACTTGTTTTTGCATATCCTCATTCATGTGCCTCCTGCTAAATGATGCTTTACCAAAATTAGAAATTCTAAGAATAAACAGTAGCTGAAAGAACACATGGAATCAAACACCCTTAAAGATGGAAGACTGGTTCTGTGCCTCAAAATATAAATGTATTTACTTTGATTCAAATCAAGCCACAGTAAAAAATAAACTTTATTTTATGGAATACCTTTTGAAATGTGCTATTCTCTTGGCTTCTTTAAATAGCACTAGAATAAAGACAATTCTTTTTGTATCAAATTGAAGTATTCATACTTCACCTGGAAAAATGTGGATTTTGAACTATTAGCTTTTTAAATCTGTGTCTACATATTTCTCTTCTCAACATAAAAATCATTTCAACAAAACATAGGCAGCCAGAAGATGTCTTAGACTTTCAAAACAATATTTTAAAATAGAACAATATTTTTTCCCTGAAAATGTTTTAACTTTAGTTTACTTTCAAATGCATAGCAAAGCAAACCACAAATTCTTATTGTTAATATTAAATAGAAACTTGAGTATGGTTTCCATTAAGTAATTTAGTTCCTAATACTGCTGATGTCATGGATTTAAAAAATGAATATCTCAGGGGTTCTATATATTTTAAGATATTTTTTTACTTCCTCTAGGCATGGAGTCTGCTTAAGATTCTCTCCCTCTTCCTCTTTGCCCCCAAACTGTGAGCTCTCTCTTAAAAAAAAAAAAAAACACACTCACACACACACACACACACACAACAAAGCATCTTTTCCTAAAGGCTGTTAATAGAAATTTATTGTGATATTCAGAAGCTATTCTATATTAAGTTTTTAAAAGTATTCTTAGGGGAATTTTTTCATAGAATATCATCAGTAAAACCAGTCATTAAATACATGTCTTTTCTATCAAATTTTGTTTCATTGTCAGTCAAATGGCAGAAAGAGAGAGAAAGAGAAAGAGATTAAGAAAACCACTAAATGTTCGCAATGAGATGTTTAATGTTCTAGTCTCTCCCTTTGTCATGAAAGAGAAGGATGAAGAAAAATGCTTCAACACTTTACTAATTTAATTAGCATATTTGTTAACATAGTCTTCCCAGGTGCAGTCATGCAAAATAATAATTTTTTAAAAGTATTTATTATGTAACATTTTGTATAATTGTATAATTGATATTAAATTGTTCATTTATAGAAACTGTATGCCTATATTGTCCTTGCTAAAAATAAGTTGAATACATGTTCAGGAACATAAACAGGATGCTCTCAGTTTTATAAATGTGCCTCTTAAAAGAAAATGCTTGAGGAACTTAGAAAAATTTAAATTTAAATTTACCAAATTCTGATTAGTAATGTTTATATTCACCATAATCTTTACTGATCTCACTACATTTAAACTTTAAATTTCTAGCTACATTGCCTTACGAAGACATGGTTCATCATTGTAATTCTCCTGCAATCAATGGGACTTTTACATTAGAATTTCAAGTTTACCACTTTATTATCTTTAAATTTGCTTGAATCAAGCATATTTTTAGCTCATATAGAAGAATGAGGAAAGCTTGAGATGGATAGATAGATAGATAGATAGATAGATATATCCATCAGAGAACCACTGAAACAACCTGAACTTAATGGGACAAAATTCTGGAGAAAGTGACATTACAGAAGGATGAGTTGACATTCTGCAGTGGCTTTTTTCCACAGGGGATTTGCTGACCCTAATAATAAGCCAAGAGACTAAAGATCCAGGCAAAAAAACTGAACAGAACATGACTAAAAAAGAATGAAAGAGCAAGCAATGTGTGTGCCTTCCTATTTGTGTTTAGTCTCCCAAGGACTTGAATCTTTTCAATGACTCACAGACTATGCTTAATTTTCATTTAGTTAATTGGAGATGAGTAATAATAAGACCGTGTTTCCAAATATGGTCCTTATTCTGTGGGATGTTGAAATACCCCTTAATAGTACCTATAATGAATGTTCTAATTCTCCAAAAGTTTACTTCTTCAGTGTGCCCAGTGGATTATCAATACATTTTTGCTTCCAAGCAGCTATGGGATCTAAAGTTGCAGGCCCAAGCTATGGAGGGTTGGGGAAAAAAAGTTTCTGTTATCCGTTTATTTCTTTTCAAAAGGCATTGAGAATAAAACACCTACACAAGATATGTAACATAACAATTAGTAAATAAAATTATGAGGTAAAATAAAATAAAGTAAGGTAGAAAGTATGGGAGGGATTTCCCTTTATATAACATCATCCAGGTGGTACTCCTTGGTATAATTGCATTAAACAGAAGACCAGAGTCAGTATCCACAGTATTTACTGTATTACAACTCTACTTTTTTTGTTCACATATGAGTAAAAAAGTGCTTTAATTACAATAGTTTTGTAACCTAAGACGATTGTTAGTAGTGTTAATTCTTTCTTGCTTTTATTTAAAAATATTTCCCCTTTTTTTTTTTTGCCATAATGTAACTTTAATGAGTCCTCCAGAACACAAAACACACACACACACACACACAATGGGATTTACCTTAGAATTATAATAATTTTATCACTTAATTGACAATAAACTCACTTTTATTTCATAGCAATTAATCTTTACATTTGGAAACTAGAAAAATTTTGTAACTATGTATGGTAATGGATGTTAACAGGACTTATTGTGGTGATTATTTCAAAATATATACAGATATCTAATTAGTATGTTGTATACCTGAAACTAATATAATACTATATGCTAATTATATTTCAGTTTAAAAAAAAGAACTGCTCCTCAGAGGGGTAAGTTACATGAAGCAAGGATCATACTCTGCCTGTTCTCTATCATGCCCTTGGAACTCTGAATACCTTCAACAGTTTATTTGATTTAAAAAAAAAGATAAATGGGGGAAAAAACTACTGGATGCTTCCTCATTTATTCATATACATTTTAAAATATTCTAATAAAAGTATCTCTCAACTTGGGGCACCTTGGTGGCTCAGTGGTTAAGTGTCTGCCTTAGGTTGAGGTCATGATCCCAGGGTGCTGGGATCAAGCCTCATGTCTGGCTCCCTGCTCAGCAGGGAGTCTGCTTTTCACTCTTCCTCTGTCAGTCCCCCTGCTGGTTCTCTCTTTCTTTCTGTCAAATAAATAAAATCTCTGAAGAAAAAAATTATCTCATATTTATGCCATCTCATAAATGTTATTTATCTTGATTTTATATTTTTCTGCTATAATAAATTAAATCAGTCTTTTATTATATTTCTAATGTGTTATTCTTGCTGTATAGAAATTAGATTTTTGTAGGTCTATCTTAAATACTGACATCATACTGAATTAATTATTTATACTTCTGGGTTCTCCCCCACCCCTGGAATATTCTGTCTGTGCCACATTACCTTTTTGTGGATTTAAAAAAAATACACACACAAGGGAGGAGTCAAGATGGCGGAGAAGTAGCAGCTGAGACTACTTCAGGTAGCAGGAGATCAGCTAGATAGCTTATCTAAAGATTGCAAACACCTACAAATCCAACGGGAGATCGAAGAGAAGAAGAACAGCAATTCTAGAAACAGAAAATCAACCACTAGCTGAAAGGTAGGATTGGCGGAGAAGTGAATCCAAAGCGACGGGAAGATAGACCGCGGGGGGAGGGGCCGGCTCCCGGCAAGCGGCGGAGCAACGGAGCACAAAATCAGGACTTTCAAAAGTCTGTTTCGCTGAGGGACATCGCTCCGGAGGCTGAACGGGGGTGAAGCCCACACGGGGTCAGTGTGGCCTCAGGTCCCGCAAGGTCACAGAAGGATCGGGGGTGTCTGAGTGTCGCAGAGCTTGCAGGTATTAGAACGGGGAAGCCGGCTACAGGGACAGAGCCGAGGAGTGAGCTCTAAGCTCGGGTTTACCTTGAACCGGTCGCAGGCTCGGTCAGCTTGGAGCGCGGCCGGAAGTCAGCGTGACAGGAGTGGTTGGGCGCTGTTCTCTGAGGGCGCACTGAGGAGTGGGGTCCCGGGCTCTCAGCTCCTCCGGGCCGGAGACTGGGAGGCCGCCATCTTCATTCCCGTCCTCCGGAACTCTACGGAAATCGCTCAGGGAACAAAAGCTCCAGAAAGCAAACCTGAGCGGATTACTCAGCCCGGCCCCTGGTAAGGGCGGTGCAACTCCGCCTGGGGCAAAGACGCTTGAGAATCATTACAACAGGCCCCTCCCCCAGAAGATCAACAAGAAACCCAGCCAGGACCAAGTTCACCTACCAAGGAGTGCAGTTTCAATACCAAGGAGAGCAGCGGAATTCCAGAGGAGGAGAAAGCAAAGCAGGGAACTCATGGCTTTCTCCCCATGATTCTCTAGCCTTGCAGCTAATTTAATTTTTCTTTCTTTTTCAATTTTTTTTTCTCTTCTTCTGCTAATTTTAACTTTTACCCTTTTCTTTTTTAACGTTTTTTAACTAGTTTATCTAATATATATATATTTTTTTCCTTTTTATATTTTTTCATTATTGGTTTTCTTTTTTTATTTGTTTCTTTTTTCTTTTTTCTTTTTCTTTTTTTTTTTTTTTTCTTTCTGAACCTCTTTATATCCCCTTTCCCCCCCCCTCACGATTTGGGATCTCTTCTGATTTGGCTAAAGCATATTTTCCTGGGGTTGTTGCCACACTTTTAGTATTTTACTTGTTCCTTCATATACTCTTATCTGGACAAAATGACAAGGCGGAAAAATTCACCACAAAAAAAAGAACAAGAGGCAGTACCAAAGGCTAGGGACCTAATCAATACAGACATTGGTAATATGTCAGATCTAGAGTTCAGAGTGACGATTCTCAAGGTTCTAGCCGGGCTCAAAAAAGGCATGGAAGATATTAGAGAAACCCTCTCGGGAGATATAAAAGCCCTTTCTGGAGAAATAAAAGAACTAAAATCTAATCAAGTTGAAATCAAAAAAGCTATTAATGAGGTGCAATCAAAAATGGAGGCTCTCACTGCTAGGATAAATGAGGCAGAAGAAAGAATTAGCGATATAGAAGACCAAATGACAGAGAATAAAGAAGCTGAGCAAAAGAGGGACAAACAGCTACTGGACCACGAGGGCAGAATTCGAGAGATAAGTGACACCATAAGATGAAACAACATTAGAATAATTGGGATTCAGGAAGAAGAAGAAAGAGAGAGGGGAGCAGAAGGTATATTGGAGAGAATTATTGGAGAGAATTTCCCCAATATGGCAAAGGGAACAAGCATCAAAATCCAGGAGGTTCAGAGAACCCCACTCAAAATCAATAAGAATAGGTCCACACCCCGTCACCTAATAGTAAAATTTACAAGTCTTAGCGACAAAGAGAAAATCCTGAGAGCAGCCCGGGAAAAGAAGTCTGTAACATACAATGGTAAAAATATTGGATTGGCAGCAGACTTATCCACAGAGACCTGGCAGGCCAGAAAGAGCTGGCATGATATATTCAGAGTACTAAATGAGAAAAACATGCAGCGAAGAATACTATATCCAGCTAGGCTATCACTGAAAATAGAAGGAGAGATTAAAAGCTTCCAGGACAAACAAGAACTGAAAGAATTTGCAAACACCAAACAAGCTCTACAGGAAATATTGAAAGGGGTCCTCTATTTAGAAGCAAAGAGAGAGCCTAAAAGTAGTAGATCAGGAAGGAACAGAGACAATATACAGGAACAGTCACCTTACAGGCAATACAATGGCACTAAATTCATATCTCTCAATAGTTACCCTGAATGTTAATGGGCTAAATACCCCAATCAAAAGACACAGGGTATCAGAATGGATAAAAAAACAAAACCCATCTATATGTTGCCTACAAGAAACTCATTTTAAACCCGAAGACACCTTCAGATTTAAAGTGAGGGGGTGGAAAAGAATTTACCATGCTAATGGACATCAGAAGAAAGCAGGAGTGGCAATCCTTATATCAGATCAATTAGATTTTAAGCCAAAGACAATAATAAGAGATGAGGAAGGACACTATATCATACTCAAAGGATCTGTCCAACAAGAAGATCTAACAATTGTAAATATCTATGCCCCTAACGTGGGAGCAGCCAACTATATAAACCAATTAATAACAAAATCAAAGAAACACATCAACAATAATACAATAAATGGACAGATCATCCAATAAAAGATCAACAAGGAAATAGAGGCCTAAATGACACACTGGACTAGATGGATATCACAGATATATTCAGAACACTTCATCCCAATGCAACAGAATACACATTCTTCTCTAGTGCCCATGGAACATTCTCCAGAATAGATCACATCCTCGGTCCTAAATCAGGTCTCAACCGGTATCAAAAGATTGGGATTATTCCCTGCATATTTTCAGACCACAATGCTCTGAAGCTAGAACTCAATCACAAGAGGAAATTTGGAAAGAACCCAAATACATGGAGACTAAACAGCATCCTTCTAAAGAATGAATGGGTCAACCAGGAAATTAAAGAAGAATTGAAAAAATTCATGGAAACAAATGATAATGAAAACACAATGGTTCAAAATCTGTGGGACACAACAAAGGCAGTCCTGAGAGGAAAATATATAGCGGTACAAGCCTTTCTCAAGAAACAAGAAAAGTCTCAGGTACACAACCTAACCCTACACCTAAAGTAGATGGAGAAAGAACAAGAAAGAAACCCTAAACCCAGCAGGAGAAGAGAAATCATAAAGATCAGAGCAGAAATCAAGGAAATAGAAACCAAAAAAACAATAGAACAAATCAACGAAACTAGGAGCTGGTTCTTTGAAAGAATTAATAAGATTGATAAACCCCTGGCCAGACTTATCAAAAAGAAAAGAGAAAGGACCCAAATCAATAAAATCATGAATGAAAGAGGAGAGATCACAACTTAACACCAAAGAAATACAATCATAAGAACATACTATGAGCAACTCTATGCCAACAAATTTAACAATCTGGAAGAAATGGATGCATTCCTAGAGACATATAAACTACCACAACTGAACCAGGAAGAAATAGAAAGCCTGAACAGACCCATAACCAGTAAGGAGATTGAAACAGTCATCAAAAATCTCCAAACAAACAAAAGCCCAGGGCCAGATGGCTTCCCGGGGGAATTCTACCAAACATTTAAGAAAGAACTAATTCCTATTCTCCTGAAACTGTTCCAAAAAATAGAAATGGAAGGAAAACTTCCAAGCTCATTTTATGAGGCCAGCATCACCTTGATCCCAAAACTAGACAAGGATCCCATCAAAAAAGTGAACTACAGACCAATATCCTTGATGAACACAGATGCAAAAATTCTCACCAAAATACTAGCCAATAGGATTCAACAGTACATTAAAAGGATTATTCACCACGACCAAGTGGGATTTATTCCAGGGCTGCAAGGTTGGTTCAACATCTGCAAATCAATCCATGTGATACAACACATTAATAAAAGAAAGAACAAGAACCATATGATCCTCTCCATAGATGCTGAAAAAGCATTTGACAAAGTACAGCATCCCTTCCTGATCAAAACTCTTCAAAGTGTAGGGATAGAGGGCACATACCTCAATATTATCAAAGCCATCTATGAAAAACCCATCGCAAATATCATTCTCAATAGAGAAAATCTGAAAGCTTTTCCTCTAAGGTCAGGAACACGGCAGGGATGTCCGTTATCACCACTGCTATTCAACATAGTACTAGAAGTCCTAGCCTCAGCAATCAGACAACAAAAAGAAATTAAAGGCATCCAAATCGGCAAAGAAGAAGTCAAACTATCACTCTTCGCAGATGATATGATACTATATGTGGAAAACCCAAAAGACTCGACTGCAAAACTGCTAGAACTTGTACAGGAATTCAGTAAAGTGTCAGGATATAAAATCAATGCACAGAAATCAGTTGCATTTCTCTACACCAACAACAAGACAGAAGAAAGGAAAATTAAGGAGTCAATCCCAGTTACAACTGCCCCCAAAACTGTAAGATACCTAGGAATAAACCTAACCAAAGAGACTAAGAATCTATACACAGAAAACTATAAAGTACTCATGAAAGAAATTGAGGAAGACACAAAGAAATGGAAAAATTTCCATGCTCCTGGATTGGAAGAATAAATATTGTGAAAATGTCTATGCTACCTAAAGCAATCTACACATTTAATGCAATTCCTATCAAAGTACCATCCATTTTTTTCAAAGAAATGGAACAAATAATCCTAAAATTTATATGGAACCAGAAAAGACCTCAAATAGCCAAAGGAATATTGAAAAAGAAAGCCAAAGTCGGTGGCATCACAAGTCCAGACTTCAAGCTCTATTACAAAGCTGTCATCATCAAGACAGCATGGTACTGGCACAAAAACAGACACATAGATCAATGGAACAGAATAGAGAGCCCAGAAATAGACCCTCAACTCTATGGTCAACTCATCTTCGACAAAGCAGGAAAGAATGTCCAATGGAAAAAAGACAGCCTCTTCAATAAATGGTGTTGGGACAATTGGACAGCCACATGCAGAAAAATGAAATTGGACCATTTCCTTACACCACACACGAAAATAGACTCAAAATGGATGAAGGACCTCAATGTGAGAAAGGAATCCATCAACATCCTTGAGGAGAACACAGGCAGCAACCTCTTCAACCTCAGCTGCAGCAACATCTTCCTAGGAACATCGCCAAAGGCAACGGAAGCAAGGGCAAAAATGAACTATTGGGATTTTATCAAGATCAAAAGCTTTTGCACAGCAAAGGAAACAGTTCACAAAACCAAAAGACAACTGACAGAATGGGAGAAGATATTTGCAAACGACATATCAGATAAAGGGCTAGTGTCCAGAATCTATAAAGAACTTAGCAAACTCAACACCCAAAGAACAAATAATCCAATCAAGAAATGGGCAGAAGACATGAACAGACATTTCTGCAAAGAAGACATCCAGATGGCCAACAGACACATGAAAAAGTGCTCCATATCACTCGGCATCAGGGAAATACAAATCAAAACCACAATGAGATACCACCTCACACCAGTCAGAATGGCTAAAATTAATAAGTCAGGAAATGACAGATGCTGGCGAGGATGCGGAGAAAGGACAACCCTCCTGCACTGTTGGTGGGAATGCAAGCTGGTGTAACCACTCTGGAAAACAGCATGGAGGTTCCTCAAAATGTTGAAAATAGAACTACCCTATGACCCCGCAATTGCACTGCTGGGTATTTACCCTAAAGATACAAACGTAGTGATCCGAAGGGGCACGTGCACCTGAATGTTTATAGCAGCAATGTCTACAATAGCCAAACTATGGAAAGAACCTAGATGTCCATCAACAGACGAATGGATAAAGAAGAAGTGGTATATATACACAATGGAATACTATGCAGCCATCAAAAGAAATGAAATCTTGCCATTTGCGACGACGTGGATGGCACTAGAGGGTATCATGCTTAGCGAAATAAGTCAATCGGAGAAAGACAACTATCATATGATCTCCCTGATATGAGGGAGAGGAGATGCAACATGGGGGGTTAAGGGGGTAGGAGAAGAGTAAATGAAGCAAGATGGGATTGGGAGGGAGATAGACCATAAGTGACTCTTAATCTCACAAAACAAACTGAGAGTTGCTGGGGGGAGGGGGGTTAGGGGGGTGGGGTTATTATGGACATTGGGGAGGGTATGTGCTATGATGAATGTGGTGAAGTGTATAAACCTGGCAATTCACAGACCTGTACCCCTGGGGGAAATAAAAAAATATATATGTTTATGAAAAATAAAATTAAAAAAAAATACACACACACACAAATATATAAACATGCATATACATATATACATATATACATATATAAATGCATATGTATTATATGTGTATATATATTTTTCTTTATGTATTATTGCATTCTTAGACTTTCTAAAACATCATCAATGGCAATATGGACAACTTTTGTTTGGTTCTTACTGTTTCTGTGTCTGTGCATTAATATATATGATATTCACTAAGGCAGTACCCAGCACTGAAAAAATAAAAAAAGCATTCCCTATATATAAGCCTTCTTAAATGTGATATCCCTTTAAATGTAATATCCACATGTACTCTTTTTCTGGTTACTACTGGTTTCCAATACTATTCTACTATTTAGCTGCCTGTATGATCTTTGGTTTTTGTGTTCTGTTTTCTGTCAGTCTTGCCATATTGATATGGAAGCAGACTGGCTTCTTACTTTGCTTTTGGTATATCTTTAGTTGGAAATAACTTACTCTGATTCTATCACTTTACTTGCTTTTGTTAGTCATGCTGTCCAAACACCCCTGATTCAGGGACTCAACGTTGTATTATCCCTTAAACCAGCAATGCTACGGCATTAAGGGAGAATCAAAATTGTTCTAGTCTGGTGAAAGGCTACTTGAAATTTCACACAATGTCACTGAATTTTTGAATAATTTATGTAATAAAAAAGTGAATTGATAATTGTGATCAATATATAGGCAGATTGCATTTTACTCTAAAATACATAATTCAATAGATATAATATATTATTCAAAATATTTAGCACAATAAATGATATATTAAAATTTCAAACTATATTAAAGGGTATGTCCGTATTGCTAAGACAACTCAAGAGGCATAAATAAGAAATGTCACAATTTAAGATATTATCAGTAAACACTGATTTCTGTTACTTTATAAATTTGTTTTATCTATTTTAGAATTAGGAAATGATACTCAAAAATGTGTCAGTTTGTGTTAGTTCCACCTTAATTCTCTATTCTTGATACAAATTTTTATTTTTCTTTTCCCTTTCTTGGGAGAGTTACTGAAAACATGCCACAGTCTTTGCCACCATTGTTGTATTTTTTCATTATCATTAATAAATCACATCTGATTCTTTTTTAAAGCTGATGTAATTGTCAGGTGTAATTTAAACATCAGGATATTTGCCATTAGACTGGCAAAATTGGATGGAAGTTCATTTTTTCCTATTTTTATTTTTATTTCTATTTGTTTTTAAATTGATTCTGGTATCCTGTATTCACCAGCTAACATAAAAACATCATGAAAGTTAGGGGCGCCTGCGTGGCTCAGTGGGTTAAAGCCTCTGCCTTTGGCTCAGGTCACGGTCTCAGGGTCCTGGAATCGAGCCCCACATCGGGCTCTCTCTCTCGGCAGGGAGCCTGCTTCCTCCTCCCTCTCTCTGCCTACTTGTGATCTCTGTCTGTCAAATAAATAAATAAATAAATAAATAATCTTTTAAAAAAATCATTAAATTTAAACTCACATTTATAATTAGAATATAATTTATATTATAATACAAATTTTTATACTTATTTAAATTCTAATAATGAGAACATGACTTTAAAATAGAATTACAAATGCTTTTGTAAAATAAATATTTTCACATCAATTTATTGCAATACAGATAATATTAAATGTGCTCAAATATTAATAAGCATAGTTCATGATTTTAGAAAGTGAACAGATTCTGATGTGATTATTAGTTTTTTTTTCAAAAATTTATTGGTGTATTTAGAATCTGAACACTAAACTTATTATCTCTCTTTCAATATACAGGATAGTAACAATTAACTTAGTCAATAACTAAAAATTTATACACACACACATATAGCTAACATATAGCTACATTTAGAATATACTGATAAAAATATAGAATTCTGCAAAGTCACTTACAGTCTCAAATTGCCTTTGAGTAAATTTTAGTTTTTCAGTTTTTTTTTTTTTAATTTTTCATGATATTCTCAAGAGGAAAACCGCTATTACCAAGTTGATGTCATTGCTATGACTACAAAAGTCAGCACTGTGAGTGTAGTTTTAGGAACAAACTCAAGTAGAATTGTTATTCAACTTAATTATTAAATAGCTATTTTTGACAAGAAGAATGTTCTGATTAAAAGGTCCTGAATTCAGAGCTGATTTTGAGAAATTTATCAAATTATTATGTGCACTTCCCCCCCCCAATACTAAGAACACTCACAAAACGTTGTCTGGATGTCCAATTTTAGGTGACAGTTTTCAGCTTTAGCAGGCAGACACGTTTTCCAGTTTTTGCCAGTGTTCCAATAATTTTACTGTGCAAAATCATACAAAAAAATGAAACATGGTACCAAAATTATTCCAGGTCTCAAGCAATTGGAAAGAGGGTAAAAATCAACAAAAGTCAAGTATAGCTTGACAGACAAAGAGTATATAGGAAGAAAGATTTAGAAGATAAAAAAACAGAGCTGGTTCACTGTTGATTTTCTATTGTTTAAAATGGAATTTGCAAAGAAAATTTCTAATAGAATGTCCTATGTGACCAGTTTTATTTTAACTACACTTGTTTAACTGTGTATTATTTTATACTTTAATTTTCCCATTTAGGAATATGAAAAATGATTATGCGTAAAGAGACAAGAAAAGCTTACTGTAGTACCATTAAATGGGTGGGTAAATTCTAAAATGCCAATTTTATACTTAATTTTCATAATTTTATTGTAAATTCAAGTGAATTTTACAGAAAAATCCCCAAACACTACATTTATGGAAAATAAGGCCCATCCCTGTTAAAGATAACATAATTATTAAGTCTACGAAACCTATATACTGATATTGACAAAAGATTTGGACTCACAATGTTGAAGCCAATACTTATAAACTGAAAACCCTTACACTTGATCAATTGTCTTTTATGTGATTTGAAAGAGATGGACCCGCTTTCTTTGTTAGCATTTTCATTTGAATAAACTAAGTTATTGTATGCACTCTAAGTTCATAATTATTTTTGTACATTTATTTAAATAATATTTCCCAGGGCGCCTGGGTGGCTCAGTGGGTTGAGGCCTCTGCCTTCAGCTCAGGTCATGATCTCAGGGTTCTGGGATCGAGCCCCACATCAGGCTCTCTGCTCAGCGGGGAGCCTGCTTCCTCTCTCTCTCTCTCTGCCTGCCTCTCTGACTACTTGTAATCTCTACCAAATAAATAAATAAGATCTTTAAAAAATAAATAAATAAATAAATAAATAATATTTCCCAGCCAAAACAGATTTTTCTTGTCTCTCAAAGATTATGTAAAGAAAAATCCTTCATAAAGTTGTCTGGTAATAAATGCTTCTTTGCAGTTCTGTGGTTTATTTCTATGTGAAAAATATAATTGTAAATAAACAATAAACAATATAAATAAATAAGTAAGCAAAAATCTCTTTCCATCTGATTGCATGTATGCGATATATATACATTATATATATATATTCATTTATTATGTGACAGAGACTCTTTTTTTCCTAAAGATTTATTTATTTGTTTGTTTGTTTATTTATTTATTTTTGAGAAGGTGGAGAAGGGGCAGAAGGAGAGAGAATCCCAAGTTGACTCCACGCTAAGCCCGGAGCCCTACACAGGGCTCAGTGGTGGGTTTGATCTAATGACCCTGAGATCATGACCTAAGCCAAAACCAAGAGTCAGATGCTTAATCAAATGTGTCACCCAGGCACCCCAAGCCAGGTTCTCTTACAAATATTTCATACCTAGTACTATATTCTTATTTAATCTTTAGAAAACACTATGTGGAAGATAATATCAAAAGAGCTAAAGCAAAATAAAATAAGGGAGTTTATTAATAAGAAACATATTCATCCTTAAGAGAAAAATTAATTAGATAAATGAATGAATACAATCCAGGTCCTTAGATTACCATGGCAAAGTTTTGATTTTTTTCTTTTTTTAAATTTATTTTTTTATAATTTTTAAGTAAAATAGCTATTTATTCAGCCTCTTCCATGCTAAAATGTTTTGTGCATATACCACTATAATTAGCACACCCTCTGTAACAGGCAATTTGTACATCAAATTATATTTCATGTTTACTAATTATATAAAACGTCAATTAAAATGATTTATTAATTCCTTTTAACATTACTAGTAAACAATTCAGCAGTAGATATGAGGCAAAAATTAACTGCATGATCATATTCATAGAATTCAATATTTTTGCTTCTATTCCTAATTAATAAAGTGGATTTACAAATTATACCGCATAACTCATAAGTTTTGTTGAGATCTACTTTGAGAACTGTAGAATTATGATAGTAAAAAGCCCTTCTTGTATTTATTTTATAAATAAATCAATTAATTTCAAGGCACAGTCACTTTAGTATTATGTTGACAAAATTATATATGAAGTAGAAATAACTAATGCCCCCCAAAATTGCTAAGTTTATCCTAATTTCTCTCCAATAGAAAAAAGAAAAAAATCAATTTGATCATTTTCACTCTCTGCAATACAATTATGGCAAAATAAGTTATATGAAATATCAAGATAATGTTTAACGTCATACTTCTTTATAATTTTTTCTAATGATTAAATGACTAAAAGCCCTCACTAAATGGAGAAAATAATTTCACTCACATTTAAAATTAGTATTGTGCATTAGCATCACTATCTTGTCTTGGGTGGTTTATTTTACCATCTTATATATGGTAAATTATTGCCCTAGAGGTTCACAAATCTCTTCTCACACTAAAATGCTTATTTCCAAGTTTCTGAGTTTGTATTCCAATAGTCCTTTAGGAGATTAACAGTGCTGGGACATTTATGCTAGAGAGGAAGAGATTGGAGAAAAGCAGATAGCAGTGAAAATAACATTTAAACAGAAAGGAGCAAATGTTTAAGTGGAGGATAGGAGATTTGACACTATTTATAGTCTATTGTTTCTTGTATTTTATTTACTGTTTTTGCAAAATATTTGTTGAGATATACTTTAGAGGGAGGAAATTTTGAGAAAATAACAGCAACTGTATCACATTTGGGTATTAAGAACTCTATTCACTGAAATTATTTCGGGTAAGGTATTACTTTATGTTGTGAAAAAACCTGATTAAGGGGAAGATATTTCCCTTTCATCTCACCTCTTCTTTTAAGATATGATTTTTTTTTAACATTTGAACTGTTTTTAAAACCTAACCTTATTTAATATGTTAGTTTTTAGGTAAACATTCAAGCATGAAATTGAATCATGTTTTCCTCAGGGATTCATTCTCTGTATCACTAACTGCACTCCTATCAACTTTGATACAACAACATTGGCTATAAAAAGAAATGAAGTGGGAAATCATGAGAGATTTAAGATTTATAAAGAGAAGTAATATAATTTTTAAAATTATATTATTAAAGAAAATCTTGCATGCTTTCTTTTGGAAAAATGCACTTTAAGTCATTTTCAAATACGTAAAATATTTTTAAATTGCGATGGAAAATTCTGAATTTTTAATTAATAAGTACATCTATAAATGTTTGAAAAAACCTTACAATAATTGATATATGATTCAAAAAATACATGTGTATGCACATGTATTACTTTGTTTACTTATATATTTCTAATTATAACAATAAAATTGCACTAAACATTCAGATTTGTCTTTAAAATAGTGATGGTTATGCCTGAAGAGGTTGTTAGAAACCTTAAAAAATATCATGATGTCTAACAGATAGTATGCATTTGATAATAATAACCACAACAGTAGCCAATAATACATATTAAGCATTAAAGAAAATAATAATGATGTGGAAAAGTAGACATTCTCAAGTTATCGATAAAACTTTTCTTTTTTAAGATTATTTATTTATTTATTTGTGAGAGAAAGAGAGGAGAGAGAATGAGCAAGGGAGAGGGAGAAGCAGACTTCCCACTGAGCAGGAAGCCCAATGAAGGGCTCCATCCCAGGACCCTGAGATCCTGACATGAGCTGAAGGCAGATGTTTAACTGACTGAGCCACCCAAGTACCCCAATAAAATGACATTTTTAAACACCGTTATGTGTTTAATAATGTGTTTAATGAAGGATGGGGTATATTTGTCCTACTTCAGGGAGCTTTCCATGTGGGTTTTTATTCAGGGGAACAAATTAATTAATTCTATGTTAATCATTTAAACAAAAATGTTTTTGTGCTTTCTCCTGCTTTATTTGTCTCAATATATATATCAAGGTTTACCTAATGTTAAAATGCATCAAATGAGTAATCTAATTAAAAATTTAAAGGTAGATTTTCTAGTATTTTTAATAAAATCTGGATTAGACTGTGCATTTACACTAGCTTTTTTTTAAATCTCAAATTGTGATTTTCAAGGAGAGAAGAGGACATCAATTCTGACAGTCCCCAAAAACCTTACATTCTATAATGCTGTATTTCATCAGAAAGACAGAATCTTCCCCCAAAATCTTCTAACCTTTAGAGAGAAGAAAGAAACTATTTGCTATTTGTAGATATACTGGTATACTTGAAATATCAAGGTTTTAAAATCAAATTCAATACAATACACTATAATACTGTACAGTAGTAATGGAGATACAGTCTTCACTTAATGGCTCAGAATAAAAGGCGATATAAAAAGAATGAACCTACACATTAACAAATATATTTGGACCTACTGATGTGATTTTTTTTTTTTAATTTCATTTTATTTTATTTCTTGTCAGTGTTCCAAAATTCTTTATGCACCACACCCAGTGCTCCATGCAACACATGCCTTCCTTAATACCCACAACCAGGCTCACCCACCCTCCCACCCCTCCCCTCCAAAACCCTCAGTTTGTTTCTCAGAGTCCACAGTCTCTCATGACTTTCAAAGGGTTATTTTAGACTTTTTCATTTATGTTTTTAAATAGGAGAATTAGAGATTATACAATAAGTATGTGTTCACATGTAATGAAATGAGTTCATCACATCAGGATTTTCAAGGCTAAATCCCATACTTAGGGAAGACTGTTTCACTTTAATCCATTTGAAATGTTGAATCAAAATATATAGTAAATCTGCTCGTTGTAAGGGATGAATAATGTATATTTTGAATGTCACTTCTTAGCAGCATGAGAACAATATTCCACTTTCTGTAGTCATAGCTAAATTTGATGATATCTATGCCATCTTCTCAGACATTGTGGGAGTACATATTTGGAGACATGTTGACTAAAAAGCTAGCATGAATAAACATAGCCAAGCTAGACTTCAGAAAATATGTCAGACCATCTACCTGAAATTTTGGCATACAATTATTTAGTTGACATATCTAAAGGTCAAGTAAAATGTGAAGAATGCATAAAAGAAACAAATACAGCAGGAAAAAAGCATTGAGGATTTATTTTTTAACTTAAATTATTAGAAGCAGATAAGGTCCCAAGCATATTACTGGACAAGATGTAAATCATAATAGCTATTAAATTAACATTTTCTGTAATTAACATTTTCTAAGATTAGAAATTAAAAGATATATTTATTTATATATTTAGGAGACAAACTGCCTGAATTTCAGGAAAATGTTCATGCCAGTAATGTGAATGTAATAGAAATAAAGTAGTTGTTTGTTAACAACACTCATTTTGTAGTTATTTGTAAATCCTGCAATGTCCATTTTTATAGTCTTAATCATATTGGAGACACTTATATATCAGATCACATCTGGTAGGTCTTTCTGAATCCAGCGAAGTTATTTGAAATATAGCATTTTGTGACTTAAAGGTCAAAAGTTAAAAACAACCTATTTATATATATATATATATATATATATATATATATATATATATATTTTTATGATAAGTCAAAATTCACTAGTTCCTCTCTAGCTCATTTATATATTAAAATTAATTGAGCTATGCTTACATGCTAATAATTTCATAACTGAATCTGAGTTTTAGGCTAAATTTGCCAATATAATTTACAATTTCATTAGATATTCAGATTATTTTAATCAGCTAAAAAGAGCGTATCTGTCATACATTATTAGCTAAAAAGGTTTTTATTGAAATAAGATAATCAGTGGATCAACCTTATGCCATTTTTAGAGTATGATATGTACATTTTCATTCATGTTTGAGTATAAGGAATAAATATAATAAACACACACAAACATCTGAATAATATATACATTGATCTTTATTAGAAAATATTTTCTTGTATTTTCTTAAATGTCATCACTGCTGGTGCATTAACTTCTCACTTTATGCATGATGATACTGAAGTACACCAATAGAAGTTAGTAAATGATCAACATTAATCTATATCTAACTGATATTTAGCACTTATTATGACTTAAGTACTAGACTAGATAATGGGGAAAAGAAAGGCAAACATGTTCCCAAATTATTAACTATCTAAAAAGCATCCAATTCCCATTAAATGTAGCAAAATTATTTGATAGAGATGGTTGTAAGGTTTATAGAAGAAGGACTTAGCTAAGAAAAATGTGAATTTTGGAAGTCTTACAAGCAAGTACTTAGTTGCCTAAAGTAGAGAAAAATAATAGGCAGGGAATTGAAAAGTTTTCAGTGTTATTGGATCTTAGAGTATTACACAGTTAAGGCATGAAGTTGAAGAAATAAATAGGGGCCTGAAAATGAACAAGGATCAGGAATTTGATTTTTACCTTGTGTATAATGATAGTTGAAAAATTTTAAGCAAAAAAAAATGTGATTTTAGCTTTTGAATGATTTACAGTTATGAAAAAGATTCATGGTATAGGGAGTGAACTTGAATATATACAAGATGGATAATAGAACAGAAGGGCTTGGAGATATTCAGAAAAAAATAAAAGTAGAAAAAAATATTAATACTTTAGATCTAAGTAGTGATTAATTTTCAATAAAATAATTTAAGTGAAAATATTCCACATATTATTAATAACCTTTCTCTATGTTACCCTTCAACATTCTTCTAACTTTTAACCTAATTTGGACAGATGGGCACTCTTTTCAGTTACCTACATATAAATTCTTTTCTATATGTGTATATATGACTATTATTATTTTCTGTAAAAACTCATTCTTATTTTAAGAGGCTGTCTCTTATTGGGTGATAACATAGATTTTGTATATTAGCATCATAACATTTTTCGCTCAATCATACAGCATATCTAGATGATACCATTCTATTTTAATTTTTATAATACTTTTGTTTTGTTACAGTTCATTTAAAAACTTGATTAAATCTGAACCTTTAAGTTTCAAAAACAATTATTTTCATTTTTATGAGAAAAGGGATAGCTAAACCTCCTCATCTAAACCAGATTTCCAGGCCACTGGTTTGCATAAATAACTATTCAGACCCCGTGTGATTAAAGAAAACCATTAAACTGTAATTCAAAATGAGTTAGTATTTTGGTATATTCTGAATGTTGTTTTGAAGATTCAATTAATGATGTAAAATGCTATGTGAATAGAAAGCAAATATAGTCTGCCAATATATTTTAGCCTTTTTTTTTACTTTAAGTATATTGTCTCATTCTAATTCAAAATATTTCTGAGAAATGAAACATTATTATAGATTCAATAGCTCACATAAACTTTTAATGAATTATCTTTACATTCCAAAAAATATCTTTGTTATTATGTTCTTGAAGAAAGCAAATGTTTTAGTTTGCCATATTTTCATTGTTTGTATAATTCCTTCTCATCAGCTCCTGGGTTCAAACTCAAAACTTAACTGAATGAATGATTTTGTTGAAAGTTCACCCTGTAATGTGGCAAAAAGAGTTATAAAAGAAAGTAATTAAGATGTAGAATAGTTTTTGTTTTGTTTTAATTTGGGGTTAATTATTTACTTTTGTTTTTTATTTTTTTTGTTTTTTTTTTATTTTTAAAGATTTTATTTATTCATTTGACAGAGATCACAAGTAGGCAGAGAGGCAGGCAGAGACAGAGAGAGGGAAGCAGGCTCCCTGCTGAGCAGAGAGCCCGATCCAGGACACTGAGATCATGACCTGAGCCGAAGGCAGCGGCTTAACCCACTGAGCCACCCAGGCACCCTACTTTTGTTTTTTAACTTAAAAGAACTCTGTAGTTATTTAGTGATTTTACTCTTCTTCTATTTCTGTAAATGGGAAATAAATGATTCTGTTTCTCATTTCATATCATACAGGTAATTTGTGTCATAGTTATGATTAGGATCCAGATATTCTGGTCTTATTTAATACTTTGTTTCATCATGGTTGTTGAGAAAAAATTGTTTCTTAACTTTACCAGGAAGACCACATCCTTCCAGGCTTGTCAGAATCAAATTGCTGCTATGTGGCTGGACTATGACTAAGTTATAAAAGAGAAATAAAATAAAATTTAAGCTCTGACAGCTTTCTAGAGTTTGAATGGAAGAACAAAAATGAACACTGACCCACTTCTATCATGCCCACTTCTATTGCCAATCATCAGTCACTTTGTCAGAAATGTGCCAAAGATTCTAGTAATTTATGTAGCAGTGCACTATCATAATACATACTGTTTAAGTCAGGCATTAAATCTATCCCAGAGCTCTAACCTTAAATCCATTTTGTACTTAGCTGTCTGTGAGTGACAGGCCTAATTGGTTCACTGTCTTGTATAGACTTCTTGTTACTTTGCAGTAGTCAGATGATGGATTTCTGAAATTGTCAAGCTGTCTTTATTTTTTACTTTCTTACAGGTCTTGAATGTATTCTTAAACACTCCTTTAAAAGGGCACAGCCTCTTTGTATGAACATCACCACTGTGGGTGACTCTAAGAATCCAAGTCTCATCCTACTTGAGAAACCTGGATTAGAATATATCAGGAATGATATAAAATTTCTGACTATGTATATTGGGTGTCAAAATAATCAGATGAACATGGAAAATAACAGTAAAGCTGTTTATTTGACAATCTTCACAAGTGATGTTATAAACATGTTTACTGAATTCAGTCTCATATTATTAAAATCTGTTCCTTTCCTAGTTTTCAAATTTGTGTAGCCACTCTATTGAAAATTTAAAGAAATATAAACATCTTTAAGAACAATAATAATAAAAGAGTCTAAGCATTGAAAAAAAAACTGTCTTAAGTTCATTTAGCTGCTAGAAAAACACTGTGGAAAATAGCATGGACGTTCCTCAAAACATTAAGAGTGGAAATACCATATGATCAATAATTCCACTACTGAATATTTACCTAAATAAAATGAAAATACTAACTAAAAAAATATATGTACCCCTATGTTTATTATAGCATTATTTACAATAGCCAAGATACAAAAGCAGCCTAAGCCCATTGATAGATGAATAGATAAGGAAGATGTGTATACAAACACACATACACCATATGAGCACTCACATAGGAATATTACGCAGACACAACAAAGGATGAGATCTTGTCATTTGTGACAACACGGATAGACAACACGGATGGATATAGAGCTAAGTGAAATAAATCAAATTGAGAATGACAAATACCATATGATTTCACTAATATATTGAATCTAAAAGAAAATAATGAATAAACAAATAAGCACAAAGCAGAATCAGACCTATTAATACAGAGAACTGATGGTTGCCAAGTAGAAGAAGGGTGGGGGGAGGAAAGAAATAGGTGAAGGGTAGTGGGAGATGCACGCTTCCAGTTATAGAATGAATAATTCATGGGGACAAAAAGCACAGCATAGGGAATATAGTCAATGATACTGTAATAACATTGTATGTTGATGGATGGTAGCTATACTTGTGGTGAGAACAGCATAATATATAGAGAAGTTGGATCACTATGTGGTACACCTGATACTAATGTAATATGTGTCAACTATAGTCAAATAAAAAGTTAAATAAAAAAGTAGCTGGTGTCGCGTGGATGGAACTAGAGGGTATCATGCTTAGCGAAATAAGTCAATCAGAGAAAGACAACTATCATATGATCTCCCTGATATGAGGGAGAGGAGATGCAACATGGGGGGTTAATGTGGTAGGAGAAGAGTAAATGAAACAAGTTGGGATTGGGAGGGAGACAAACCATAAGTGACTCTTAATCTCACAAAACAAACTGAGGGTTGCTGGGCAGAGGGGGGTTGAGAGGGGGTGGTTATGGACATTGGGTAGGGTATGTGCTATGGTGAGTGCTGTGAAGTTTGTAAACGTGGAGATTCACAGACCTGTACCCCTGGGGGGAAAAAAATATATATATATATATGTTTATAAAAAATAAAATTATTAAAAAAAAGTAGCTGGTGAAAAAAGATGTTTTGCAAAATTGTACAAGACAATATTTGACAACTGAGGCTTAATTTTTGAGTGAAAAGAATTATAATCTTAAACACTAGTTGTTACAAAAGCAGGATGGTAAAAGCTCTGGTGGTGGTTCTGAGTTCCTATGAAGGACACCACTGACAAGCTCTTATAGTGACATTTCCCAAATCACTAGTCTTACAGCATTTTAGTGTTATTTGGTAGTATATACAATGAATAATTTTCCTTAAGTCCTATTAGCAGGTATCACATGTTGATAAAAAATAGACATCAACTGTTGTTCCAAAATCATCAGGGTTGTAAATTCCACAACAGCAGCTACCAAATCTAGGTTATCTAATCGCCAATTGAATAGGGCCAAATCTTCATTTAATTATGTAGGTATACTATTGAACATACTTCTCCATCAATAAATAACTTCTTTGTCTAAGAATATGGTTATCTATGGAAGATGAGTTTACTGATTACTTTTCCATTAACAACTCCATTTATCTATTTCTCTGGCTTCCTCTTTTTAGTGGATATTCATAAAATGCATTGATTGGTTTCCCGGTATGGCATATTTATTATCCAATGGTTTATCCTTCCTAAATTACACTCTTAATCTCAGAGTAAATTTCATTATCTCTTTGGTTTCAGAAGTTATTAAATTAGTAATAATAGCCTGTCTCATCATATACTTTCATTTTTATATATGTCCACTTGTCAGAGCACACTGGGGAAGTAGTGTGTGTCTAAAATCTTTATCAGTATAATCCAGTAGAAATATAAGTAAACCAAATATATAATCTTAAATTAGCTATTAACCATATTTAAAAGCTAAAAAGAAATAACTGAAATTAATTTGAGAGATTATTTTACTTAACTTTATTATCCAAATGTTATCATTCAACATGTAATTCTATAAAGTTTATGAGAGTTTGTATTTTTTTTGTACCGTTTTCAAAATCTATTGTGCACTTTACAGTGGAACATATTTCAATTCAGGCTAGTTACATTTTAAATGCCTGATAACCAAGTGACTAGTGCTTAACATATTGGACACTATAGGTCTTGATTGCTAATAAAATATTATTTGATTACAACACATTAATCCTGATATTCAAAGTGATATGACCGAAAACGTTATTCCTTTGAAGCTAATTTTCCTCAGCACTGCATGAAATTTAACAGAATACCCTGTCACCAAAGCCTAGACAGCTATTGCAGATCATTAGTATGGTTGAAAGGATGGAAGCTGCAGTAAAAAGAGGTCACCATCTAGTTCCCTTATATAAAATTTCTCTCTAGCCTCCTCTCCTTAGAAGGTTATAGCCTTGAGAATTGATAGAAACATGTTTCCCTCTTCCATTCCATAGTGCATTTTATACATCACTCTTCTCTTATATTCCTTCTCCTGTTCTGGCTACATGTTTCTTTCTCAGAAAATCCACACTTCTAATGTTCTACTATTTTCCATGAATATCCCCATGGGAATTAATTCATTTCTTTTTTCTACTTTTGTCATATGGATTTCTGGTAAATACAATCCTTTATTAATATGGCATTTGAAAAAAATTCTGTCAAATAACTTTATTTTTGAGATATTTTATTTCCCAGACTAATTTAAGAAAATATAATAATATTAACCATTTAAAATAATGCAATTTTATTTTAAAAAATAATCTACCCCAGGCTCTGTGTGTGTGTCTGTGTGTGTGTGAAGGATACTAATTTTAAAAATACGATCAGATCCAGATATGTTTCATAATTGAATTAGTACTGTAGCCTGAATTAATATAAACTATAAAGTTTAAAGAAGACTTTTATTTGTAACTTGCCATTTTAATTGTGGTACAGAAATCTTTAAAAAATTAAAGCAAAAATAAAGTAATACTCTGTGGTGCTTTGGAACCAGATCTTTACAACACCTAAACAGCATAACCACAGGCTAACTCAGTATTCCAAAAAGTGAATTTTTTTTCATATCATAGACTTTACTTGATGGGCTAAATCTTACTTTCAGTTAGGAGCAATATCCCTTAATCCAAAGAATTAGGAACTCTGACTAAAGAAAATAATATTAAAATTGATTTGAAACCAGTACTTTCCATAAAACAGCATTTCCTTTTATCTTAGGTGATCAAATTGGGTCACCCAAACCTCTATAAAACAAGATGAATTAGTTCCTAGTCTATGATCTAGCAATCCCACTTCTGGGTATATACCCAAAGGACTTGATATCATTATCTCAAAAAGATATCTGCACCCTTATGTTGATTACAGCAGTATTCACAGTAGCCAAGATATGTAAACAACCTAAGCGTCTGTCAACTAATAAATGATTTTTTTTAGAGAGGTAATGCATGCATGCGCGCGCGCGCACACACACACACACACACACACACACACAGGAATATTATTCAACCTTTAAAGTGAAGAAATTTTGTATTTGTGGCCACATGAATGAAAATGAAGGCTCTCCTACTAAATAAATTAAGCCAAATATGTGAAGATGCATAATTTCACTTATGAGGTATCTAAATAGGTAGTCAAACTTACAGCCTTAATGACTTCAAATCACTAAATATGTATAAGTTGATTTATTTATGAGTAAATGTTATAGTTGCCATGTTGCCAAATGTTACAGGGAGAAGGAAACTGGAGACCAAAATTGTTAAATTTGACCTTCCACATTGCTATTTGTCCAGTAAGTTCAACAACTTATTATGTTTACAGTATTTTTGCTAATATATTATATTGGAGTAAGCTTCTTATGTGGCTTCTGTAATGTATTAACTATGAATCTTCATAAAAATAATTTTACACATAGAAGCCATCTGAGCCAATAATTTAACACAGGCTAACGATGTAGTCTAAGGATGTAATGGTCCACTTCTGGAGGAGTACAAAGGAAGCAGAAGGCTATAATGCAATGTGATCAGCACTAAGCTGAAGTAAACAGGGGAAACTAAAGATCTTCAATCTCTAGAAGGACATGGAGCAGATGGAGTCTGGAAAAAACTACCTGAAGGTAAGACTTCTCAACTAAAGTGATCAAGATGTCCTAAGATCCTATAGCAGAGAGAGTATGAACGTTCTAACTAAAGTAGTAAGGGGCTCCATAACAGTCTATGGAAAGTTGCTGGCAACACAAGAAGAAACATGAGCAATAAGTAAGAAATAAAAGAATAATGAAAAATATGTTGATAAAAGGTCAAAAATGAAAAAAAATTATGTAATTTTTCTTTCAAGGCAGAAATAATCACTATGTAATAATAAATGGACTATTTCTTTAAAGATTTTTTTCTACAGAAGAATGCTTAATAATGTCCTCTCCTCTATCTTGAGAAATATGAGATACATCATTCTTTTTAGAGTTGCAATTATCCATGTTAAGAATATTTCTCTATTTCTCTCTATGCATATGTTCCCAAGATGCTGTATATTTTTATTCCAGAAATAGGGACTTTTAACAATCCTTATGTAAGAATAAATCCTAAGTAGCTTATCTAAGTTCTTGAAATAATGAAATATAGGATGAAGTCTCTGCACAGATATACTTTCTTTTCCTGAATTTTTTTTTTCAATAGACAGGGGGCATTGGGTGGCTCAGACCGTTAAGCATCTGCTTTTGGCTCAGGTCATGATCCCAGGGTCCTGGGATAGAGCCCTGTGTCAGGCTACCTGCTCTGCAGGAGTCTGCTTCTCCCTCTCCCTCTCCCCATACCCTCACTCATGCTCTCTCTTGCTGGTGCTCTCTCTCTCAAGTAAATAAATTTTAAAAATCTTTAAAAAAAACATTGTTTTCAATAGGCAGCTCTGTTTTATTTAGTGATGTCATATTAAATTACTGCAACTGTTTTTTTTTAATATTTATTTATTTGATAGAGAGAGAAGGGGGAGGGGAAAAGGGAGAGGAAGAATCTCAGGCAGACTCCCTGCTGAGTGTGGAGCCCAACTAGCAGGTTGAGATCATGACCTGAGCCAAAAGAGCAGGTTGAGATAATGACCTGAGCCAAAGCCAAGAGTCAGACACTAAAACATTTGAGTCACCCAGGTGCCCCAAATTATTGCAAGGTTTTAAACAATTACATATGAAGACTGAAATATACTCAGAGAGGGGGCGTAATAAATTCCACAGTATAAATGAAATTTTCTTCTGTACTCTTTATACCAGGAATACAGAAACAGAAAATCATGGCTTTAAAAATTCAAAGGAACTTGATAAAACAACTCACTGTTTAGCTTATTAAATTTTATAAGCTGCATTAATGAAACAATTTATGTACTTGCTCACTTTAATATTAATATATAGTAGAATTCAAAAACATAAAATCAGACTTCAATTTTTTTTTTAATTTCCTACTGCATCTGTCAAACTAGTCATGTATAACAAGATTAGAATATATATAGAAGTCATCATAAATGTATCTGTTATTGAAGTTGATAAATGCAGCCCCTTAAAAAAACATGTAAGGGGTAACAGAATATTATATTTATTGCTTTTCATGGAATATATTTAAAATGTTGAAAAATATTGAAGAACATCTCAATCAATGCCAAGACATGGAAACTTATTTGGGGTTGTTGTTGTTGTTAATGAGAAAAAGTTAATTTTATCAAATCATGTAATTATAAAAATAGTATTTATTGACCCTTTTCCACTATATAAGTGTAACACCAGAAACTCAAATCCATTTTTTTTCTTTCCTTTTTTTTTAAAGATTTATTTATTTATTTGACAGATAGAAATCACAAGGAGGCAAAGAGGCAGGCAGAGAGAGAGGAGGAAGCAGGCTCCCCACTGAGCAGAGAGCCCAATGTGGGGCTCGATCTCAGGACCCTGGGATCACAACCTGAGGGGAAGGCATGCACTTAACCAACTGAGCCACCCAAGTGCCCCCAAGATAAAATTTTTAAATGAACAGAAGTAGGTCTTATACATTCATTTTCATAGATACCCTTAATTTCATGGTCATACTTAACAATGAACTATGCTCTAACTGGAGGTCATGGTTTTAGATACTGGAGTGAAGATTTATTAAAGACATTTTATCCTTAAACATTACAAATTGGTCCACTTGTATATTTATGTGTATTAAAATACTTTGCACTAAATGTTTTGTACTCATTTGCTATTATATAACGAAGTTATTAGAACTATTGTGATTTAATCATGTAAATGGCATGGGTCATGGAAAATTATTATTTTTCCACTTTCTGCCTATTTAAATTACTGTTTTCTTTTTTTCTTTTTTTTTAATTACTGTTTTCTAATATTAATTTATTTTTGGCTCCCATTTCTATATAACAAAAATAACTGTTTTACTTGTGTGGCATTCATTTGATTTTGTTGCTAACAAAAATTTGGTTAATGTAAAATAAAGAAAATGAAAAATATTTTACGTATACTCAGTGAATTTTGAGACTATTTTTATTTGTTTTGTTTTTGGAACATGGGAGAGATCTTTAAATTAACTCCTACTATTCTTTTAATAGGACTCAAATAATCATTGATCCCATTCTTGCTTCCTCCTATATAAGATACTGCAGGATAATAATCACTCATATATCCTGCTCTATATCGGGAAGTATACATTTGGCTAACATTTCTTTTAGCAAGAAATTATATATACAGTCTACAATCTTGGCCTCAATCTGGCTTGTTTTTATATCTTCAGCATTTCAGTTCATATGGTTATGTTTTGTGGGGTTTTTTTTAAGATAAAATATATTGTGAACTTATGTTTATCATTCACATTACTGACCTTACAACTGTATATCTTTATACCAAGTAAAATCTAGTTCTCAAAAACCACAAAAATAATTACTTATTTGCTTTATCTTGCAACTTTAACAGCAGTATCATATGCTTCATAGTAGCAGTAGTTAGAAGGCAAAACATCAGTTTATGTAGTAGGAATAAAGAACTCTTCATGATATCAGAGAAAAGGGTATATATATATATCGCTCTTCTCTGAAAAGTCAAAAATGTACAATAAATCCAAATTTCCTAAACAATTTGTCATGGTCTTGACACTGGAAAAAGCAAGATTCTCAGGTCATTGTATCATAGGAAAAGGAATATATATTGAGTGTTTAGAATATTTACTTTGAACAGGGAGCACATACTGATTTTTAAAAGTTTTATTTAGACTATGTGCACTTAATGAACTTAATGTATTTTAATTAATACACCTGAGATTTTTAATGTGTTAAAATTTCAATTCGCAATTTCATAGGAATATTTATCAAAGTAAAAATACTGGTAATATTAAGGGAGATATGGAAATAATTCATTATTATAAAAAATGGTTAGAAAAAAAATTAATCATTATCCTGCCTCTGTTTTATAGATTGTACCTAGGATAAACACATGGGATTTGGACACTATCTCTTTATAAAAGCATAGGAGTATAAAAGTATTAGAGAAAATTAGAAGGCTAACATATTACAAGCCCTCAGGAATAAATGGAGCAAAGAAATAATCACCAGTGGTTTTGATATCACTAAAAAAGAGACAATCAGATATTATGTTCAATATAACTGAATTTTATAAAATCATCTTTGAAAAATTCTTGCCAAAATATTAAACCTGAATTTATCTAGACACTGGATTTAACTATGAATTTACAGGCAGTTCAGGAGGAGAACATGTAAAATGACCATTGGGATGAAAGCATTAAGAGCCAGACTGTATATGTCATTAAAAGAAAAGTATTTCTGGGGCACCTGGGTGGCTCAGTGGGTTAGCCTCTGCCTTTGGCTCGGGTCATGATCTCAGGGTCCTGGGATCGAGCCCCTCATCAGGCTCTCTGCTCAGCAGGGAGCCTGCTTCCTCCTCTCTCCCTCTCTGCCTGCCTCTCTGCCTACTTGTGATATATGTCTGTCAAATAAATAAATAAAATCGTAAAAAAAAAAGAAAGAAAAGTATTTCTCCCATAAACACACTTTACTTTGTATAGGTTTCCCCACCCTCATTTTTTTTTTTAAATATTTTATTTGTTTATTTGACAGAGAGAGAGATCACAAGTAGGCAGAGAGGCAGGCAGAGAGGGGAGGAAGCAGGCTCACTGCTGAGCAGAGAGAGGAGGAAGCAGGCTCACTGCTGAGCAGAGAGCCTGATGCGGGGCTTGATCCCAAGACCCTGATATCATGACCTGAGCTGAAGGCAGAGGCTTAACCCACTGAGCCACCCAGGCGCCCCCCCACCCTCATTTTTTAAAGGATACTTAAGAAGCCAAAATAACCAATTAAAATTTATAAATTTTGTCTGTTCGTCAACGACTAGATAAAGAGTGATAGGAAAGGCTCTATGTTAAGTTTTAGGTATGTTAATGTTTTATGACAATGGCTGGAAAAAAAAACTTCATTAAAAACACTTTCTAAAATACTTACAATTACATAGTGTTAAAATTTGTTTCAGAGTTATCTGAGGTGGGGAGTGACTAGGCAAGGCATAGATGAAACAAAATTGTTTGTATCTTGAAAATTATTGAGGCTGAAAGATTGACTTATGAAGATTCATTATGCCATTCTATTTCATATTTATTTGAGATACACCATAATATATGTAAACAATCTAGAAACATAGGTATTTCTATAATGCCAATAAAAGGTCACTCAATGAGAAATGCATTTTGCATTGCCTCTCTTTCCCAGCAGTTATATTATAAATGTATTCCTTTGTATTTTAAAGTTACGGAGGATGTTAATTAAATCAAATTTAAAAGTTCATAAGTTAGACAATCTATTAAATTTTGGCCTCAGCTGGCATAAAACCTATCCAAAGTGTCAATCAAACTTGGTTCCACTGACCAGCTCCAGTGTCTTTGGAGAAGAGGAGCTGATGGTGACTGGTTAGAAGGGTTATTTTATCAAATTTAAAAATGCTCAATCAGATATAACTACTTGGCTTTGGACAGTTATACTTTAGATCTCTCTTTTTAATTTTTAACTTCATGTCTATTTTCATTTTAAACCACTTGCAAGTACATTTGTGTTTATAAAGATATTTCTCTATCATATTTTCCTCAAAGAACAATTGATTTGACTTGTTCTAATTCCATAAATAGAAAATTAACACTGGCTGTAATCATTTTTTGAAAATTTTCCTTTGCTATACTTACAACTGAACATTATTTTCTTCAATTTGTCTCAGATAGATAATAAACTTTAAGATTAAGAAAATTATCAAAATTTATATAAATAATCTAAAATATATGTGATTGGGTGTTGGGGCTCATTTGTACTTTTAGACCATTAGAATTGTATCATTTTTCTTTTGTAGTTATAGCTCATTACCAGATCTTTATACAAAGAGAGAAGCCAAGTGTTAAATATTCTGTCTTATAGTTCTAGTGAGCTATGACTTCCATCTGGTTAAGAATATTAAATTTAACTGTCTTTAAGACTACTGCAGTACTATATGATATATAGTTTGGTCACCTTAATGAACTTCTTAAAATGAAATAAAAGTCACTTTAATTTATTTGCAAGACAATACTAAAGCAAGATTCACAAGCAATTAGGTAAAAATTGGAAGTTTAAATTTTGACCCTATCAAACAAACAAAATGGAAAAGTTTATTTATTATTTACTATTCAGGAACAATAAAAAATATTAAATTCTCAAAACCTAACTTAAACAAATGGAAATGCACGTGTTAGATCAACGTGTGAAGTCATCACTGCATGATACTGAATAATTGATTCCTTATTTCCTAGTATGTATAGACATGTGTGTGTCTTAATCTATTTGACAGTTAAATTACTGGAAGCTTTTTCATTTTCGTACATTTGCTAAAATTAAATACATAAAAGAGTTCCAATGAGTGCATTAGTATTTATGAGTTTCGCAAGGGTAAAACTATTTAAATCCCTTCCCAGAATTATGATCAGAATGAGAAATTTAACTTCCTTGCTATTATATGTTTAATTATGTTTGAGTAGTATAGGAAATAAGTTTTCAGAAAGATTTAAAAGATATATGGACGACCAAGGTAGAGTTACATTTTATAAACATATAATATGGAATCTTAGAGATTAGAAAACACCAGAAACACCTCATAGTTAATGTCATGTTAGGTATAGTATTCCAAAATGAATGCATATTTTTAAAAATACTGATTAAAGATTTTTTTCTTTAAAACAATGTCAATAACTGAGCTAACTTTTTATGTATACAGAAGGAATTCTATGTTCCTATTTTAGAACAATAAATGGCATGATACCTGTCCTGAAGTTTACACCATGAACTATTTAAATGTTTTATACCTATGATATATCCAAAAGTAGCCATGTTACAAATTTCAAGAAATTATAGCCATGTTAAGACTTTCAAGAAATTGTGGTATAGAATAAAATCAGCTATTAGGTATATTCTTTTCCAAAGCAAGCGTACAAGATTATAATAGTAATTAGCATAAAATAAACACAATAATAAAAACAAAATAATTATTATGATAATAAGTTAGTAGTAGTAGTAGTACATATCAGCTGCAACTATTCTATGAAGTATAAAATCTTAAGCTTTATCATTTAATATTCAGAAGGAAAAATTACAAGATTCCAGGAATCATCAAATAAATGTTAGAGTTACTTAGCACTCAGTAAATGAACTAGAAATCAGGCTCTTATGATACCAGCACTTTGTTGTTCATATTTTGTGCTTTTGTGTATTTTCCTTTCCTTTACAATGAGAAAGATCCATGACTTGCTTCTAACCGATAGACCATGGCAATAGTGTGTAACCCCTGTGATTTCATTAAATAAGACTTAGTTTTGCTAGCAGAATCACCTGGTCTCTACCTGTGGGTGGCTGACTTAAGAAGCAAATTGCCAGAATTCCTACAACTGTAGGAAATGAATTCTACCAACAACCTAACAGAGCTGGGAAGTAGACTGATCCCTGATTGACCCTCCAGATTATAAACCAGCCCTGAAAGACCTTTGATTTCAGCCCTCTGAGACCTTAAGAAATGACCCATCCAATTCATGCTTGGATTTCTGACTTATAGTAACTGTGAGATAACACATGTGTATTGTTTTAAGCTATTAATATTTTCATAATTTGTTATGCAGTATATAAAACTAATAGATATAGATCAAAATAAGACCAAGAGATAAGATTTTGGGGAATAAAACTATATATGCATCATCATTGCTTGCCTGGCAAGGAAGAGGTATAGTACTCAGGTATGTGATCAGCAGGTTTCCCTGAGGAGATACTGCAAGCACGCTGTGAGTGCTCTTTGAACATGAATGTTCATTTAAAGGTTAGTCACTTTTTATAGCTGATGCCTAGCTTTATTTAAATGAATTATTCAAAATTAAACAGAGTACACAGATGAAGATGGCAAATAACAAATTCTTACTTTCAGAAAAAGTCTACCTATGGTAATTGGGAAGTTAAGCTAGAATGAAATCACTGCAGCTTACCAAAACAATAACAGTTTTTAAAAAGTCACAGATTCTGAAAAGTCACAGACTTTATAAAAGCGACAGGACAAAAGTCTAAGAGGAGGTCATGATAGAATGAAAATCAATAGGGAAAAATTACATTTTATGAATATGAAGCAATTTCGTTCTGGCACAATTTTTCTATAGCTTGAATCTATTAAATAAATAGAAAATGAATAAAATAAAGATTACAAAATCTATATTAATTTTAAGAATATAGAATATCCCCACAAAAGGACACTTGAAAAAAGAGACAAACAAAAAGACAGACCCTTACATAGAGAACAAACTGCTGGTTTCCAGAAGACAGAGGGGTGGGGGATGGGTGAAATATATAAAGTGGAATAAAAGTAGACTTATTGTAATGAGCACGGAGTAATGTATAGAATTGTTGGATCACTATATTGTACACCTGAAACTAACATCACTCTGCATGTTAATTATACTTAACTAAAAAAAAAAAAAAAAGACCCTTGGAGAGTTACCACTTTTAAGATATGACAAAGTTAATTCATGTATCAGGGCCCACAAAAGGGAGGCTACCCCAAATCTCAACCTAAGTCAGCCTGCACATATGGGAAATACCTGCTAAAGAAACCTAACATACACCAATCATCATCGTCCAACTCAGTGTTAGCTAGCCTGTCTCACCCTAAAATATAGAACCTGCTAGCCTTATAAGGAAATGCCTGACCTCCTAATTAACCATGCCTTGTTCCTGCATCACCTCTTCTAACATTTAATGAAACTTGCTCTTTCCCCAAATCCTCATGAAGAGTACTCCACTGCTTGTGAGGCACTGTATTCCCTTAATCCATAAATTGTTTACCCTTGAATAAAGGACATCACAGCTATTGCCATGTTGTTTTAGTTTTGTCATTTAGCAGACATATTATCTGTCTCATTATTAAAACTGAATAAATATAATGCAGCTCTTGAGTTTTCATCTAATCAACAGAAATTGAACCCTGAACCTGGGCAGCAGGACCATTAGAGGAAGAGTGGATAGAGCTCTGGAGTTAGAAGATTATGATCTGAAATCTTCTCGAAGTCCCTGATGATAACAAAATGACCGAGGAATCGAAACACATATAACCATAAGGACTCCTAAAGTCTTCACATTAAAAAAAATATATGTACTTTAAAATGGAAAATGGATAATAAATTCAAATTCAAATCTCTCAAAATATTTAAAACAATATAGTAGAGTCACAGATAAATGGAATTTCACCTTTTCTCTATTTCTCCAAATTGAAGACTTGGCAAATACATAATATGTCTTGCCTGAAAACTGACTATTGCAGAAAAGCGTCAAAGACCAAAGAGAATCTAAAATACTAGGCTCTGTCAAAACTCTGATTTTTTTCTTATTTAAAAGGAAGAAGAAACAATGTGTCTAATTTATCCCTTTTCACCTGGGGGAACATTTTCTTATGTCTAAAATAAGAGGAAAATAAAAGCAAAGGAGGAAACCCAAATACAAATTGTATTTCATTTAAGTTCATAATTTTTTACTTTCTATTACAGTTACTGACATTAAATTAAGGAGCTACATGAGAAAGTGTAATTGATCATTTTCATTATTGTTAAATCTGTTAAGTCTTGACAATCTGAGGAGTAATATCCACTGTGGCTATCACTATTTACTAGTATGAATAACTGTCATTTGCTGAGGTATTAATAAACATGATTATTTTATCAACTTAGAGATGAAAATCCTATTGGATTTGAATTATTTAGTTCTGAGTATGTCAATGCTTATTTTGTTCATGCCCATAATCATAAGATATTAACATAGAAGTGAGGTTACAAGTGGGGTTATTTCTCAATCTCTTGGCCTGCATTTGTCTCAGACTCACCTCATTCTAATACCTTGGTCCTACAAGTTATTTCCTGTTTCATCTTATTCCAGGTATCAAATTCCTTCTTAGTGATTGAATAATCATCAGTCTACAACTATAAATGAAATTAACACATATATTTTGTATTAATACTTTTTGCAAATCAGAGTAGTATAAGAATAACTTATGTAGAGACCACCACTTAATTTATACACAGTTGTTCTGTCTGGCCTTTCACACCAATATACAATTTTTTTTTAGCAATATAACCTAGAAATCAGTTCCTTTTTATATGAGGTAATTAAGTTTCTTTAAAAATGAAATTGAAAAAAAAAAGAAAACATAAAATGACAAAATATTTTTAAGATTATAAATTATCTTTTGAATTTTTGAATCCTATTTGCATGGTATGCTATGCTCCTTTTGATTAGTATAAGATCTATTTAAAGATTAACATTACCAGGGTTTGGTATGTCCCACTGATTAGCACTCTATTTTGGAAAATAAAATCAATTTATAATCAGGTATATTAAAGTAAAACAGGATAATATAAGGTAGGACACTGCATATAAATGATATTCACAATTACACTTTAACATTCTCAAAGCAATTCTTTAGTTTGCCTTATAGTTCTAAAAATTCAAATAAAATAAAAGGTGGAGTATTAAGAAAATAAAACATTTCAAAGTGATTGTGTGTATATTAATGTGTGATTGTGTGTAATATTTTAGTGAATTATTTGGGAGTAAATTTCATGCACTGAGCCCTTTATTCCTAAATATTTCCATATACATTTTCCCCATACATTTTCTTACATAACAGTACAATTTTGAAATCAGTACAATCAATATTGATTACCAGAGCTGTCCTTAAGTTGTGTAGGACTCAAGGAAAACATTTTTATTGTTTCCTCTCCTATATACATAATTTATTTTAAAATGTACTATAAAATTCATGGGTTCATATAGTAATTTTCTGATGATTTAAAATAATAGAGAAGAGTATTTGTTCTTTGTTCAAACATTACATGTGAAGATTCTTCATAGTATATAATACCATCTCTTCTTGGCCGGGTCTAAGAACCATCTCTTAATCTTTTCATTTGTCAAAAAGTGCCATTGCTGGCTGATTTACTATCTCCCAACATGAAGAACACAATAGTAACATCACTCTTACTCACATGCTATGGCCCTTTAGGGCCAGTATACATGGACCAATAGAGATCAGCCTCAGCTGCTTCAAAACACCACTTAGTTATTTCTGGCCACATTATTACTCATGATGCTGCATCATACAATGCACCACCATAACTACTTGCTTTCAATGATTTTCCCAAATGTTGTTAGTATGTTGCATTGATGATAAGGCAAGTCTTTCTTACCCAGAATGTGCAGGCAAGTAGGAACAAGCTTTCATTTTATGGTTGTACTAAATTTGTGTTTAGAGTTTTATTGTGTAAACATAGAACATGTTTCCAGCCATGGAATCTTCTGAAATCTTTAGGCTATAATCATTACACTTCTGGCTTTGATTTATTCCAATATTGATCAAACCCATGTCTTCTACATAGTATCACTAACAGGGAGGATAGAAAAGAGTGGTCCTTTTCATGCATGGAATGCCTTCCCCTCATTCAGTGTGTATTAATTATGACCTGGGAGAGCAGAATAATACCATGTAAATCAGTAGCAAGAGAGGACATTCACTGAGAGGGAACAAGATCACAAAGATCTTTGCTTATGCTCACTTAGAGATATTTTATAATTTAAGGCCTATACATTTAGATAAGTGCCCATTTTTAGTTAATTTTAGTATGTGGTACAAAGGATAGGTTGAAGTTAATTTTTTTACACATGCATATCCAACTTTATCAAGATCATTTATGGCAAAGTCTATACTTTCTCTATTAAATTACCCTAACACCTTTGTAAAAATACCACCTGACCACAAATAAGTGGGTCTATTTCTGGAATATATTACTTTTCATCGATCTATTTGTCTACCTTGACCTACTACTATACTCCCTTAATTATGGCAACCTTATAATAAGATTGACAATAGACAGTGTATGTCTTATAAATCTTTTTTCTTCTTTTAATGTGTTTTAGCCATATTATATCTTTTGCATTTCAATATGACTTTTTAAATATGCTTGGTTGCTTCTATAAAAGAGCCTGATGGCATTTTAATGTGATTTCATTAAGCCTATAGATCAATTTGGGAAAAAATATACATCTTAACAACAATCTTCAAATCCGTATACACAGTATATCTCTTTGTTTATGCACATCTTATTTAATTTCCTTCAGCAATGTTTAGTAGTTCATGATGTTGCACTAAAAATGACGTTTAGGGTTTGATTGCCAAAGGAGAATCACAACACCCATAATGAGAGTGCTTACAAAGTTATAGTTTGTTGGGGTTTTTTGGTTTTTTTGTTTTTGGTTTTTTGTTTTTTATTTGTTTGTTTTTTGGAAAAGAATACTATGCTAGTAAAAGACTAAAATAAACATATGCATGAAAGCCAAAGTCTCCCTCAGAGTATAAGATCCAGGAAGGTGAATCTATTTTTTTTATTTATTTATTTATTTATTTATTTATTTATTTATGTCAGGGTAGAGAGAGAGCATGCAAGTTGGGAGGAGGGGCAGAAGGAGAGGAGTGAAAGAGAATCTTAAGTAGGATCCACACTTAGCATGGAGCCCATTGCAGTGCTGAATCTCAGGACGCTGAGATCATGACCTGAGCTGAAACCAAGAGTTGGTCCATTACCACGGGGTGAATCTTAAACTCTGTTTTCCCTTTACAAATGCTTTATCACGGGACACTTATCTCTTAGGTCAAAAGCTACTGACATGTGTACAGAGTACATAAGAATCTTAAAATCCAAAATGCAGTTTCAGTTGAGGATTCTCATGCCCTGCTACATATATACAGATGCTTTTACTATATAAGCATCCTAGAAGTAAAGCACTCTGGAGGTATCACCAGGAAAGAATACAGATTTTAAATTTCCCTGTTATCAGTAAGCAATGTGACAACCTTATGTAAGCTACTCTGTAATAACCGAAACCCCTGGTTACAAAGGCAATATTATTTTTCAGATTATGTCATGACCTGATGGAGGTCAGTGCCTTGCAGCTAATTTAGAAAAATAATTCAGGCCAGTTCCACGCTTGCTGAATTAACCCTCCATAGAACATGTGTGTAGACCTTGAATATCCTCGGTCCCAAATATCATAATTATTTCATATCTTTCAATATTCAAATGTTCACTGCCAGTATGTAAAAATAGAATAAATTATTATATATATATATTTTTTTATTTTCAGCTATGTTAAACCTACTTATCAGTTGAAATAATTTTTTGTTGTTTGTTGTTGTTAAATCCCTTAGGATTTCTATGTCAATAATCACATCATCTAAATATTAAGACATTTTTATTTTTTCTTTCCTTGTCTGGATGACTTTTTTTTTCCTTGCCTGATTTCACTAGCGCTATGTTCCAGTATATTGTGGAAAGAAGTAATCAGGGTGGATATCCTTGCCGCATCCATGATCTTCAGGGTAAAGCATAAACTATTTGTTCTTTCACTATTAAGTATGATATTAGCCGTAGGCTCTTCATAGATGTCTTTTACAACTTGTAGAATACTCTTTTTATTCCTAATTTTCTAAGTTTTCTTTTGTTTGTTTGGGTTTTTTACCTTGTTTGGTGTATTTCTTTTTTTATTCCTATGTATAGTCTTGATCTTTTCTGGAATGTGATTAAGTTACTGGGACCATCTTGGGTTTTATTTTTAATATTTGTTATGCGTAACTATGTCTGTTTAATATAGGGTTAATTTGTCCCAGGATTGAAGCAAGAATCTTCCTTGTACTCTAACTAATGCCCATTATCATGAGGGGTTCCACCTTGGCTGTTGAAATAGGCACTCTTCCCGGTTCTATGTCAGCTCTGGGTATTGTTTCCTCTAATCCTTTTGCATGTTTTATCCCCTTCCTTCCTTCCTTCTGTAGTTTTCTTAAATGCATATGCTGATCAGTCCTCTTCAGAATATCAAGGGGGCTCTGCTGTATTTGGAGTTCTGTCTCTGTGCTGCTTTCCCCTCTCCAGTGTTCTGTCAAACTGCTGACAAATTCCAGACACCCTGTGCATCTCAGATCCCAGTCTCTTTTATCAATTCAAGGAGACCAACAGTTAAGTTTAAGTTCCTCCTTTGCTTCAATCTGGGAATATTCTCCAGATAGTAAACTTGGGTAACTATAGTTTCACTTGGTATGTGTTTTATATCTCAGCGATCACTTTAATTCACTATCTGATGCCCAATGTCTGAGGGATGTTTACATATGGTTGTCCAGATTTTATTTGCTTTAGATGGGAAGGTATACATTATTACTGTTGTTACACCAATGCTAGAAGTGTAATTTGACCTTGCGGTCTTGCTCTGTACATGTCCAGCATAATCTTCAACTAAGATTCTACACAAGACTATTGATACCCCCCATTGTATGATATTCTTTCCTCTGGTACTCTGCTAGTCAAATATAACTAATTCAGCAGTCCTCAGCCTCCTCAACTTGCAAGATTACTGCTCCACTTAAGATTCTCTTCCCTGCATCATTGGAGTAAAGTATTTCTAGGCAGAACGCCAAGGTAGGATTGGGGTGATTACACGTTGATTATGAGTCTCACCTGACGATTTTCCTTCCCTTCAAGGATCAAAGTTTGAACTAGCACTAGACAATATTTAAAAACACCTCTTTCATTCATTGTGCCCAGTTTTACGGTTATTTTCAGCAGGAAGTTAAATTCAGTATCACTTACTCTCAACAACCAGAAGAGGAAATCTTACTTCCATGCTCTCAATTATGCAACATCTCTTTACCTGCTCCTTCTCTTCCTATGCTTACTGGGACACACCAGTTTCTTTTGATGGTCCCTCAATAACTGACCATTTCTAAATTAAACATGACCTAGGGCTCACAACGGGAATGGTTTCTATTTTCTCTATATATGCAATTCTTGAGTATCTCAGCTGGTTTCATCAATTTGTATTCATATACCCATTGTCCAGACCCCTAAATTTCAAGCTTGCCTATGAATCTGTGTACTTGATTTTTTCCTATTGGATATCCAATAAACATGCCATCTGACATTAGAAATCCAATGTCTCCCAACTACCTTTGATAAACGATCATACCTCACAAGCAATTACTTTCAATATTACCACTTATTCTTTCCCAAGTCACCCAGTATCCTCCACCTAGGTAATTACAAGTCTTTTAGCTGATTTTTCTGTTTTTATCCTGCACAAACAACAGTGAAAGTGGGCATTTTAAAGCATATATCAAACCATATTAGTCCTCTGAATCAACCCCTCCAAATGGCTGCTCATCTTGCCAAAAAAAAGGAAAAAAAAAAAGTCATTTCTTTAGGCCATAAAACTCAGCACAATTTACATCACTTTCACTTCTACTAACTCTTGCCTTTATTTACTCAATTAGCAACCCTGGAATCTTTGCTCTTCCCCAAACAGAACAACTCCCTTCTGTCTTCTATCCTTAGTGTTTCTCTGCACCATGAATGTGTCCTCTTGTGGGTCATGGCCTCAGATTCTTGATGTCAGTGCTCAAATTTTACGTCAACAAATACTTCCCCAAATTCACTATGTAAATATTTTCTTAAAATACACCACATCTTATTCACCTTGCTTCATTCCCCCCATAGTTTTTACTTCACTTGCCATATTAATATGTTTGTTTCTTTATTTATTGAAATTGTCTCCTACTTAGACCAGTAAATTTATGAAGGCAATACCCTGGACACCCTAGATACAGCCCACCATGTGGTGGGCATTTCATAAATAATGTTCAATGAATGACAGAATGGATACATGGAAAGTATCAATAAGGATTATTTCATCCTCCTATTTTATTAATCCACAGAAGATGGTTAATAAAACTAGTAGATATATTAGAAAAATCAATTCCATGGAAATAAAATAAATAAGGAAACAGGCAAACATATCAGAAAAAAGTGTGTATGACTTTTGATAAAGAAATGTCACACTAATTATGTACCTTGAAATGTCTTTTCAAAATATTCTTGTCTCTAATTACAAAAGAATTTGGTGTCTTAGTCTTCTTGGGCTGCCATACCAGTATCATAGATTGGGTGGCTTAAAAAACACACACATTTATTTCTCACAGTTCTGGAGGCTGGAAGTCAAAATCAGTGTGTCAGCATGACTGGATTTGGCAACAACCCTATTCCTAGTTTATTCATATGGCAGAAAGAGTGCAAGCTCTTCCCAGTCTCATCTTATGAGGGCACTAATCCTATCATGAAGTCCCCATCTTCATGATCTGATTAACTCTGAAAGGCTCTATCTCTGAATACAATTACAATGGGAATGAGGGTTTCAACATATGAAATTTGGGGGGACACAAACATTTAGTCCATATCAGTAAGTTGACATATTTTTGAATGATGCTATAATCTAGGAATTAAATTGGTTTCCAAGAATACAGTGTATTGAATAATCTGAATCTGTGCTCTCAAAGGAAATACTATCATATTGAAAAGAAGGCCAAAAAGTAATTTAAAAATTTAAGGTAATTTTCAGTATTATAAAGGAAATACACTTGGTAAAGTGATAGAAACTAATTGATTTTAAGTTGGGATGACAAAGACATGTAATCTGATGAAAAGATATTTGAATTTAAGCCTATACAATAAAAAGAAAGTAGATATTTGAAGATATGGTTACTATAATTCTAAGTGGATGTCAAACACTCTGAAACTGAAATGAACTTGATATGTGCAAGGGAAAGAAAGAAGGCTAGGGAATTCCAAGCCCCAGTAATGGATACAAACAGCAGTGGGAGATGAAATTACAGTGGCAGATTTGGGCCAGTTTATATAGTACTGGTAAGAGGTCTGAATTTCAATCTGATTTAAATGGGATATTGTCCTTTTTTATAAAGAGAAATTATGTTATTTGATTTATGCTCTAGAAATGGCTCCTAGGTTGCTATCTGGAAATGGAACAAAAACAGACCAAAACAAAGGTAAACCAACCAATGAAGAGACACTTATACAGTAGTCTGAGCAAATAGTTTAGACTAGTGGGTAATAGGAAAGATGGACTTAGACAAAATATTATAAGTAGACATTAACAACTCATTGCTGATTGGTTGTGGGAACATGGAAAGAAATGAGAAGTCAAAAATACCTCCTCTATGTATGTGTGAGCGAACTGTTGGTGTGATACACAGAAGGAAGGTTCTTGAAGGTAGGGCATGGATTTTGTGGGGTTAAAAAATATGTTTCAATTTTGAGTTTAGTTTTAAACTTGAGATACACATTACAAATCCAAAAACAGATATAAATATATATCAGACTATTCTGGTGCTAGGGAGGGGAGGACTACAAATCCAAGTCACCAGCATGGAATGCTTTTAGATACATGGAGACACATGAAATAATGGAAGAAGAATCATATATACACAGAATCTGGAGCATGTTCAAAAAATAAGACAAAAAGCACAATGGTAAAAAGACTCACTGCTTTCAATTGTTTTACAGAAGAAGGAGTCAAATATGCATAAAACCCAAAATTTAAAAACTCAAAACTCAAAATATTGATTAATAATGATCATTAATATTTCCTTTACTAGAAACCATACCTGATAGTTGAATGAATGTTCAAGTTAGATCAAAAGTAATAGCCCAGATGCCTTATAATGAGAATTACAATATTCAATATGAAAAGCCTAATTATACAGACTCGTAGCTTAGTCTTTATTAAGCCAGTCTCAAAATTTCAATAATAATAAACAGAAATTTAGCAAGTATACTATAGATAAGATAGAAATTGAGAATAAAACTTTAAATTATTAAAACAGCCTGACAGTGGTGGTAGAATAGATATATTCATGGACTGAAAAGAGAGGACAGAAAACTTTCCAATAATGTAATAATATTCCTTACACTGTATTGCAATTAAAATGTGTAATTTTAGGGTCATCTGCTTGGCTCAGTTAGTAAAGCATGCCACTCCTGATCTCAGCGTCATGAGTTCAAGCCTTACATTGGACAAGGAGACTACTTTGAAAAAAAAAAAAAAGTGCAATTTTAAGATACAGATATACTTATTTATGGCAGTTCTACATCAAAATAAATACATACCTGAAGTTATAAAAGCACTACTAAACTGCAAATAAATAGCAATTTTCTATATATGATAAAAACTGAAGAGGTTTGCATGGACCCACGTTACTAAAAAGGTTTCATAAACTGTCAGTCTTGCTCACTGGTTGGAAAAATGACTCACAATGATGGCCTTGTTAGGTCTGTGTATTATAATTGGCCTAAGAAAATATTCCTCTTTATTTCTTTAACACTGATGTTGTTTTCACATAAGATCCATGTAAAATTACCTGTACTTGAAATGCTTTTCTCCTACTTTTAAATGTCAGGTTATTAAATTTCTTTTTTATTTCTCTATGGAACAGCCTGATTTTCCATTGTGTAAAAATGTCACAGAACAGCTGTGACCTTATGTTTGGAGATGACTGCCACAATGCAGTGTCAAAGCAAGTGAAAATGCCATTCTCTGATGAAATTAGCTACTTCTATCACATTAATCATTTTTTATAATGACTAGCACAAGTGTAGATTGCTGAATATAAGATAATTAATAAAATGACTATTTACTATACTAGTCTTCATTACCAGTAAATTAGAAAAGAAATTAAAGATGTAGTTAGGTCATCATATGTCACATAAATGAGAGCTAGGTTATTTACATGGGCAGAACTATGGGCTAATTCTAAGTCAAAAGCTATTTTTATCATGCTACGGAACTTTGGAACATTTTTATTTCTTAATATTTTATATTTGTTCTTATGTTAGAAACAGGAATAAAATTTTTAACACCCAGATATTTGCCATTACAGACAAAAGGACTGAAACTTGCCCTTCAATTTAATAGAAAATACAGCACTTATAACTTTTTACTAGGATAGGTACTGAGGATAGCACACTGTAATATATTTTCACAAGAATATTTGTTTTTCTTTTTACCTCACATACTATTGAGAAATGAGCTGCTTTAAAAATCTATGTATTCAAGCTTATCAATTTTTCTCTTAATTTTAAGAGTGTGTATCCACAACTCCTCATAGTTTTGCATTATTTCCAATTCCCATTTTTAATGACCCTTTGAAGAAAACATAAACAACAAATAAATAGACGATCTCTAGAGTTCTACTTTGGATACACTCTATACGTGCTTTACGAATGGAAGGCTTATGATGACTATTTTTCACAAAAATTAAACTGTATCAATAACTTTACTATATCCATAATTCTTGTTATTTCTAAAGAATGCCAAATATACTTGTTAAATATAATGACATTAGGAAAAAGTAGAAATGAGAGCAAACATAAAGAATATGAAGTCATACTTAGGGATTTGGAAATATGTTTAGTCAACATTTTAAACATGTGATTAGATAGTTAATTCCATAGTGTACATGTCATACTTTCTATTCTTTTCTCATTGGAGAAAGCAAATTTAAAAACATTTAAAAACAGAGTTGTGAGCAAGTGTTTGACCTAAATAAAAATTCACTCAATTTCAAGTATTATCAAGAAAGTTTAATTAGAGTGAGCTCAACATGTGTTTACTAATCACTGATACCACCTTCAACGCACACACACAAACACCCACATACACACACAACACAGAGACACAAAGACACAGCCTATATATCCGTGAGTACAAACTCTGCAAATTTTTTATACAGAAAAAAAGTGTCTCTCTGATGTTAATTTACTAGTTATATAAAATCTGGTGTTGAGGTCATTGATTTGAGACATTTTTCTCTTCTAGAGATCATGGGCTGGAACAACTGAACATTCATGTAGAAAAAAGCTGAAGCTCAATCTAATTGTTACACCATACATAAAACCAAATAAACAATTAATTATATGTGACTATTTAACTTTAATTTTTACAAAAACTATAGGAAAATTATTTCCTTAGGACATGCAAATTTTTCCCAAAATATAACTTATAAAAGAAAAACATGATAAATCGGACCTTATCAAACTGAAAACTTCTGTCTGCCAAAAGACAATGTATAATGAATAAAACAAACAAACAAACAAAAAAGAATAAAACAGCAAGCAAAGGGCAATTGTAACATATTTCCAGAATAGATAACTAATAAAAGATTTGCATCCAGAATATATACAGAACTCTTAAAACTCACTAAATATAGGGGTGCCAGGGTGGCTCAGTGGGTTAAGCCTCTGCCTTCGGCTCAGGTCATGATCCCGAGGTCCTGGAATAGAGCCCCGCATGGGGCTCTATGCTCGGCAGGGAGCCTGCTTCCCTTCCTCTCTCTCTGCCTACTTGTGATCTCTCTCTGTCAAAAAAAAAAAAAAAAAAAAAAAAAAAAATCTTTATAAAAACTCACTAAGTATAAAAGCAACTTAAAAAAATCAGTAAAAGATTTAAAAAGATTTAAACTTCATCATAAAAACACACAAATGGCAAATTAGACTGTGGAAAGATGCTTAATATCATTAGCCCTTAGTGAAATCAGTTTAAAATGACAGTTACATACCACTAAACACTTTCTAGCATGGCTAAGTTCCCGCTCCTGCCATTATTAGGTGTTGATAAGGGACTGGAGAAAGTGAAACTCATATATTTCTGTAGGGGAGGCAACATTGCACAGACAGATGGAACACTGTTCCTTATAAAGCTAATGTGCACTTACCATAAGATCTGGCAATTTCACTTCTAGGTATTTACCCAAATATATGACTACTGTATTCATTCAAATATACCTTGTGAATATTTATAACAACTGTATTCAGAATTGTCAGAAACTAGAAACAGCCCAAACATTTAGCTAGTGAACTGGTAAAGAATCAATGGGAAATCCATACAGTGAAGTACCACTCCGTTTAAAAAGCAGCCAACTACCTACACAGGCATCAGCATGGATTAATCTCACATTCACAATACTAATAGAATGAAGACAGACCCAAAAGACTAGACACTAAGCCTGTTTAAATGGTGGTTCTGGATTAGGCAAGAGTTGTACTGACCTAAATCAATTCATCAGCTTCCAGGAGATCAAATGAAAACAAAGCTTGTTTACAATTGGGTATGAGGGAATTTTGACTTGCAGTTGCGGTCACACAACTCTTTGTAGTTCGAATCTCACATTAAAAGGGGTGACCTTTCTGTAGGCAATTTGGACCTACATCATATTAAAACAAAAATATAGGAGGAAATGTTGCTTTTTGTTGAGAGAGGTTATGCACCTACCTCTGTAAAGAAATAGGGACAAAATGATAAGGATAAAACTTACCTTACTTGAAAATTGTAACCTGGAAAACTCTACCTCAAAATAAGAAGTTCTTTTCTCAATAATTGTTTTCTAATTCTTACAATGTTTTCTTTCTTTTCATTTCTGCCTTAGATGAAAATGGGGTTTTAATAAGTAGTGGAAATAAAACCTAAAATGCTAGAGCAAGTTAGCTACTATTTATTTTATCAGAACAAAACACACCCTTGCTTGTTACATGTAAATCAGATAAATGCAAAACATTATCCTTTCTAAAAAGGCATTTGATCAAGCCCCCCCTAAGAAGTAATAAATGCAGAAATAATCAACCAAGTCATGTACCTTTTCTATACCAATGCAATCTACCATTTCCTTTATCTTTATAATTAATTTATTTAAAATTAAATAGCAGTTCTCATGATTGATTTTAGAACACAGCATTCTGATAATGTTTTTACCCAAACAAAAGATTCCAACGACAGATGGGAGAACAATTCAACATAATAGAAGACACAGAGTATCCAAGGTATATAAAGAAAAGATAACCTATAGTGTTCAGAACAAAGTACATGAACAGAAATTAAGAAGTCACAGAACCCCAAATATTTATAGCATTTAAAGATAGGAAAAGGAGCTCAATCTTACAAGCTACCAGATAACTATAAACTAAAGCAATTAAAAGTTATTATTTCAAACCACAATATTGGGAAAAATAAAGTAGGATGACAGGTTCAAATATTGGCAAGAATAAAAGAATTATTTTCCTTAACTGATTCTGAGAGGGTAAAACGATGTTATGATTTTAAAGCAATTTGTCACCAGCTAATTAAACTGAAAATATGCATAATCTATGGCCCAGCAATTTCATTCTTAACTGAATACCCTGACACATTTGTAGCACAAGTACAGGCGGACACTTAGACCTGAATGCTTATTGCAGTAGTTTGGTATAGTAGAGATACTGGAAACAAAGCATATGTCCACAATATAAGAATGAATACATCAAAATGTGATATCTATCCACAAATTTGAATACTCTGCAGCTGAAACTTACATGAAAGTGAAATTAGATCATAAATATAGTTAAAAGTAAAAATAAAAGGAATAAGCAGACTATGTATACATTTTTCATAATTTACATGAAAGGACATATACACAATGCTCTATTTGGTAGATAGATTTTGTCCTATATACATGTAAAATATAAGAAATTAGATTAAAGGAATAAGGTCAGACACATGACACCGCCTTTTGATCTTGAATAAAGTTTAGTCATAACTACAATATCTGGTTTCTAATAGTAATAAAAATATAACATATTACTATGTTTAGAAATTTGTATCTTTTAATAATTTCTAATATCTTTACATTTCTGAAAATAGAAAAAAGTAGATTGTAATGACAATTCGTTCAGTTAAATTTTCAAACTGGGTCTTTGTACATGTAAAATGAAGCAAGTCAAGATACAACTTTTATGCTATTTTTGGTAGCTCAAGTAGAAATAATAGCATAAATAACTAATTATTCAGTATGTTTATTTAACAAAATGTGGCTTGGAAGTAGATTTTTACTTGTATATTATCAGCCTTTTTAATGTTTTCTCTGTAAAACAGAATTTCACCAACCACAGAGACTGGAAAAAGTATTCATCATTAGGCCTTTTTGTTAAAGGCTTTAAAAATCCCAGTTTCCAACAAAGAACATACATTTTATTGTCCTGCTGAGATCTACCAAGCAGCAAATATGTGCAGAGACCCCATGATAGCAACAGTGGTTACAGCTGTTAAAAGCTAAAGCAGCACTCTGCATTTTGGATAGACTAAATGAAGAACACTGTTTGCAAGTCATTAATTCCTTTTATATGTGTAGCTTTTGAAACGTTAGGACTTTGGATTAAACAGTATTTTTAGTAATATAAAAGTAAAAGTAACTTAACCTTGTAAAAGGCATTGAAGACAGAATATCAAATCATTAAAAATAAATAGGCTACTTTGAAACATCCAACCGGAAAAAAGTCCTAGGGAAGTAAAAATTGTTATGATGTTCTACTTCCAAAGACAGTAAGTCTTACAGCCAAGGATAAGATCAGCTGAATATCTTTTTTTGTCCTCTCTCAATGAATATGTGTGTTTAAGACCTAACATATTACCATATTTAATAAGTTTCTAAATGGTATACCTCAATTTATGATTGGTTAAATTTGTGCTGTGATTATGATTCTTTCATATTTCAATACACATGTGTAAGCACACACCCCTTTATTTTATTGTGTAATATTTTGGTTGACTGCATAAAAGTCTCAGCTTACTTTGGTGTTCCAGAAATCAAGTCAGGAGAGCTGCACAATTCCACTTAAATACATGCCGTACTGTGAAAATCCATTCAAGTACTTTAAAGTTTGAAAAGTAACCTTTGACTTGTAGCAATTTAAAGAACTGAATATGATGTAAGCATAGAGCTAAATCAACAAAAGCTACGGACTTGGATTGGAAACCTTTCCCCTCAGAACTCTTTGTCATATCACTCCAAAAGATGACTCAACTAGGAGAAAGACATAACAAAGACCCTAAATATAGACAGAGCTAATTTATCATAACTGATAAGGGATATATTCCCTTAAGTACCCAGACTTTTTTGTTTTTATACAAAAAAGAATTCTTGTCTCTAAGCAGGAACATGACAATGCCTAGATATATTCGATAAGTTAGCCCACCTAACAAATGTTTATTTTTATTTTAGTAGTCTGCTTTAAATTTTTTCTGCTTTTTTTTTCTCCTTTTCTAATTGCTACAGCAATAATGAACAAGTGACAATATAGTTGTGTGAATTGACAGAAAGTTATATATTTTTAAAATGCCAAGCCCCACCCCCCTCTGGTCATAAAATATTATGAAAATTAGGGAAAGTTTTGAATATGGAGTGACAGTCTTAACAATAAGCTTAATACAGCATATGCGCAGAAAAAAATTAATAAAAGAGGTCTCCTGGGTTTTTGGTCTAGGTAACTGAGTAAAAGATTTTGTCACTTAATACTGAGGGAAAATGGCAGTCATTAGAATAGAAGAGTGTATGAGCAGAAAGAAAACTTTTTTTTAAATCTGTGTTAGTTATGTGACTCCGGGATATGAAAGCAAAGATACCAAGTAGGCAGTTTGGCCCTGGAGCACACACTGTTGGTTCACCACCCAAATGCCTTAGGTTCGCATTTACTGCTTTATTCCTACTGCTCACCTAGCTACCACATGCACTGCTTACACCGCTGCCAATACCTGCTCAGAGATTGCATCTGGACTACTGACACCACCTCACAGTGATAATTCTTCCAGGGCAATAGTGAATGAAGAACAAAGCCAATATCCCTTTCCTCTTGGTGGGCAAGCTCTATGGTTCAATTTACACCATCACCCTAGGGCTAGACTTATCTGAGAGCCAGTCTTCCTTGGGCTTCTTGTTTCCTATTCTATCTCCTCTGGCTCTTTTAGATTACCCATGACAATACTTCCTTGCATGTAAATTCTCTTCTCAGACTCTCATTTAGGAAAGCCGAATAGACCTAATACCCAAGTCAAATAGAAATATCAGGTTTAGAAATAAAAATGCAGAAAATATTAGCATAAATGACACATAAACTCCCAGCCTTGCATTTCATTCTCAAGATGATAAATGTACATATAGGAAAACAGTGGGTGTAAGATTCAGTCCTAGAAAACTTCAGTAATTAGAGGTGCATGGGGAGGGGGGTGGGCAACCAACGATCGTAAATTGGAATGACTAGCTTATGAGATAGAAGAATAATCAAATGAAGGTAATACACCAAGATGCTGATATGATCAAGTATGTCAAATGCTGCAGAGTAGATAAAATGAAGAAACTTGATTGCCAAAAAAAATACTTCAGAAAAAAGCAAATGTATAAACATTTTGAATAATTATAGCAAAAGTTTCACTCTGAATATTTCATTTTGTAAATGACAGGAAATGATTTGGCCTCTTCAGTAGGAAACAAAGGCCAGTGCCTCTAAGAACTGGGACAGAAAACACTAAGGAAAGAGAATGAAAAGCAGCAGCAAAGGGATGAAATTTTGAAGAACTGCTGTGAAACCCTGGACACAGTAACAAAATTAAAATCTATACTAGAAGTGCAGAAGAAAAAAATTATTCACATATAGTAGACAACAAAAATCTATCATTATAGATATGAGAAGCTCTACTGGAATATTAAAGAGAATAGAGAGATTTAGTAGGAAGTGCAAAGAGAAGAAAAGATGGGTCACAGAAGAAACATTAATAGTCAAATAAAAAATAAAATATTCACATGTAGTGGTAACCATAAAGTAATATAATAATATCATATATGATTTTCACTCATCAAATGTTAGCAAGAATGTGATAAGAGGTTCCTGGAAGTACACCATTATTTAAAGCTTTCTGACAATCTATTTATTTGTTCTCATACATTGGGACCCAATAAATTCACTGGTAGAAATCAATCCTATGTACATTTAATATATTTTCCAAATTTAATATACAAGAATACTTTAACTATCATTCCCCTTAGCAATTTTAAAAGCAATGCAAAACTTCAAAGAGTTAGTCATTAAATAAATATGGTATGTTTTAGAGTAAATATAGAGAAACTTTAAAGTTATTTTTTCCTTTTTAATATTTTCTGATTAGTCTCAACATAAGTAAATACTGTTTAATATAGGAAAATTGAGGTATTTGTACGCAGGCTGATCTACAGCTGACGTGCACAAATGCCTATTATGTGGAATTGGGCAACTTCCATCTCCCCTTTATCCATACACGTATGGTATTTACTACAGTCACAGAAGCAAAGTCACTTAAGGAGACATGAATTATAAGATCACAATTGATCTGAACCATTAGCATGTCTTGTAGAATTTTGGGTGATGTATGTAACAGGATTTATATGTAGAGTAAAAAATATGCCCCTGAGAGTAAATTCACCATTTGTTAGGTGTCAAGAATTATGAAGAGTTAAACTTTGAAGGGAACAATGGTTCCAAATGGAGAATATGGCACTTAGAATGAATCCAGGAACAGCTATCAAGAAAAATAGAGAACACTTGATATGGAAACAACTGTAAATGCCAAAAAGAGCGAGGTCACAAGGGATCACACAGTGGTTTTTAAACAAATGGGGAAAACAAACAAACAAGACCAGTTCTTGTCAGCAAGTTAATATGAACAAAGGCATTTTAGAGCAATGATGAGAGCAGGAATTTAAGGAACTGTAAGCAGGCTGGGCTGAACAAACATTATTCATAAGCAGTTTTGAATACATTCAAATTATGCCCCTGATGATTCTTAATGATACTAAAGATGCAAGGAATCCTCAATATGAAATTGAGATTATGTAGTTTTAAACCAGGGCACTTGAAGCTCTACTGATTCTATGATCTAACTTATAATATTGGACTTCAAGTGAGGTCTGCATTAAGGTAGAAAGAATAGTTTGTATTTTTCGAAAGATCTTGCATTCTCAGTTATAGTAAGTATATTACAGAATTGTATCACTTGCTTTCATTCCAACCAAGGACAGAAATTTATACAGTAACCTATAGTACAAAGAGAATTTTTGAAATAGCAAAGTGTAAATGGATTCTGAAATATATTTACAGCAAATTAGATAAATAGCAATGGCTGTGAATAATAAACAGCTGTTTTATCCTGTGATAAAAGAAATGATTCTGTTTGCATTGGATATCAGCTACTAAATAAAAGAGCTTATGTATAAAGGTTTGGAAATAAATATTTGGTAAATCTTTGTTCACTTATCTATTTATGCAAATTTTTTTTATTTTCATATAAATTTTGTGGACTCATAGTTCTGTGTAGTCATGTAAGTTTTAATCTTTTAGTTTTCCTTAAAATACAAATGCTTGAAGATGTAGAGCTGTACTCTAGCTTTCCAATATCTCTCAATATAATACTGATTTACAAAACAATCACTGGGATTAGTAGCAAACATTTGAAGTTTACTATTAATAATAGCTTACAAATTTCATTACTGTTTTTGTTTGGTCATATTGAGTATTATGTTCACAGAAATAACTACTGACTTAACATAATATATACTTCCATTTTCCTTGAGTAATGATGTGTGGACAGTGTATTTTTGAGAAGAGTAAATAATTGCAACATCTGATTCTGATACTGCATAGTATTTTTGCTAATTATTGTTCCCTTAAGATCAAGAAAATACTCTATGATTAAGAAGAAAATATGAATTCCCCTATAGTCACTTCTATTTAACATTGTAGTAGAAGTTGTTCCTGGGTCAATAAGGGAATAAATATATATGTATATATAAACCACACAGATTGGATAGGAAAAAGTAAAACTAGCTCTATTCAGAGATTTGAACTTGTATGCACAAAAATCTTAGGAATCCACTAAAACTATTTGAACTAACAAATTTGCTTAGCAAGCTTACAGGACAAAAATTGATATAAAAATAAGTTTTATTTCCATATACCAAGCAATGAAATTAAGTAAAAATTCAATTTACAGTAACATTAAAAATAATAAACTTGTTATAAAAAATAATAATAGTGCAAAACTTGTACACTGAAAACTATAAAACACTGCTGAAAGGAAATTTAAAATAATAAACGGAAAGACACCTATTTTCATGGAACAGAAGACTAACATTATTAAGATGGCAGTGTTCCATGAGTTGATCTATAGATTAAATAAAATTCCTATGGAAAACTTAGCTGTATTATTTTTCTGCGGAAGTTGGAAATCATATTCCTAAAATTAAATGGAAATGCCAGATTAGTAAATGTTTAGACTAGCAAAAAAAAAAAAAAAAAAAAAAAACTTGAAAAAAAATCTGTAGTAATCATATTGTCTTTTTTTAAAACTTACTACATAGCTGTAGCTACTTTGGAACAGCGTTAGGCAGTTCCTCAAAATGTTAAACAGATTATCATACGATCCAGTAATTCTATTCCTTGTTATATACCTAAAAGCAATAAGATCATGTATCTCCAAGAGAATACGTATATAAATGATCACAGCAGCTTTATTCTTAATAGCCAAAACATGAAAATAATTCAAATATCCTTAAATGAATGGATAAAATAAATGTTGTTCCTCCATACACAATGAGATGGTTTGGTAATAAAAAGAATAAAGTACAGATAGATATCACAACATGTATGAACGTTGAAAACCTTATGTTAAGTGGTGGGAGCCAGACACAAGGCCACATATTTTATGACCCCATTTATGTGAAATGTACAGGTTGTCAAATTCATAAAGAAAATAGATTGGTGGTTGACAAGTCCTGGGAAGCAAAGGGGTAATAAATGGGAGTGACTGCTAATGTGTATGCAATTTCTTTTAGGTGTAATGAAATGTTCTAAAGCCAAGTAATAGTAGTGCCTGCCTAACTGTATTAATATGCTAAAAAAACACTTAATTGTTCACCTTTAAAGGGTGAATTTTATATGTGAATAATCTCAATAAAGCTATTGTTTAAAAAATATATGTGTTTTTAGAGAGCTGGAAGAGAAAAGCAGAGGGGGAGGGAGAGAGAAAATCTCAAGCAGGTGCTACGCCCAAGCCCTGAAATCATCACCTGAGCTGAAATCAAGAGTTGGAGACTCAACTGAGACACCCAAGTACCCCAAAAAGATAGTCTTAAGACCAAGAAAACAAAGAAATACATAGATATATTTAGTATTTCTATTATTCTAAAGACATTAAGAGGGATGCCTGGGTGACTCGGTTAAGGGTCTGCCTTCGGCTCAGGTCATGATCCCACATCCTGGAATCAAGTCCCACACTGGGCACCTTGCTCAGTGGAGAGCCTTCTTTTCCCTCTTCCTGCTGCTCCCCCTGCTTATGCTTGCGCTCTCTCTCTCAACTGACAAATAAATAAATAAAATCTTTAAAAAAAAACCTTAAGAGATTCTGCCTTTATTTTTCATTAAATTGGTAATGATTATATAGATTCTCATTAAATATTTTTATTGATAATAAATACTTCCAATAATTATACTGTTCAGGTAAACTTGGCTCTAATAATATTCATTATAAAATATGTCTTTTAATCACAATTTATGCTTATAATTTCCCAGGGATTTCATTCACTCTAGGCTAGGAGACCTTACAATACTTTCTTAAAGAATTGAAATCACTTTTGGAGGATGAGCAGGGACTTAGTTCCTTTTCCTTTACTGTCTATATCAAAGGAGACTTAAACCTGTTATTCCTTTCAGTTTGATTACTTTAATTACTGGATACATTGGATGGAATTTTCAGTTTCAGTCAGGCAATTAAGCAACATACACTGATTAAATAAAGGTGTGAATATATAAGAAGAAAGTGACCTCAGAGCTTTCTTTGCTACTTCCTTTCTTTCTTTTTTTTTTTTTTTTATTTTGTTCAATAAACAAACCCAAGCAAGCATTAAGAGGAGAAATTTGTAATTTCTTAACATTATCTCAAATCCTGGAAAATTCTATAAACATAATGTCAGTAACTTTCAATTTCTTTAAACTTAATTCCACACAAATTACAGTCATCTACATAATAAGTACTTAAGAATACAATATCTTTGAAGTCTGTCAGGTTGATCTCTAAAAAGCTTTGTTACTCATTTTAGACCCTGCCATTACGGCCCATCAATTAACCTTTTTATCTTTCTTTTACTTACCTTGTATTACAAAACTAACCCAAATTTAGATGAAAGTGTAGTTTAAATGGTAAATAATTAAAAAGTAAGCTGCCAGCTCATCAGCAGCAGTATATTATTTTGTCAAGATTTTAAGAACAAATCAATTTTCTTTAGCAAAAAAAATAAATAAATAAAAAATAATAATAATAATAATAACTGTTACTGCAATCAGAGGTAAGGGATTCTATTAAAAGTAAATTGCATAGAAAAGCAACGATGCCCACTCCAACTGATAAAAAGAATAGCTGGCACGGCATATTTTGTAAGAGCTATGTCAACTAAAAGCTTTTAGAATAAGAAGTACATGATACAACATTTTATAAGCCTATAAACTTCAGTGTGATTTACCTTTCTGCAATGTGAATGGGGATAAATTTATAAGACACCCCTACCATCCACTGATGATTCACTGAATAAGCATGTTTTCAGGCTGCTGTATACAGAACCTTCAACCATAAAGTCATGCAAGTGATGACTCATATGCTATATTTTCAAGAAGGTTTTAAAATCAGACTTTTAAAATTGTAATTCACCAATTACAACAGGATCTTGTTTGCTTTGTAACTGACACTGGCAAGGGAAAGTACTTTTCTGAGAGTCTCTTTAGTTGTTTATCAGACATTTGTGTCCCCCTACATTTGGGTGAGATCAAATAGCTGATTAATGCTATCATCCCACGTTTCAGTTTGTTCTTGGGATTTATTTCTATATATTTTTAAAATATTTTATTTATTCGTTTGAGAGAGACAGAAACAGAGACAGTAAGAAGACAAACAGGGGAAGAGGCAGAGAGGGAAGGAGAAGCAGGCTCCCCACTGAGCTGGGAGCCAGATCCCAAGACCTGGAAAACATGACCTAAGCCAAAAACAGAAGCTTAACCACCTGAACCACCCAGTCTCTCCTTCTTTCTTTCTTTTTGCTGCCATAATAAAGTTTATCATAGACCACTGTAATTTCAATTTGCTGTGGTAGTGAACAATAAAGCTCAACATAACTTCATTGATAAAAAAATAATAATTGGCTAATCTCAACCCTTTTTAGAGTTGAGAAGATTTGAAGATTAAGATTTTTAATCCTATGGGTCAGCTCTTTCAACACTTGCTTAGACAAAAATTAACTTCATCTAAAAAGGACTCAGCATTTCATGAAGAAAATTCTAGTTTTTACAATCCATTTTAAATCAGATTTAACCCTCACTTAGATGTGCCTATAACTTAACAACATGGCACTAAATAACTCAGATGAAGCTTCAATCATTTTGCCCACATATGTAACAAATTTTTAATTTTGTTTAGAAAAGTCACTTCCCATTAAAGATGACTACCTTAAAGTAATATATACAAATATATATATATATATATACACACACACACTTATATATATGTCATGTTTTAATTTCTTTAATACAAAATGGCAATTTTTAATGATTTTCCTAACTGATAATAGTGACTGATTTTTAAAACAGAGAAAAAAGTTTGCAAAATAAAATCATATAAATCACTAAAACTGTTTCAAATTCATTTTTTTTAAAAGATTTTATTTATTTATTTGAAAGACAGAGATCACAAGTAGGCAGAGAAGCAGGCAGAGAGAGATAGGAGGAAACAGATTCTCTGCTGAGCAGAGAGCCTGATGCGGGGCTCGATCCCAGGACCTGGGATCATGACCTGAGCCGAAGGCAGAGGCTTTAACCCACTGAGCCACCCAGGTGCCCCTCAAATTCATTTCTTGTAGATTTTATCATTTAACAAATACATACAACTGTTTTAGCTATGAAGACACAAACTAATTTCAAGAAAGCACAGCAAGTATCAATTGACTGAATTCAATGATCTTGTCTTCTGTGGTTTTAAAGTTATTTTTTTTAAACCTTCATCATATATGTTGGAATATATGTCACTGTGAGTCAGGTCACTAGGAGTTAATAAAAGTAATGAAAATTATCTTGTTTTATAACAATGCTACAACTAGAAAGAAAAATATGAGTTCAGTCATTTATAAAAAGTCAGAAATGGCTTTATGCCAATCTTTATAAATTTCTAATTTAATCAACACTTCAGAAGAAAAATGTGAGCCAAATACATTTTTGGAGTAACAGAGAAATCTCCTTAACCCTCTTGCATTATCAAGTTCAGTTTTGCTCTTTTAAAAACAGTCATTTCTACTCTGGTGATATAAGCCCAGTATTACATAGTGGATATATTTGTGCTCCATAATATTTGAATTCAAATGAGGAAATAAGCATTAAAAATATCAAATGCTTGGATAAGAACAACCAGAAGAACTTCAATCCATTAAGTCTATGTTACTGCTCTGTTAATTTAGGTACATTGTTCCAGTTACATTTTCTTGAATGTCTATCTAAGATGCCTCTTTGCATATTATTTATTAAATATCTGTTCTATGTAAGATATATAATAACTGCTAGAGGCCAAATAAGTAAAGACATAGTCCCTGCTTCAAGAAATTTATAATCAAAAGGGAAACAAGTATAATAATATTGAATGTTTTTAGTAGTCAAAATCTATGATAAATTTATCTGGGTATGCTACTGTGGAACATTACCTGGCATATGACAAACCCACGGTGCCATTTGAAGTTGAGATTGAGATTTTTGCATTAAATTAACATCAATATTGAAAATTAATATCACTAGAGGTTCTTGGGTGGTTCAATTGGTTAAGCATCTACCTTCGGCTCAGGTCATGATCATGGGGTCCTGGGATGGAGCCCCATGTTGGCCTCCCTGCTCAGTGGGGAGCCTGCTTCGCCTTCTCCCTCTGTCATTCTCCCTGCTTGTTCTCCCCCTCTCTTTTTCTCTCTCTCATAAATAAAATCCTTAAAAAATAAAAATTTAAAAATTAAAATTCAAATCAATAATAAATTTTTCTAAGGCAATTATTCATATTTAAATGAAGAAACTTTCATTTTGTACCACAGTTCCTGGACTTTTGTGAAAACTCTGAAAGTACTTCTGTTATAACTTTATTGATTTTACACCTATCATTTTAAGAAAATTTCAGCTTTTGTTCAATTTTTCCATAGCAAACAGAACAGGATGTTTTCAAGATGTTTATAAACAATGCATTAGCTCTGCACTGTATAAAAAAAGAAGAAAGAAAATGGGAAGTACTAAATCCATGGTATTTGTAATATATACACTGAATATTTGCCCTTTTGAAAGTTGCAACTTTCTGGCTTCCGGGCTGGAGGCTGGGGTAGTATTAGACCCTGGGGCTCTGTGATATGTAATTTTCTGGTTTGTGTTGATGAGCAAAAGTGGGGTTCATGAGGGAATGGCTCAAGCTTTGTTGCTTTGTCTTTGGAATAAATGTGCATGGGAATTGTAAGAAATTATTAAGATCCCTAGAAATTCTTTATTTCTAGGGATGACTCATAAATCTTCTGTAACAACCTACCGATTCACATCACATAATCAATAATTATCATCCTTAGCTAAGGTAAAAGAATCTATGGCAAAACACTGATAACTAGATTTCTTCTACTCCAGGATTACTTGATTTTCACTGAAATGAGTACTTCAGAATCTTAAAATAATATATATATTTTAATCTTCTCATGATGTTTTTCCCATGATAGATAAATATATCCATGTGTACTCTGTTATTTGTTATGTTTTCCAAAGTTCAGAGTGATTCTCAAAATAAATTATAACAATAACAAAATATGAAGGCAAACAATCATTTTTAAACTATTTTAGTAATTATTGGCCAAAGGTCAGGAAAATCATTTTATTAGGCATAAGTTAATTGGTATCCTCTAATAACTTCTGAGATAAAATATGTATAATTATGAGACAGAAATCAATCATGAGGGTTTTAAAAACAAATAATCATATATTACATAACTGACTTCTTAACATTTTATGGGATTTCACTATTTTGTTTTAAATATCCAAGTAGCATATATTCTATCATTTTTAACAGAAGTCAGTAAGGATATCTGAGAAAAGCCAATGCTTCCAAAATAAAATATAACCTGATTACCCATGTTATGATATAAAATACTGTCATTCAAGTGTACTTTCATTACTAAGCATTTGGCTTCCTCTATTGTTCTGATTAAAAGAAGTTAATTTGAGTAATGTAAGATGAGTTACATAAAGAAGAAAAGCCACATAACCATATAGGGTGATGTATCGTTAAGTGTTTATCAAAATTCAAAATACATTTTGATAAAAAGTCTAGATAACTAGCATTTTAGCTAAATAGAAATTCATTGGAATTTTCTCACTCTTATGAAGAGCATCTACAAAATCCTATATTTGTCATGATAAAGAATGGTGAAAGACTGGATGTTTTTCTGCCAAAGGCAATAACACACAGTAACTGGCAAGGATATTCACTCTATTAACTTCTATTCAGCATGGTACTGGAAATTCCTAGTCAATGCAACAGACTGAGGGAAAAAAATAATTAAAGGCAGAGAGATTGGAAATGAATCAATGAAAAATTTACCTATTCACAGACTACATAAATACATACATAGAAAAGTCAAAGAAAACTAAACTTAAAATTAACTTTAAATATTAAGTGAGTTTACTAAGGTTATAGGATAAAAAGTCAGCATGCAAATAAAAGCAATGTAAAATTAGGAACAATTTTTTTTTTAGGAATATCATTAATAATGGCTCCGAAAATCTGACATAATTAGGTTTAAATCTAGCAAAAAATGTAGAGGGTTTGTAGGCTTAAAATTATAAAATCCTGACAAAAATAAAAATAATTAATAATAAAGTTACCATGTTCAAAAACATATCACATTTAACAAAAAAAAATGAGAAAATTTTCATGACCTAGAGTTAACAAAGAGTACTTAAACATGACCAAAATAATGAAGAATAAAACACTATTCACAAAGAAAATAAGTTTATACTTCAAAATTTATCAAAATTAAAACATTTACTCTGAGAGGTCTCTGTGATAAGGATGAAAATACAAGACAAAGACTTGGGGGAAATATTTGTTTGGAAATCTCACATTTGTCAAAGGATGTGTATCCTTAATATATAAGATACTCCATAAACTCAAAAGTAAAGAAACAATTTAATTATAAAATCATCAAGAGATTTAAACAGACACTTAAAGAAGATATAAAGATTGAAAATAAACATTTCAAAGGATCCTCAATTTAATTAAGCATTAGAGAAGTTAAATTAAAACCATAATAAGATATCACTACATACTTATTAAAAGAGTTAAAATTTAAAAAAATAAAATAAAATGTGAAATGTTGTAGTGATGGCAAGCTAACTTGATCTGTCAAACTTTGCTAGTAGAAAAGTAAAAAAATGCAGCCACTGCAGAAGAGTTTGCATGTTTTCTATAAAATTAAAATCCACTTATCAAATGACAGGATAATTATACTTCTGGGCATTTATCCTAGAGAAAGGAAACGAAGTTTATATAAAAAGTTGTACAGCGATCTTCAAAGCCATATTATACGTAATAGCCATGGTCTAGAAAAAGCCTGAAATTTCTTTCCATGAGTAAATGAATTTAAAAAAAACTTAGAGTACACAGATAGAGTGGAATATTGCAACCTAAGAAATATTTTCATAACAAAATCCTCTAAATTTTGTTTCTAATTTTCTTATTGTTCTAAGGTTTACATTTAGGTCTGTTAACAAACCATTTTGCTATAATTTTGGTATAAGGTATCAAGTATAAGTCAGGGTATTTTTTATTTTCATATATATGTTCACTTTTCCTTTACCGCTTGTTAAAATATCTATCCTTTCTTCATTGAACTGTCTTGTCACTTTTTTCAAAGATCAGTTGAACATATTGTGCATGTTGATTTCAGAACTCTATCTTATATACCATGGATCTCATTGTTTATTTCTTCACCAATACTACACTGTCTTGATTATTGTAACTTTATCGTAAAGTCTTAAAATAAGGTAAAGTAACTCTTTCAACTTTGTTATTTTTAAAATTATTTTTGCTATTCCAATTCTTTTACCTTTTCATATAAATTTTAGAATTATTTATTGCTAGAAATTAGAAACACAATTGATAGCTGTATATTGCCCTTGTATCCAGAAATCTTGCTGAACTCACATTATTTCTAGAAAGTTTTGTGCAGATTTCACCATAAGTTTTACGTAGAAAACCAAGTTGTTCTTTAGAAAAATTTTCACTTTCCAATCTATAATTTTTTTTCTTTTCTTATTACAATAACTTGGACTTCCAGTGTAATGGTATTTTAGATGCGTGAAACTAGACATCCTTGCCTGGTTCCTGATTTCTCAGGGAAACAGTTCAGACTTTCACTGTTTAGAATACTGTTATCTGTAGGCTTTTTACAAACTTGCAATATGAGGTTAAAAAACTTACCTATTCTTAATCTGCTGAGAGTTTCTTTTGATCAGATGTTGAACAAATGCTTTTGTAAGTCTGCCAAGGTGATCATATGACTATTCTGCCTTTTGTAAATATAGTGAATTACAATGAATTTTATATATTGAAATATCCTTTTGTACCTCATGTTAACTCTACCTATCCAGTATGTCTTTGTGTCTGTGTGTTTGCTTGTATGCTATTTTAATGTTTACCAAAAAAATTGTGGAAATATACTCATGAAAAGCATTGTTTTGTGGTTTTCTTATTTCCTAAAATTTGTTGAGTTTAGGTAGCAAGAAATGCTGATTGCATAAAACAAGTTGGAAAATGTTCCCTCCTCTCCTAGTGTTTTTAAAGATTAAAAAACGATGTTATTGAATCCTTAAATATCATATAAATGTAACAGTGAATCTTTCTGGGCATGAGGTTTTCTTTATTAGACAATTTAAGCAGAGAATTCAACTTATATAATAGTTATTGTGTTATCATGTTATGTGTTTCTTCCTCAGGATGTTTTGGTAATTTAGGACTTGACTTTCAAGGATTTTTATCTTTTGCACCTAAGTTATCAAATTTATATTAATGAATTTTTTCACAGTATTTACATATTAACCTTTAATGTCTACATGATACAGAAGGATATTCATTATCCCTTTCATTCCTGATATGAGATATTTTTGTTTGAGGTTGTTTTGTGGTGAATTTTGCTAAAGATTTAACACTTTTTTCAAAGAACCAAGTTTTGTTTCACAGCTTTTATCTTACTCTTTTTTCCATTTTAAATAATTTCGGCTGCCATATTTTTTGTTTACTTTATTCTGTGTGGTATGAGCTCAATTTATTATTTTCTTTAGTCTATTTCCCTAAGGTTTAACACAGATCTATTTGAAATTTGTCTTCTAGGTTAATATATACATATAATAGGTTTTTGCTTAAGCATTCCTTTATTGTATTCCACAAATTTTATGATGTATTTTCCATTTAATTAGAAATATTTTCTAATTTCTCTTGAGACTTTCTCTTTAAACTATGAGTTATTTAGTAATATTTTAATTTTGAAATATTTGGGAAATACATATATTATAAAATGAATTTGCTATTGATTTTCACATGGTGAAATGGATATTCCCACTTTCTAACATCCAAATAAAAGGCCAGTCAGCAGGGCACCTGGGTAGCTAAGTTGGTTAAGAGTCCAACTCTTGATTTTGGCTCAGGTCATGATCTCAGGGTCATGAGACTAAGCCCAGGTCAGGATCCATGCTCAGCAGGTAGTCTGCTTGAAGTTCTCTCCCTTTCCCTCTCCTTCTTCACTAAAATGAACAAATCGGTCTTAAAAAACAAAGAAGAGCAACCAGTAAATATTAGTGACTAGGAACAATTACCTTCCTTCTTTGGGGACCAGACTCTGATAAGAGGGAGGTTTCAATGATTATTCTGATACTGATGGTGGTAGTATAGATGTTATGTATTTCCATAACAAAGAAGAGGTGGACTATTAAAAAAAATGCAATGCCAATCATTTCTTTATGTTAGTTACAGAATTTCAACAACATTCTCCATATTATCAATAGGGCCAGAATGAGTTATATTTTATTTTTTTATTTAGATTCAATTAGCCAACATATAGTACATCATTAGTTCAGATGTAGTGTTCAGTAATTCATCAGTTGCACATAACACCCAGTGCATATAACACCCAGTGCCCCTTGTCCAATTACCGCATCCCTCAACCCACCTCCCCTCCAGGAATCCTCAGTTTGTTTCCTATAGTTAAGAGATCTCATGTTTTTTCTCCCTGAGGGCTTCCCATTCTGTTTTCCCTCCCTTCCCCTATGATCTTCTGCACTACTTCTTATATTCCACATATGAGTGAAACCATTTAATAATTGTCTTTCTGTGACTGATTTATTTTGCTCAGCATAATACCCTCTAGTTCCATCCACATCAATATAAATGGAAAGTATTCATCCTTTCTGATGGCTGAGTAATATTCCATTGTATATAAATACACCACATCTTCTTTATCCAGTCATCTGTCAATGGACATCTTAGCTCTTACCACAGTTTGGCTATTATAGACATTGCTGCTATAAACAGTGGGGTGCAGGTGCCCCTTAGGATCCAATGTTTGTGTTCCTTGGATAAATAACTAGTAGTGTAATTGCTGGGTCATAATTCTTAAAGGATCTCCATAACATTTTCCAGGGTATCTTATATTCCCACCAACAGGGTTAGAGGGTTTCCCTTCCCCTGCCTATCCTCACCAAAATTTGTTGTTTCCTGTCTTATTAATTTTGCCACTCTGACTGGTGTGAGGTGGTATCTCATTGTGGTTTTGATCCATATTTCCCTGATGCTGAGTGATGTAGAATATATTTTCATGTGTCTGTTTGCCATTTGGATGTCTTCTTTGCAGAAATGGCTGTTTCATGTCTTCTTCCCATTTCTTGACTGCATTTTTTTTTTTTTTGAGTGTTGAGTTTGGTAAATTCTTTACAGATCATGGATACTAGCCCTTTATCTGATATTTCATTTGCAAATATCTTCTCCTATACCATAGGTTGTCTTTTAGTTTTGATGTTTTCTTTGCTGGGCAGAATCTTTTCATCTTGATGAAGTCCCAATACTTCATTTTTGCCTTTGGAGATAGGTATAGAAAAAATTTCTACAGCCAAGGTTGAAGAGTTTGCTGCCTATGTTCTTCTCTAGGATTTTGAGGTATTCCTGTCTCACGTTTAGGTCTTTCATTAATTTTGAGTTTATCTTTGTGTATGGTGTAAAGAATGGTCCAGTTTCATTCTTCTGCATGTGGCTGTCCTATTTTCCCAACATCATTCGTTGAAGAAACTGTCTTTTCTCCATTGGATATTCTTTCCTACTTTGTCAAAGACTACTTTACCATAAAGTTGAGGGTCCATTTCCGGGTTTTCTATTCTGTTCCATTGATCTATGTGTCTGTTTTTGTGTCAGTACCATACTGTCTTAATGATTACAGCTTTGTAATAGAGCTTGAAATCCAAAAATGTGATGCCACCAGCTTTGGTTTTCTTTTTCAATATTCCTGTGGTTATTCAGAGTCTTTCTGGTCCCATATAAATTTTAGAATTATTTGCTTCAGCTCTATGAAAAATATCGATGTATTTTGATAGGGATTGCATTGAATGTGTAGATTGCTTTGAGTAGCATAGACATTTTAACAATATTTATTCTTCCAATCCATAAGCATCAGATGTTTTTCCATTTCCTTCTGTCTTCTTCAGTTTCTTTCATAAGTGTTCCATAGCTTTCAGAATATAGATCCTTTACCTCTTGGTTAGGTTTATTCCTAGGTATCTTATGGTTTTGGGTGCAATTATAAATGGGATTGACTCCTTAATTTATCTTTCTTCTGTCTCATTGTTAGTGTATAGAAATCAAACTAATATCTGTACATTGATTTTTATATCCTGCTACTTTGCTGAATTCCTGTACGAGAGCTAGCAATTTTGTGGTGGAGTCTTTTAGGTTTTCTACACAGAGAATCATGTCACCTGCAAATAGAAAGAATTTGACTTCTTCTTTGCTAATTTGAATGCCTGTTATTTGTTTTTGTTGTCTGATTGCTAAGCTTAGGACTTCTAGTACTATGCTGAAAAACAGTGGTGACAGTGGGCATGTCATGTTCCCAACCTTAGGGGAAAAACTCTTAGTTTTTCTCCATTGATAATGATATTCACGGTGGGCTTTTCACACATGACCTTTATGATATTGAGGTATATTCCTTCTATCCCTATACTGTGGATACTTTTAATCAAGAAAGGATGCTGTATTTTGGCAAAAGCTTTCTCTGCATCAATTGAGAGGATCACATGGTTCTTGTCCTGTCTTTTATTAATGTGATGTATCATATTGATTGATATGAGGATGTTGAACCACCTAGCAACCCAGGAATAAATCTCACTTGGTCATTGTGAATTATCCTTTAAGTGTACATTTAGATCTAGCAACCCAGGAATAAATCTCACTTGGTCATTGTGAATTATCCTTTAAGTGTACATTTAGATCTTATTGGCTAGTATCTTGGTGAGAATTTTGGCATCGATGTTCATTCAGGATATTGGTCTGTAATTCTCCATTTTGGTGGGGTCTTTGTCTAGTTTTGGGATCAAGGTAATGCTGGCTTCACTGAGTAAGTTTGGAAGTTTTCCTTCTCATTCTATCTTTTGAAACAACATCAGAATAATAGGTATTAGTTCTTTAAATGTTTGGTAGAATTCCCCTGGGAAACCATCTGGCCCTGGACTCGTGTTTGTTGTGAGATTATTTAAAAATTATTATTACTGCTTCCATTTCTTTGCTGGTTATGAGTCTGTTCATGTTTTCTAGTTCTTCTTTTTCCAGTTTTCATAGTTATAAGTCCAGATTGCCTAATTTCTTGGCATATAGTTGCTCACAATATATTCTTAAGATTACTTGTATTTCCTAGGTATTGGCCATTGTCTGTATTTCCTAGGTATTGGTCATGATCTCTTCTCTTTCATTCATGATTTTATAGATTTGGGTTCTTTCTCTTTTCTTTTTGATAAGTCACACTAAGGGTTTATTCTTATTCTTTCAAAGAATCAGCTTCTAGTTCCATTGATCTGTTCTTTTTATTTCTATTTCACTGAGTTTTGCTCTAATCTTTGTTATTTCTCTTCTCCTGCTTGACTTAGCCTTTACTTACTACTCTTTCTCCATATCATTGAGGTATAATGATCCAGGTTAGCCTGTGTATTTGAGACTTTCCTAATTTTTTGAGAAAGACTTGTATTGCAATGTAATTCCCTCTTAGGACCACCTTTGCTGTAATCCAAAAGTATTGAACAGTTGCATAATTTTCATTTGTTTCCATGAATTTTTCTTAATTCTTCAATTTCCTAGTTGAGCCATTCATTCTTTAGTAGGATGTTCTTTAACCTACAAGCATCTGAGTTTCTTCCAAATTTCCACTTGTAATTGAGCTCAAGTTTCAACACATTATGGTCTGAAAATATGCAGGGAATAATCCCAATCTTTTGGTACTGGCTGAGACTTAATTTATAACCCAGTATGTGATTTGTTCTGGAGAATGGTTCCATGGGCACTTAAGAAGAATGTGTATTCTCTTGTTTCTGGATGAAATTCTCTGTACATGTATGTGAGGTCCATCTTATCCAGTGTGTTATTCAAAGCCTTGTTTCCTTGTTGATCTTCTGCTTAGATGACCTGTTCATTGCTGTGAGTGGGGTGCTGAAGTCCCCTACTATATTGTATTATTATCAATGTGTTTCTTTAATTTTGTTATTAATTGGTTTATATAATTGGCTGCCCCCAAGTTAGGAGCATAAATTTTATAATTGTTAAATCTTCTTGTTGGATAGACCCTTTAAGTAAGATATAGTGTCCCTCTTCATCCCTTACCACAGTCTTTGGTTTAAAGTCTAATTTGTTTGGCAAGAGGATTGCTACCCCAGCTTTCTTTTGAGGTCCATTAGCATGATGAATTGTTCTCCATCCCCTCACTTTGAAGCTGTAGGTGTCTTTAGGTCTAAAATGAGTCACCCGTAGACAGCATATGGATGGGTCTTGCTTTTTTATCCAATCTGTTATCCTGAGTCTTTTTCTTAAGATTTTATTTATTTATTTATTTATTTGACACACAGAGAGACAGCAAGAGAGGGAATACAAACAGAGGGAGTGGGAGAGGGAGAAGCAAGCTTCCCACTGAGCAGGGAAGCCCAAAGCAGGGCTTGGTCCCAGGACACTGGGATTATGGCCTGAACTGAAGGCAGCTTAAGGGCTGAGCCACTGAGGCACCCCAACCCTGTGTTTTTTGATTGGAACATTAGACTATTTACATTTAGAGTAACTATAGAAGTATATGAATTTAGTGCTATTGCATTACCTGTAACATCCCTGTTTCTATAGGTTGTCTCTGTTTCTTTGGGGTCTATGTTATTTTCGGTATCTCTTTGCTTACAGGATCTCCTTTAATATTTCTTGCAGTGTTGGTTTAGTGATCATAAATTCTTTTAGTTTCTGTTTATTCTAGAAGCTCTTTATCTCTCCTTCCATTCTGAATGACAGCCTTGCTGGATAAAGTATTCTTGGCTGCACATTTTTCTCATTTTTTTTCCCTAATATATCATACCAGCACTTTCTAGCCCACCAGGTCTCTGTGGAAAGGTCTGCTGCTAGTCTAATGTTCCTAAGACCTATAGGTTAAGGAGTTAATGTTCCTAATATGCCTGTAGGTTAAGGAGTTCTTGTCTTGAGCTGCTTTCAAAATTTTCTCCTTATCTCTGAAATTTGCAAGTTTCACTATTTATGCCAGGGTTTTGATCAATTTTTATTGATTTTGAAGAGGGTTCTCTACCTCCTGAACTTGAAAGTCTGTTTCCATCCCTAGATTAGGAAAGTTCTTGGCTATGATTTACTCAAATGTACCTTCTGTCCCCCTCTCTCTCTTTCTTCTTCCTTTTGGCCCCCAATAATTCTAATATTGTTTTACTTTATGTTATCACTGATTTCTTGAGGTCTCCCCTTATAGTCCACTAGTTGTTTTTCTTTTACTCAGTTTCCTTCCTTTCCATCATCTTGTCTTCTATGTCATGACTCTCTCTTCTGCCTCATTTATCATAGCTGTAAGAGCATCCGTTTTAGACTGAATCACATTTAAAGCATTTTTTTTAAAGATTTTACTTATTTATTTGAGAGGGAACACAAGCAGGAGAAGTGGCAGAGGCAGAGGAAAAAACAGGGTCCCCATTAAGCAGGGAGCCTGATGTGCAACTTAATTCCAGGATCCTGGGATCATGACCTGACCCAAAGGTAGACATTTAACCAACTGAGCCACACAAGTGCCCCTCAGTTAAGCATTTTAAATTCTGGCCATATTAGATTTTATTTCTGCACTAAAAGATTCTCTAGAGTCTTTTATCCTTTTTTCAAGCCCAGCTAGTAACTTTATATTTGTTACCCTGAATTCTAGATCTGACACTTTACTCATATCCATAGTGATCAGATCTGTGGCAGACAGTATAACCTCTGGTTCTTTCTTTTGTTGTGAATTCCTCTTTTTAGTGATTTTTCCCAGAGAAGAATGGATGAATGAGAGAACAAAATCAAAAATATCAACCATGACCCAAGTGAAATACACACTAGAGAAATCCAAAGAGGTCAGGAACCAAAAAAGAAAAGAAAAAGAGAAAGGCAGGGGTGGGGGGGATATAATCTCTCAGGTGGACAAAACAGGATGATCCACTTGCTTCTCAGTATATTTTGGTCTGTCTGTTAGAAAGTACTAAATCCCAAAATTATTATATATATATACACAGTGAAAAGAAAAAAATGAATACTATATCTATAAAATGTAAATTTAAAAGTGAATTTAAAAAAGAATTAAACAAAGAATTGATAAAATAAGAAACTAGTTGAAAATGAAGAAAAAAAGTAAAAAGGACAAAAAATTTTAAACTGAAAGATAAAAGAATCATGAGAACAAACCTCAAATTCTATGTAGTTGCTTTTTTTTGTTTTTGTTTTTGTTTTTCCCCAGAGTGAGGAGTTTTGCAGTTCTTTGTGCTCAAAAACTTGGTATTTACCTGATATTCTAGGTGGTCTTTTGGGGAAGAGCCTGCTGCTCTGATTCTCTCAGGACGCTCTGCCTGGATGGAATTGTACCACCCCTTACCAGGGGGCCAGGCTCAGTGTAGCTGCTTCGGGTTGCTCTATGTGACTTTTGTTCCCTGAAGGCATTCCGCACCACTTTAGAGGATGAAAATAAAAATGGTGGTTCCCCTATTTCCAGCCCAGGAGCTGAAAGACTGTGGCCTCCTCTCTTCGGTAAACCCTCAGGGAAAGCAGTCTTCACTTTTGTGTGTGCCAAACTCTGCAGACTCCTGCAGTGCAAACTCATGTGGATCCTCCTCAGGGAAGGAAAAGGGTTGTCAAGAGCCTGCTGCTTGCAGCCTCCCCCACTCCCTGAAGGAGGGTGGTGGTCTTGTTTCTGCCCTTTGTAGGGCCCCACATGGACAGCAGTTGCCCAATCTTGCAGTAGTTCTCAGTTTACGACAAATGGACCTGAGAGCCCACTCCCAGGCTTGCTGACCATAGCTTGTTTCCCTTCTCCAGTGCTTGGGAACTCTGCCTGCTCAGGCACCCTATTCTTTCTGTGACCACAGGGTTCCTGAGATCACACTCTCCCACCTAGGATTCTGCCCTGCATCACCATCTGGGCACCTTTCAGGCAAGGATGTCTCTCAGTGGAGCAGACTTCGAAAAGTTCTGATTATGCACTTGGGGGGTTATATCACTTTGCAGTAACTGGCTTATGGAGGTTCCCTTCTCCTGCCATTTATCTTCTCATATATCCCCTCAGATTCACTTCTCCACACCTCCTACCTTGCAAAAAGTGGTCACTTTTCTATTTGTAGAATTTCAGCAATTCTTTTCTTATATCTCAGGTTGAATTTATAGGCATTCAGAATGACTTGATAGATATCTAGCTAAATTCAAGGGACCAAATAAAATGAGGTCCCCTACTCTTCTGCCATCTTTAGAAAGCTACAGAATAAGTTTTCAAAGTGAACATGTAAGGCAGGAAATGTAATTATTTAACAATTCCAAAGGATTATTTCAAATCTGCTCTCACTGGCAAACATTGAGAGGTATGAGAACCTTCCCAATGTCAGAATATCATTTGGCAAGTTATATATATCTCATGGGATACATAACTAGTCTAATCAGAGGTCAACTTTATCAATGTCATTTGCAAAAGAACATGTAGCAGACACTTCGAGTAGAACTAACTACTGATAAGCGGACTGACAAGAGCTCATGCATTAACAATTTGATTTTAGGAAAAAATAAAAGAAGTGCAATTACACTTTATATTCAAAGACTGCTAAGGGTAATGACCTACACATACAGTTGTTCCACACTTCACTTGATTGGTTAACGTCTGAAAGTTTATTCATCTCTAATCAGGTTAGAAGTGAATTAGAGTGCATTTATATTCATAATTATAATCACATCTAAATCAGTAGACCCAAGAAATTTGCTATTTCCCATTCTGATACTGACATTCTCACAAGCCTTTGTTTATTTGTACTTTTTAAAAGCCATGTTTTGCCCTATCATCAATAGTACTGTTGCTAAAATGACATAATCTAAATCAAAAAATTATCCCTTTCAATATATACCATGGTTTAAGCTAGACATGCTTTGAAAAAGTCATAATAAGGAATAAAACACACTTAAAAAAAAAAACAAGAAAGATTATGAAATTATTTCTTATTTTAAAAATATGAAAGGAAAACTTGTAATCTCTCTCTTTCACACACACACTCACACACACACACACACACACACACACCTAGAAAAAAGAATATTAAAGTAAAACTACTATTGAAATCCAGCTGAGTATGAAAGGGTAGTTCAATATCCTGATTCCAAAGAGAAAGGAATTCTCTAAACCTGCTAGGAAAAAACAATACTCTACATACATACCCAAATGCACTTTCAACATTTCTTATTTGAATTCACTTGCTAAAACTAAGACATACATTTGGCCCAAGCTCCTTTGGTTTTAGCTAATGTATTGATTCTTTCAACCACAAATGATTATTCAGTTCTCTGTGTATCCTGGGTTCAGGAAACATGTCTTTGGACCAGAAACAAAAGGCTCCTCCTCTTTTGGAGCTTAAATCCTATAGAATATGACAAATAATAAACAGCAAATAAATAGCAAAATTATGGAGTTATTTGAAGGAAATTTTTCTAGGCAGAAAGAGCAACTGGTACAAATGAGGAAAAGCATGTATGACACTGATATGACCATAGAAATGTCCAAAATTGGGCCAGAGTGCAGTGGACTCAGTGTGAACACAGGAAGATGACAGCAAGTTAGTTCAGAGTGGTTGGCAGGCCCAGGAAGGACAGAGACTTCTTGGGATAGAGGGAAAGTTTTATGGTCAGTAAAGCATAGAAAATAGTACAATAAAGGACAAAGCCATTTTCCTTTATACATTATTTTTAAAATAACTTCTACTGCTAAGTCCTAAGGAAAATTAAAAAAAAAAAAACAAAACAGGATCCTCTTTGATCCAAGAGACCTGTTTTTCTGTTGACCCATCATCAACATTTGCCTTGATATTTTATGAGATATTTCATCTCACTTAATAATGATGTTCAAATACTGAACAAAAATAATTATAATTTTTGCTGTGTAATGTCAGATTAGCCAGAATCCTAGTTTTCTAATTTAGATTTATCAGAAAAGAATGGTGTACTGACATAGGCCTAAAATAGACATACATATTTTTAGAAGGTAATGGTTATGCTTCTGTCATTTTCAAAGAATTTCATTTGACCTCTCTGACAGAGAGCTCAATATGCCTGATAACACCTGTGATATGTAATTTCAAAGGAAGTGCCTGCATTTTTTTATGGCTCATCAGATCCACTCTGGCCAATTAGTGTATATCAATAATTACTGCACATTCTAGAAAAGAAGATTTATATGAAATTTATAAATTATAACTCAATCATCCATCAAAAAAGAGATATGATAACACAGAAGGTGAGTGTGAACCATGACAAATTGGATAAGCTTTCACACACCATTAAACAGACTTGACAAGTCATGTTAGGGGGAAGACTTTTGCACATTTTCATATTGCTTTCTCATCACTTGTTCCAATTACGTCTCTCCGTAAATGAGGTCCATAAATGTTGTTAAAAACATAGTCATCTAATGCCAATTTCCTGTTTAATAGTCATAAATATAATAAAATGATAATAAAAAAGACAGTTCATTAAAATGAACTATCCATTACTAAACATAAAATTTATTATATTTAATACATAGCACCATCTAGTGAAATTTGAGGGGAATGTGTAACATACTGAATATGATGCAGAACAACTTTGCAAATCTTAGGGATTAGTTCTTGTGCATAATTATGCATTTAAGTTTCTCCTAGAAATTTCCCAAGATATAAATAAAATATTATATCATGCACATTTATATATGCCACAGTTTTTAAATGCTTGTTTTTTATATTGATATATTTAGACAACCAGTAAAATCATCTCTTTCTACTCAAACACACAAGCAATCATAAGCAAGGTTTTATTATTTAAACAGGTATTTGGGTTTTTGTCTTCTTTTTTTTTAAGATAAATTTATTTCAGAGAGAGAGAGAGCACACATACACATGAGTGGCAATGGTAGTGGCATAGGGAGAATGAGAAAGAATCTCAAGTCCATCCCAGGACTCTGAGATCATGACCTGAGCTGAAACCAATAATTGGATGCTTAACCAACTGCACCACCCAGACACTCCTAAGCAGGCATTTGTTTGATATTAAGAAAGTATAACCTGAAATAAGTCAACCATAATATATGAAAGTAGAGTGATACACGTAGTATGCATGGTCTCTCAAAACCATTCACAAGTTAAAGAGAGGAGAGTAATCAGGATATCTAAAACACACTTCAATCTTTTTTATTCAAGGAATGTCCCTAATAACTTTTTATAATACCATTTGATGGTCTTTTGTGTAAAATAGTGGCTAATAGTTTATGACAGTTGTCATGATAAATTTAACATGTTGGTTCGCAAAATACATTCTGGCTTCTTTTAAAATATTAAATACTGGGGCGTCTGGTTGGCTCAGTGGGTTAAGCCACTACCTTCGGCTCAGGTCATGATCCCAGAGTCCTGGGATCAAGTCCCGCATCGGGATCTCTTCTCAGCAGGGAGCCTGCTTCCCCCCACTCTCTGCCTGCCTCTCTGCCTACTATGTGATCTCTGTCTGTCAATTAAATAAATAAAATCTTTTTTAAAACAATAAATAAATAAAACAAAATATTAAATACTGAAATATTGGCTATATAAAATTAATATGTGTGTGTGTATATATATATACATATATATATATATAATTATGTGAACATCATCTTATTCCTTGTGCTGATTTCCTGCCACTATAGCAGAGTTCATTTATGTGTAGCATTTATATTTCTACACTAACACATAGGTTACACAACTGATTTTTTGACCATCAATGATGAGAATGTATCATACTTTGTGAATAAATTACTTTTATAATTTTAAATGTTTATTTATGTAAAAATAACAAACCCATTACATAATAACATTTTTCATGAAAATTTTTTTCAAAACAAGAAAAATTTCATGAAAAGAGTAGTACTAATTTGCCTTTTTTGCAGATGAATAAATTATTTTGAAGTGACAACAATGTTTTAAAATTGCCCTCGCAATAAAAGTTGTAAAGGGACTGAATAATATTTTTTAAATAAAGGGAGTAAGTCATTATACAATAAGATGTAGATTTCTTTTGGATTTCATAACTGGACTTTAAAGACAATTCTAAAGAGATAAGTTTAAATGACTTTTGTAATAATTTCAATTAAATTAATTTTATTATTTAGCTGTTCAGTAAATATTGATCAACTATCACTATCAAAATAATGAATAAGAGGGGAAGTGCATCAGTGATGAGAATATACTGTCTGAACTTCCAACTATGAGAGATAGTCAACCAGAAACCTAGGTGCTGTGCTCTCAAATCCATTTCCATGTGTGCTCCAAGGCCAGGCTTTCTATAATCTCCTCCCAACCAGTGACTAAGTTGACAGAGTATGATATAAAAAGCCAGACTCATTTCTGGAAAACACAGGACTCTTCTGACAGTCATCTTTGACTTGAGAACTCCACAGCCTTGAGAAATTTGCTTAGATTGTTACTGTCTATAAAGCTTCTACCAACCTTCTTTCCCTGTATCTTTCACTGGGGTCAGACTTACATTGCAATTCCATGGTTCTCCTTGATTACCCAACTCCGAGATCTCAGCCCATATTTTTCTCATGGTTCTTTTTCCTAATAAAATTCTTGCACATTTAATCACATTTAATTCCATTTGCTTTTACCTCTAGGGGAATTCCAAAGCAGGGTCTGAGAGGGACCAGATTTTTTTTTTTCCTCAGAATGATAGATACTTACTCCAGATGTTCATTTGCTTATTTTGTTTTTAGTTGTTTTTAAATATTTTATTTATTTATTTATTTGAGATAAAGAATGAGCAAGAGAAAGAACATAAGCAGGTGGAAGGGCAGAGGGAGAGAGAGAAGCAGACTCCCCATTGAGCGTGGAGTCCCACACAAGGCTTGATCCCAGGATTCAGGGATCATGACCTGAACTGAAGGCAGACACTTAACCAACTAAGCCACCCAGGTGCCCCTTCATTTGTTTTTTATACACACATAGCTAAAGCCTGCACAACCACATAGATGCTAATAGAATACTCAATCCACAGGCTTGGAATCCCACATAGAATAGCACTGAGTAGGGGACAGACACAACAAGGGCAAAATTTAACTCTAAGTTATGGTCAACAACAGGTCACTTCAGAACCCATGTGCCCAGGGATTAGTAGTCAAGCAAAGAGGTCACTATAACATCAGACATAATTGACCTTGATGAGTAGAAAGAAACACTGTTCTTAGACAGTGGAATAGGGAAGATGTACAGAACCCTGTTGATCCACTTGGATAACCTCTGCTCCATTGGTACTTCTATGACCCATTTTAACTGTGAATACACACATGTGGCAACACTGGGCTGAGAAGAAGGGTATGATTTTCAAGGGATCAGGCCCATCTGGAATGAATTTTTGGGTCATACTACTAAATAAACAAGCATGAACTCTGAAGAGATAACCGAGATTAGGAGGGATTTAGAATGGACAGTAGTGTTGGGAGAGGGTATCAGTTGTTACTTCAAGATTAGTTGCATCAGTGGAGGCTAAAATTTATAACAGTACACTTTTCTAAGTTTTTCCTTATTTAAAAAAAAAAAAAAAACAGACTCCAGAAAACCACAGAAGAACTACCCTAATATGTGTAGAGAAGCTAATCTACAAGAGGTAGAATCTGGTAGCCATGAGAATGGGAGCATAAATGAACAAGAGCCCTAGCTGCTGTGCATTGAAATTCATCAACCACATATGCATTGAAGTCAAATTTCTCACTAACTACTCCCAGCTAATGACAGAGTGGCAAGAATACTAGGGCTGGCCTATTCCTGGAAGACAAGATTCAACTGATTGCCAGACTTGGCTCCAGAACTCTCCAGTCACTGTGCTCCACTTTTCTAAGACTGAAAAACAGTCTCAGATTCTTTTACATGTATTCCTATACTCTCTCCAATGAATGTTCCATGCATTCCTATGCATTCCTATTGCATTCCCAATAGGAATGCAGCCTAGTGTTGCCGCATGCCAAATTTGCATGGTAGCTTAGTGGATCGCTCAGCCTTACCAGCCTCCTACCCATTTTCTTTCAGGAGACATTTCAGGCTTTTTCTCTAATAACATTCTTGAATGTTTAATCCTGAAGCGCAAAGTCAAAACAGCTCAAGATAGTAGTTATGCACCATGTTAGGAATTACTAAATATACTAAATTGATTGCCTCTGCTGATCCAAACCTAGTAACATTGTAGGGGAAAAAACCCTTCCATCTTTGAATTAAAATGCTTCCTGCATTTAGAAAGGCTAAAATAAAAATTCATATGAGGTAAGTACAAAAAAGAAGGCAAACATTTTCATTATCGGACATAGGATAGGTAAAATAGAATAGAAAATCTGTTTCCCAAATCACAGGTCAAAGAAACATGGAAAGAACCCCAAAAGTTCAAATTAGGAGACACTGCTCAGAAAGGACCAGTTACCACAGAAATAAATGGTATTATTTATGCTTAAATCCTTGTATGTAAGAGGAAATTATATACCGGACATCAAGTTTTAAGTATCATCTCGACAGAGTTTTCTAACACAACCTGTCCTCATTTCTTTGCAAAATTTTAGGAGTAAGTGGATTCCCATAAAGGTCTGGATACTAAATTTTAAAACTATCAAGCTTTTATTTTTAGGGTAGAAATTAGAATTTCTGCTTATGGCATTCTCTTTGGTATGGTACATTTTTGTGAAGAGTTTAAGCATACATATAGAGGGCAAGTTCCTACTTATTTGTACTTGGAGAAACCTAAAAGAATTAGTTAAAATACATTCATTTCAAACTGCACATCCTAGATGCAATGGAACCTGATCTGTGTAAGGAGGTCTGTGGTTACAAGTACACCCACAGTAGACATTAGGCTAGTTTGTTCCCGCAACATGCTGATAAACCCTGGAAGAGGAAGAGCAGAATGAGCATCTCTTGTGTTGTTTTGTTGAACACTAAAGTTTAATATCTAGGAACTTAAAAAGGATCATGTGCCTCTATTTGCAGTAGTTAGAAATATGAAGAAGTCAGATATAAGACCTCAGGAAGTAATCAACAAAGGAGGTAGCAGTGATGCAGAACAAGGAATGACTTATATAAGAAAGAAATCTCAGGAAATATTTATGCAATACAGAGAAATTTATTGGTACTGCTAGAACATGTCCCCTCTGGTGATGTTGGGGATTTTACTTTGGGGATAATGAAGTAGAAATAAACAATATCTCTGCACTAAAAATTGATCTGGATAAAACCATATATCTAGACAGTCTCCAATCACAAGCTGACATATTTGATCTTCTTTAATTTGGCTTGTATCTATATATCTAACTCTATTTTTTTTTAGTAATCCTTTAGCAGACAAACATAAGCTTTAATACTGGGCACTAAAGAAGTCTTGCCCCAGAGTGAAGAGAAATCATGACTTCTGTATCTATTGCCTGCCACTTTCATCAATGAAAGATAGTGCCAAAAACCAGCTACCAAAATCCTTTATCTGCATAGTAATTTAGACATTTGGGGATTATGAGTGTATACTTTTGTTTTGATAGATGAACTACAGAAGGAGAAAACTGTGTTCCTCATATTAAAATAGCCCTTTCTATTACCCTAGCACTACACTTAGGAATGTAGATCCAGATACACTTTCCCAAAAAGGTCAAGCGTATGACCTTTTATTGCAATACAAAATAAGGAACCTGGGATATCCATGCCACTAATATTTTGAATTATGAGTCTATTACTTAGGAAAGGCATGCAGTAAAGTATCTTTGATACATATTTGGAGACATAGCCTTTCTATATTAACATATCCTCGAGCTAGGAAGCTTTATTTCTTTTATTTTTGACTCTAGTAAGTTGATGCAGTCTATGATACAAAACAAGACACATTATTCATCACTGAAAAGTTTTGTACTTTCTTTAAAGTTCTCCCTTACACATTCCTAAATCTGTTGAAAATAGGGTGAGATTATTTTATTCACTTTTTAAAATTCAATGCCTCCTTAAAGTAGTGCCTTATACAACTTTCATCTTCTAGGGGAAAGGCAGAAGAAAAAGTTATATATTTTTATAAATTAGAGATAATAATTTAGTAAAGTTACTTTTTTTCTTGACTGTAATGAATATATTTTTGTTGACACAAGCAAAAAATATATAAAAAAAGAAAACAGCAACAGCAGAAGTGTCACTATTAAAATTGGTAAGGACATCATGAATAATATCATTATATTAATTATCCTTATTTATGTAAATCACCCATAAAAGTCCCAGAATTCCGGGTCTCTGCACATCTCCTATTTGCAATTACTCCTCATAATTGTCTTTTAATACTTTTAATACTTCTTTGTATAGGTTTTATTTCTTCATATTTTATACTCCTTATTGAAAATTCCTCCAGTATACAATCTAGAACTCAACATTCATTATCAAAGAAATTCCTAAATCATTAAGCTCTTCTCTGAACATTCCTGAGTCTCCCCCAAGGACTAAATTTTTATTATTCCTAAATTTTTATTATGTGGGAGTGGTTTTTTTTCTGTTTTTTCTTTTTCTCTCATCCCTTACACAATGGGCCCAAAATTGTTGTACATATATTTTCTGGCCCCTCATTCTAGATCTTAAAATAAATTCCATTCTTTCTCCATAAATTCCCAATTTTCAATCTCACATCATCAGATTTTATACTATACAATCTCTCTCATGATTGTGGTCATTTATAAACATGGATTTTATTTCTCTTTAGTTTTCAGACTAACTATCAGACAATGAATAAATCATACTCCCATCAAGGAACATTGACACAACATTTCTGATTATTAGGGATAAAAAGACATTTGTAAAACATTTAAAAGAAAAAAATGGAGAAAAGAGCAATAAATGATTATCAGAATGTTAAATTTTTAATAGCATAACTGGAAGCTATTTAAAACTGAAAACATTAAAATTCTATAGGATGTGTGTATGTGTGTGTACATTATAGTTAGAACTCCCAGCCAGACTATTACTCATATGCAGATTGAATATGCACACTCTCAAAAAAATGCCTCCCATTACCATGTCATAAAACTACCAGAAGATGCTTTCAATGACATTAATGTGATAAACCATGAAAAATGAAAACACTGAATACAAAAGTTAGAGAGTTTATGACAAATGAGAGATAAAAATAATTATCAAAAAGACAGTTAAAGAGTACCTGGGTGGCACATTCAGTTAAGTGGCATACTCTTGATTTCAGCTCAAGTCATGATCTCAGGTCCTGGGATTGAGCTTGGCATCAGGCTCCCTATTCAGTCTGGAGTTGGCTTGCTTGGAGCCTGCTTAAGACTTTCTCTCACTCTTGCCACTCTTGCTCTCTTTCTCTCTCAAATAAATAAATAAATCTTTAAAGAAGAAGAAGACGGCCATGACGATGACGAGGATGACATTAAACAAAATTGGAAGACATACTTAAGTGGACAGTACCAGTAACAAAAAGTTCATATCAAGACAGGTAAACAAACATATAAAGACAGGGGTAAGGTTGATAAATAACACAAGGATTTCAGGCAGAATTCAATTTCAGATAAACTACTTTTTTAGTATACAATGCCCCAACTAATGCATAGACAAAGATAAAAGATAGTTAAATTTGTATTTCAAATAACTTTTTTTGTGTAAATATATTTGCTAAATCTAAGTTACCTTATATATGAAAGATAAGACCAAGAAATGAAACTTCTAGATGATTTGATATTTAAGCATATTTATATATACTGACAATATTTTAGAGGCTTTAGAAGAAAACAATCTCAGTTACCTAGTAAAGTAATAAGCAAATGGAAAAATACATTAGAAAGTCTGGAAATAAAACTTCACTTAAAAAAAGAAAAAAGAATTTCTGAGAGGATGAGTCAAGATAGCAGAGAAGTAGCAGGCTGAAATGACATCAGGTAGCAAGAGAGCAGCTAGATAGCTTATCAAACCATTCCAACACCTAAAATCCAAAAGGAGATCGAAGAGAAGAAGAGCAACAATTCTAGAAACAGAAAATTGACCACTTTCCCAAAGGTAGGGCTGGCGGAGAAGTGAATCCAAAGTGACAGGAAGATAGACTGTGGGGGAAGGGGCCGGCTCCCGGCAAGCAGCAGAGCAAGGGAGCATAAATTCAGAACTTTTAAAAGTCTGCTCAACTGAGGGACATCACTGCAGAGGCTACGCTGAGGTGAAGCCCACGTGGGGACAACATGGTCTCAGGTCCTGCAGGGTCACAGAAGGATCAGGGGTGTCTGTCACAGAGCTCACAGGTATTAGAGCAGGGAAGCCAGTTACAGAGACGGAGCCAAGGAGTGAGCTCTCAACTCAGGGTTACCTTAAATTGTGATCCATGGCACAGGCCACTGCTCTGTGAGCAGGGACTCCACAAGATCCAGGGAGACCCCCTGGAGAGCTTAGGGGTCTGCAGGGTTTGGAGACTTCAGGTGGGGCTGTGTGCTAGAGACAGAGACGCTTGGTCATAGGCTGGGTGAGCTGGGAGCACAGCCGGAGGCCAGGGAGACGGAAGTGATTGAGCACTTTCCTCCCAGGGTGCACTGAGGAGTGGGGCCCTGAACTCTTGGCTCCTCCGGGATGGAGACTGGGAGGCCACCATTTTCATTCCCGCCCTCCGGAACTCTATGGAAAGCGTTCAGGGAACAAAAGCTCCCGAAAGTGAACCCGAGCAGATTACTTACCTTGCCCCTGGTAAGGGCGGTTAAAATTCCACCTCGGGCAAAGACACTTGAAAATCACTACAACAGGCCCCTCCCCTAGAAGATTAGCAAGAAATCCAGCCAAGAAGAAGTTCACTTACCAAGGAGAACAGTGGAATTCCAAAGGAGGATAAAGCAAAGCATGGAATTCATAGCTTTCTCCCCATGATTCTTTAGTCTTGCAAATTTAATTAAATTTTTTTAATTTTAAATTTTCTTATGCTAAATTTTTTTAACTTTTACTCTTTCCTCTTTTAACGTTTTTTAACTAGTTTATCTTAACAATACCTCTCATTAAAAAAAAAACTTTTTTGAACCTTCATTATTAAAGTCATATTTTATCATTCATTGATTCTAATTTTATTTATTGTACACATATAGGGTTTTTTCTTCTAAAAAAATTTGGGATACAACTGCTTCTAAAAGATCAAAATATATCCTAAATCTAGCACAGGGCTTTGTTCTAGTCTCCAGCCTGAGCAAATTCTCTCCAAATTCTTTTTCTTTATTTTCCCAAACAACTTAGCTTATCAACTCCTTTTATAGAAATTAAAAAAAAAAAAATTCATCTTTATAGGCATATTCCATCCCTGCATTGTGTTTACCCTTATATATGTTTTTCACTCTTTAAAATTTTGGGACGTAGTTTCTTCTAAGAGACCAAAATACACCCAAATTTAAGTGGGTGACCCTGTTCTATTCACCAGTCTAATATATATATTTTCTTTTTTATATTTTTCTTTATCTTTTTTTTTTTCCTGAACTTCTTTTTACCCCTTTTCTTCTCCCCATGATTTGGGGTCTCTTCTGATTTGGTTAACGCACATTTTTCTGAGGTCTTTGCAACACTTTTAGTATTTTATTTGCTCCTTCATATATTCTTATCTGGATAAAATGACAAGGTGGAAAAACTCATCACAACAAAAAAGAACAAGAGGCAGCACCGAAGGCTAGGGACCTAATCAATACAGACATTGGTAATATGTCAGATCTAGAGTTCAGAATGACGATTCTCAAGGTTCTAGCTGGGCTCGAAAAAGGCATAGAAGATATTAGAGAAACCCTCTCGGGAGATATAAAAGCCCTTTCTGGAGAAATAAAAGAACTAAAATCTAATCAAGTTGAAATCAAAAAAGCTATTAATGAGGTGCAATCAAAAATGGAGGCTCTCACTGCTAGGATAAATGAGGCAGAAGAAAGAATTAGCGATATAGAAGACCAAATGACAGAAAATAAAGAAGCTGAGCAAAAGAGGGACAAACAGCTACTGGACCACGAGGGAAGAATTCGAGAGATAAGTGACACCATAAGATGAAACAACATTAGAATAATTGGGATTCCAGAAGAAGAAGAAAGAGAGAGGGGAGCAGAAAGTATATTGGATAGAATTATTATAGAGAATTTCCCTAATATGGCAAAGGGAACAAGCATCAAAATCCAGGAGGCGCAGAGTACCCCTCAAAATCACTAAGAATAGGTCCACACTGCGTCATCTAATAGTAAAATTTACAAGTCTTAGCAACAAAGAGAAAATCATGAAAGCAGTCCAGGACAAGACGTCTGAAACATACAATGGTAAAAATATTAGATTGGCAGCAGACTTATCCACAGAGACCTGGCATGCCAGAAAGAACTGGCATGATATATTCAGAGCACCAAACGAGAAAAACATGGAGCCAAGAATACTATAGCCAGCTAGGCTTTCATTGAAAATAGAAGGAGAGATAAAAAGCTTCCAGGACAAACAAAAACTAAAAACACCAAACCAGCTCTACAGGAAATATTGAAAGCGGTCCTCTAAGCAAAGAGAGAGCCTAAAAGTAGTAGATCAGAAAGGAACAGAGACAATATACAGTAATAGTAACCTTACAGGCAATACAATTAAACTAAATTCATATCTCTCAATAGTTACCCTGAATGTAAATGGGCTAAATGCCCCAATCAAAAGACACAGGGTATCAGAATGGATAAAAAAAACAAAACCCATCAATATCCTGTCTATAAGAAACTCATTTTAGACCCAAAGACACCTCCAGATTTAAAGTGAGGGGGTGGAAAACAATTTACCATGCTATTGGACATCAAAAGAAAGCTGGGGTGGCAATCCTTATATCAGATCAATTAGATTTTAAGCCAAAGACTATAATAAGAGATGAGGAAGGACACTATATCATACTCAAAGGGTCTGCCCAATAAGAAGATCTAACAATTGTAAATATCTATGCCCCTAACATGGGAGCAGCCAACTATATAAACTATATAATAACAAAATAACTATATAAACTATAGAAACCAATTAATAACTATAGAAACCAATTAATAACAAAATCAAAGAAACACATCACAATAATACAATAACAGTAGAGGACTTTAACTATCCCCTCACTAAAATGGACAGATCATCTAAGCAAAAGAGCAACAAGGAAATAAAGGCCTTAAATGACACGCTGGGCCTGATGGACATCACAGATATATTCAGAACATTCCATCCCAAAGCAACAGAATACACATTCTTCTCTAGTGCACAAGGAACATTCTCCAGAATAGATCATACCCTGTGTCATAAATCAGGTCTCAACTGGTATCAAAAGATTGGGATCATTCCCTGAATATTTTCAGACCACAATGCTCTGGAGCTAGAACTCAGTCACAAGAGGAAATTTGGAAAGAACCCAAATACATGGAGACTAAACAGCATCCTTCTAAAGAATGAATGGGTCAACCAGGAAATTAAAGAATTGAAAAAATTAATGGAAACAAGTGATAATGAAAACACAATGGTTCAAAATCTGTGGGACACAACAAAGGCAGTCCTGAGAGGAAAATATATAGCAGTACAAGCCTTTCTCAAGAAACAAAGAAAGTTCTCAAGTACACAACCTAACCCTACACCTAAAAGAGCTGGAGAAAGAACAACAAAGAAAGCCTAAACCCAGCAGGAGAAGAGAAATCATAAAGATCAGAGCAGAAATCAATGAAATAGAAACAAACAAACAAATAAACAAACAAATAAAAAACCCACAATAGAACAAATCAATGAAACTAGGAGCTGGTTTTTTGAAAGAATTAATAAGATTGATAACCCCCTGGCCAGACTTATCAAAAAGAAAAGAGAAAGGATCAAAGTAAATAAAATCATGAAAGAAAGAGGAGAGATCACAACCAACACCAAAGAAATACAAACAATTATAAGAACCTATTATGAGCAACTATATGCCAGCAAATTTGACAATCTGGAAGAAATGGATGCATTCTTAAAGACCACAACTGAACCAAGAAGAAATAGAAAACCTGAACAGACCTATAATCAGTAAGGAGATTGAAGCAGTCATCAAAAATCTCCAAACAAACAAGAGCCCAGGGCCAGACAGCTTCCCAGGGGAATTCTACCAAACATTTAAAGAAGAATTAATTCTTATTCTCCTGAAATTGTTCCAAAAAATAGGAATGGAAGGAAAACTTCCAAACTCATTTTATGAGGCCAGCATCACCTTGATCCCAAAACCAGACAAGGATCCCATCAAAAAAGAGAATCACAGACCAATATCCTTGATGAACACAGATGCAAAAATTCTCACCAAAATACTAGCCAATAGGATCCAACAACATTAAAAGGATTATTCACCACGACCAAGTGGGATTTATTCCAAGGCTGCAAGGTTGGTTCAATATCCGCAAATCAATCAATGTGATACAATACATTAGTAAAAGAAAGAACAAGAACCATATGATACTCTCAATAGATGCTGAAAAAGCATTTGACACTTACAGCATCCTTTCCTGATAAAAACTCTGCGAAGTGTAGGGATAGAGGGTACATACCTCAATATCATCAAAGCCATCTATGAAAAACCCACCACGAATATCATTCTCAATGGAGAAAAACTGAGAGCTTTTCCACTAGGGCCAGGAACACGGAAGGGATGTCCATTATCACCACTGCTACTCAACAAAGTACTAGCCTCAGCAATCTGACAACAAAAAGAAATTAGAGGCATCCAAATCAGCAAAGAAGTAGTCAAACTATCACTCTTTGCAGATGATATGATACTATATGTGGAAAACCCAAAAGACTCCACTCCAAATCTGCTAGAAGTTATACAGGAATTTAGTAAACCGTCAGGATATAAAATCAATGGCAGAAATCAGTTGCATTTCTTTACACCTACAACAAGACAGAAGAAAGAGAAATTAAGGAGTTAATCCCATTTACAATTGCACCCAAACCCATAAGATACTTAGGAATAAACCTAACCAAAAAGGCAAAGAATCTATACTCAGAAAATTATAAAGTATTCATGAAAGAAATTGAGGAAGACACAAAGAAATGGAAAAATGTTCCATGCTCATGGATTAGAAAAACAAATATTGTGAAAATGTCTATGCTACCTAAAGCAATCTATACATTTAATGTAATCCCGATCAAAGTCGATCCATTTTTTTTCAAAAAAGTGGAAAAAAAAAACCTAAAATGTATATGGAATCAGAAAAGACTTCGAATAGCCAGAGGAATATTGAAAAAGAAAGCCAAAGTTGGTGGCATCACAATTCCAGACTTCAAGCTCTATTACAAAGCTGTCATCATCAAGACAGCACGGTACTGGCACAAAAACAGACACATAGATCAATGGAACAGAATAGAGAGCCCAGAAATGGACCCTCAACTCTATGGTCAACTAATGTTCGACAAAGTAGGAAAGAATGTCCAATGGGAAAAAGACAGTCTCTTTAACAAATGGTGTTGGGAAAACTGGACAGCCACATGCAGAAAAATGAAACTGGACCATTTCCTTACACCACACACAAAAATAGACTCAAAATGGATGAAGGACCTCAATGTGAGAAAGGAATCCATCAGGGCACCTGGGTGGCTCAGTGGGTTAAAGCCTCTGCCTTCAGCTCAGGTCATGATCTCAGGGGCCTGGGATTGAGCCCCACATCGGGCTCTCTGCTCAGCAGGGAGCCTGCTTCCTTCTCTCTCTCTGCCTGCCTCTCTGCCTACTTGTGATCCCTGTCTGTCAAATAAATAAATAAAATCTTAAAAAAAAAAAAAAAAAAGGAATCCATCAAAATCCTTGAGGAGAACACAGGCAACAACCTCTTTGACATCAGCCACAGCAACTTCTTCCTAGGAACAACGCCAAAGGCAATTGGGAAGCAAGGGCAAAAATGAACTATTGGGACTTTATCAAGATCAAAAGCTTTTGCACAGCAAGGGAAAACAGTTAAAAAAAAACAATAGACAACTGACAGAATGGGAGAAGATATTTGCAAAGGACATATCAGATAAGGGGCTAGTATCCAAAATCTATAAAGAGCTTTTCAAACTCAACACCCGAAGAACAAATAATCCAATCAAGAAATGGGCAGAGGACATGAACAGACATTTCTGCAAAGAAGACATCCAGATGGCCAACAGACACATGAAAAAGTGCTCCACATCACTCGGCATCAGGGAAATACAAATCAAAACCACAATGAGATACCACCTCACACCAGTCAGAATGGCTAAAATTAACAAGTCAGGAAATGACATGCTGGTGAGGATGCAGAGAAAGGGGAACCCTTCTACACTGTTGGTGGGAATGCAAGCTGGTGTAACCACTCTGGAAAACAGCATGGAGGTTCCTCAAAATGTTGAAAATAGAACCACCCTATGACCCAGCAATTGCACTACTGGGTATTTACCCTAAAGATACAAATGTAGTGATCCAAAAGGGCATATGCACCCGAATGTTTATAGCAGCAATGTCCACAATAGCCAAATTATGGAAAGAACCTAGATGTCCATTAACAGATGAATGGATAAAGAAGATGTCATGATATATATATATACAATGGAATACAATGCAGCCATCAAAAGAAATGAAATCTTGCCATCTGCGATGACGTGGATGGAACTACAGGGTATCATGCTTAGAGAAATAAGTTAATTGGAGAAAGACAACTCTCATATGATCTCCCTGATATGAGGAAGTGTAGATACAATGTGGGGGGGTTTGAAGGGTAGGAAAAGAATAAATGAAACGATGGGATCGGGAGGGAGACAAACCATAAGAGACTCTTAATCTCACAAAACAAACTGAGGGTTCCCAGGGGGAAGTGGGTAGAGAGAGGGTGGTGGGGTTATGGACATTGGGGAAGGTATGTGCTATGTGAGATGAGTGCTGTGAAATGTGTAAACCTGGTGATTCACAGACCTGTACCCCTGGGGCTAATAATACATTATATGTTAATTAAAAAATTTAAAAATTTTAAAAAAGAAAAAAGGAAATGTAACTATTGAGAATTAATTCTTGCAATTATTATGTATTCATAAATGTGAAAATAAATAACAATTTAATGAAGCAACGGGGAAAGAGAAGTGTGTATATGTATCCAGGTACATATGTATATCTGCTTGCTAAAAAGTGTTAAAAGGATAAACTGTTATTTTCTATGGTATTAAAACAAATAATACATAATTTTTAAATTTAAAGAATGGAAAGATAAAAGTTTATTTACAATTATACAGTTAAATACCAAGACCTAAATGATCAGAGTGTAGTTGCTTCTGGTGTATTGTTCTCAGGAATAGCAAGATTTGGGAAAGAGAAATGCTTTTTCTTTCCTCTCCTAATAGCCTTTTAGTGCCTTCTGATACTTAAAATATGTTTAAGTGTTAATTTGATAAAATTACACATTAACTTAAGTCTTTAATTACATCTTTCTTTTAGTCTCATACAGAAGTTAGATGTATAGTCACAAACTGACAATGCACTCAGCTTACAATTTCAATGTCTTCATAGTACTATATTCTGTTGTACTTTTTTATTTCACATTTTTTATATTTTAGAGCACTTTTAAATTTACAGAAAAATTGAATGGAAAGTACAGTGAGTTCCCATAAACCCCTTTTTCTCCCACACAGAATTTTCCCTATTATCATATCCTCCTTTAATGTAGTACATTTGTTGATTAATAAAATAATTTTGATATGTCATTTTTTAAATTTTAGTACCTTTTAAGATAGTATTTATTCATTTGAGTGAGATAGTGAGTGCACAACCCAGGGAGAAGCAGAGGGAGAGGGAGAAGCAAACCCTCTGCTGAGCAGGGACCCCAATGGAGGGCTCCCTACATCCCAGCACCCTGAGATCATGACCTAAACCAAAGGCAGACACTTACCCATCTGAGTTACCCAGGCACACCAATTTTAGCAATTTTTAAATTGAGGTATAATTGACATATAATGTTGTATCAGTTTCAGGTGTGCAACATAATGATTTGGTCTTTGTATACACTGCAAACTAATCACCATAGTAAGTATAGCTAACATCCATCACATTACATAGCAACAACAGCAAAAAATTGTGATGAGAACTTCTAGGATCTACTCTCTTAGCATTACTAACTATAGTCACCATGCTATACATTACATCCCTATGATTTATTTATTTTATAAATGGAAGCTTGTACCTTTTGATCCCCTTCACCCGTTTCTCTTACCCAGTCATCCATCTCCCACCTCTGACAACTACCAAACTGCTCTCTGTATTTATGAACTTGTGTTTTTGTTTTCATTTTGTTTTGTTTTCAGATTCCACATATAAGTGAGATTATACAGTATTTGCCTTTCTCCATCTGACTTACTTCACTTAGCATAATGCCCTCAAAGTCCATCCTTATCTCAAATAACAAGATTTCATTCCTTTTTTATGGCTGAATTGATATATTGGTGATTGATACATGCTATTAAATTTATTTACACTTTATTTTGTACATTCTCTGGGTTAACAAATGTCTAATAACATATATCCCCCATTATAGTATTATACCAAAAAAAAAAAAATCACTATCCTAAAATTCCCCTTTGCTCTACCTATTCACACCTCCTTGACATACCCCCTTAACCACTGATCTTTTTACTGTCTCCATTGTGTTGCCTTTTCCAGAATCCCAAAGGGTTAGAATCTAACAATATATATACTTTTCAGACTTGCTTCTTATACTAAAAGATATGCATTTAAGGTTCCTACATGTGTTTTTGTGCTTTTGGACCCAATTTCTTTTATCACTGAAGAATATTCCATTGCATATATATACCATAGTCTGTTTATCCATTTACTTATTGAAGGACAACTTGGCTGGTTCCAAATTTTGGCAATTATGAATAAAAATGATATGAATATTTATGTGCATGTTTTTGAGTACATAAATTTTCAACTCATTTTGGTAAACACCATTTGGCACAATTGCTGGATTGTATGTTAAGAATGTATTTAGTTTTGTAAGAAACTGCCACTGTCTTCCAAAGTGTCTACATCATTTTGCATTCCACCAGCAATGGATGAGAGTTCTTGTTGCTTCACATCCTCACTAGCATTCAATGTTAGTATACACCAGTGACCAAAATATTAGAAGCCTTTAATTATATAACAGCATCCTTGCAATATGGCAAATCATTTAGTTATGAGTCAGCAAAAGGACCTGTTTCATATCATCTTTTACCTACCAGATATAAAAAATAGAATGCTATATAATGATTTTGCAAGCTAATAGTTATGAAATACGCATGAGTGGAATACAAATTATTTTACACTTACATTTTTATTCCAATGATTAGCTATTTGTTGATTAATTAAGCATATCTGTGGCAAGTTTTCCTTGAATTGGAATTGTTCTCTATTTTTCTTACTAATTCTGTTTTATTTTTTCTTCTCGGGTTTTGAGATTTAACACTACATTATTTCTAATTTTGTTTGGAATTTTACTTAGAAACTAATAATATGTGTGCATACACACACACATCCCCAGTGGTTTTATTATTTAGAGCTCAAATAGATTCACTAAACTTTTAATAATAACATGAAGCCTAACATCTAAACTTAGGCTTAATGCATTATGTTAGACTCAATGACAAAATGGTCAAGAAATGCAAATATGCAATGGAAGAATTAAATAATTAGGCTCTCACTCCTTTCATTATTCCTGTAACTTAGGACAAGTCACTTAGCTTCTTTTTAATTACCATACATAGAATGAAATGAGGAATGTACCATACAAACATTAGGTAGTTTGCTGAAGGAACAGAATAACATAATATGATATGCTTTGAAAATAAGCATCATTTCTAGCATATGCTTATATTTATTTATGTTATATTTATGCTTTTTAAAAACAACTCTGGACACATCATCAATTAGTATACTTGATAATATTGAATTCTTTCATGTTAAATACCTTGAAAGTAAATTTCACATGATACATTTTTAAGATGTGGATATGATTTTTAAAGATACATTTCTCATAAACTCTAATTCTTTTTGAAAACTGATATTCATCAAACACAGCAAAATATAAATATAAATGATAATACACAGATCCTTCTCTGCTGAGGAAAAATAAATACTCCAGTCATAGACAAAATAATTTTTATATAATATGCAATATCAGTAAATGTGTTAGGTCTATGGAACAGTGGCTTTACAAAAGTGATAATAGAAACCTCTTTATTCTTCCCATTATAAAGGAGATAAATACATAAGATACAAAAATGCCTTTAGATAAAAACTGCTTGAGTCTAAAGTGGTCCAGGATATCTGAATTGTGTAAAAATACTTGTTCTCATGTTATCCTGAGCCTATTTTCACATACTTCCAAATCTGATAAAGTAGTAGAAGCTCTCTTTAAGATTTTCTGGTGAAAATATTTCCAAATTCTGTTACCTAAGCAAATGTTAGATTCTCATTAGAAATCAGGATATATTATTACATTTGATTTAGCCCCACAATATGCATTAACCAAGTAACAGACTCAGTCCAGAATTCAAGTGAAATTCTTTAGTTGTAAAATGAAATTATTAAAGAGGTAGAGGATATTGATAAGTGAAAGAATAACTATCAGTAATGAATGTGATATTAGGCCAGCTATAATAAAATGCTTTTCAGCCTTAATCTTTTGGGAAAACTCTTGGAAAGAGAACAAATGCACATTCCCATTTTATGTACTCTCCTCTTGTAATGTCCTCTTGGGGTAAGAATCACTTGTTGAGAGCTTCTCCCTTGGCATGTCCAGACTGCTGCCAACACTGTGTAGGAAGTTAGCCTACCTAAAATCTAAGATAACAGGACCTCAACATCAGGGATGTGGACACTACCTCTTGGAAACCACTTGGAGCACATACAAGGTCGAAGGAGAGTGGGTTATGTGTTGCCACTGTTGAACACACTCAGGTGTTCTCTTGGGTTTAAATTATTTTCCTTCTCTTTTCTACTGAAACAGACAATTCAGATTGGATCACTGAATCCATAAACATAGGACACTGATGCTGTCAAACAGCTGTACCTGCAGTTACAGGAACTGAATACAGCTGTTGTGGCACCATTGTAATCCTTGATTTATCACACCATTAGATAATAATTTCAGTCTGTGGCGGGTATGCTTGACCAGTGAAACCTAGATTACGTACCTCACTACATATTGAAAGGAGGCTAAAATAGCAAATATCAGGAGTTATCACATTTTTTTATATGATAGAGAAACTCAAATAAGAGGTGTAAATACAAGAAGAGACATTACAACTGATACCACAGAAATACAAGGGCTCATAGGAGACTACTATGGAAAAATAAATGCAAACAAATTAGTAACCCAGAAACAATGGACAAATTCCTAGAAATATACAACATATTAGGACTGAATCATGAAGAAACAGAAAACCTGTTCAGAACAATAATGAATAAAGAGATTAAATCAGGCCTTAAGAACCACTATTCACTCACCTCCCTGTTTCTCTTGTATTCTCCTCTCTCTCAGCCACAAATCATTCTTTTCACAAAACTGGAGATTCTCAAGTACAAATCTGACCAAAGATTTCCTCATGCATCAGGGATTCTGTGACTATAAAATTCAAATACAGCCCAGAATCTCCGCAGTAAGCCATCAATGCTGCATGGGAGAACAGAGAGCCCCTAGACAGTACCACGGTCTCCAAACAGTCTACTTTCTCGTTCTTTCTTTTTTAATTCCTTGATCTTATCAAAATAAATGTCATTTCTGAGGGAAAATTTCTGTGGCCATCTCTTATTTTATATTCCCATAACATCCTGAATTTTTCCAACACTATCAAATCATAATTTTAATGTTATATTTATTTTTTACTTACTTTCCCTGAAACATTTAAACTCCACATTTGGGGATAATTTCTCTTTTACCCAATACTTAATCTGAAGCATCAACAGGTTTCTCTTCATTTGTTTTGTTAAATATACCCCCAGAGCAAGGAGAAATATTTAAATGGATATTAAAAAGAAATGGTATGGGGCACCTGGGTGGCTCAGTGGGTTAAAGCCTCTGCCTTCAGCTCAGGTCATGATCTCAGGGTCCTAGGGATCGAGCCCCGTACTGGGCTCTCCGCTCAGCGGAGAGCCTGCTTCCTCCTCTCTCTCTGCCTGCCTCTCTGACAACGTGTGACCTCTCTCTCTCTCTCTCTCTATTAAAAAAAAAAAAAAAGAAAAAAAGAAATGGTATATTGCAATGTGTGTCTTAGAGATTTCTCTCACACTGTTACATAACAGTCAAATCTTGAGCCTGGTAGGTATTTATGAGGCTGGTGAGGTTATCTAGGTGATATGGTGGCTCAGACCAGCGAAGTAACAGGGGAACTGAGAGGACCAGACAGACCTCATAAATATTTAAGTGGTAAAATGGTAAGACAGATCAGAAGTTGATACATAGAATAAGGTAAAAGGAGATGGCCAGTTTGAAAAAAATTGACATTATTGGATTGATAAAATCAGTTGGACAGTGATAACATTAAGTTAGCAAACAGAGAAGATCCCGTTTGGATAATGGAGAATTTTTTTTTTTTCTTTGCCCTATGCTACACAGAATTGGGCATTTTAGAAAGTGGTCTAATACCATGCTTTATTCTTTTAAATTCTTTAGAGCTACCTTATGACCCTGCAATTGCACTACTGGGTATTTAGCCCAAAGATACAGATGACAGATGTAGCGAAAAGAAGTGCCATCTATTCCCCAATATTCGTTACAGCAATGCCCACAGTCACCAAACTGTGGAAAAAGCCAAGATGCCCTTGGACAGACAAATGGATAAAGAAGATACGGTCCATATATACAATGGAGTATTATGCCTCCATCAGAAAGGATGAATACCCAACTTTTGTATCAACACGGACAGAATAGGAGGAGATTATGCTGAGTGAAATAAGTCAAGCAGAGAGAGTCAATTATCATATGGTTTCGCTTACTTGTGGAGCATAAGGAATAACACAGAGAACAATGGGAGATGGAGAAGAGAAGTGAGTTGGGGGAAATCAGAGGGGGAGACAAACCATGAGAGACTGTGGACTCTGAGAAACAAACTGAGGGTTTTGGAGGGGAGGGGGATGGAGGGAGGGGGATGGAGGGGAGGGGAATGGTGGTGGGTATTAAGGAGAGTACGTATTGCATGGAGCACTGGGTCTGCTTTATAAAGAATGAATCTTGGAACACTGAAAAAATAAAGTTTAAAAAAAATTCTTCAAATGCCCACTTGTTAAAATTATACTCAATAAATATTTCTCATTAATTAAGGCAAACAGAGCATATTTTATTTAATTTTTAAGTTTTTAGGCAGTGATAATATTCTCTCAAAGAAAACTACTATATCCTGAAAACAATTCTAGGAAAAGTTACAATTTGGAGAGTAACCACAATTTCGAATTTTACCTTTCCTATACTTAAATATAATTTATAGTCATAACAAATATGAGGTCTTGTTATAATATTCCTTATGAAGAAAGATGTTTTACACGCCCCTCCAAAAATGTTTCTGAAATATTCTGTTTTTGTGGTTTTACCCTTCAGTTTTGCCCAGTTAAGTGTAAATGGAGATTCAAATAGTGACACTATGCTGCCACCTACTGGAAGATGTGCAAAATTATCTTTGTATGTATTTATGTATTTATGTATTTTAAAGATAAATTTATTTGAGTGAGACACCGTGCACTGGTTGGGAGGAGGGGCAAAGGCAGAGATTTTTCAAGCAGGCTCCCCGCTGAGAATGGAGTCATATGTGGGGCTCAATTTTAGGACCCATGAGATCATGACCTGTGCTGAAACAAAGATTTGGACACTTACCTTACTGAGCTACCTAGAAACCCCTGAAATTATCGGTTTTAAATAATGGTATGACAGTGATGTATACCGCATCAGATGAGAATCACTCATGTGACATTCTGTATATTTTTCTATTCAAAAAGTATCAACAATGTACAAAGGTATGTGTCAATATATGTTAAAATTTTCTTTTGTTGTAATTAAAATTGTTTTATGCTTTCTTATTCTCCCCATGGTCTACCTGTAGTTGTATTTTACAGAAGCATATACAATCAGGAAATTAAAATCTGATGTTAGCTAAAAATCAACACATAAAGTTAATAAATATTTACATTCAGTAAAACAAAAAACAATCTTTAACCACACCCAGGGATATAAGTAGAGGCAAAAAGGAGTGAGTGTGCAGGAGGAAGTAAAGAAATAAAGTGATTGAACAGGGAAAATAAGGTTGGAGTTTACATCTAATATATTAATTTAGGATATTGGTATAGGATTGATTTAGATTTGATTACAATTCTGAGGCTTAGCTAAGGTGAATTTTGAAATGTCAGTTCAGCACTTTATCTCAGATTCTCTGTATTTAAAATGGGAATAATTTTATGTCACAGGTTTTTTTCAAAGATTAAATTAGCTAATATCTAAAAAGTACTTGCATACATTATCATAGAAAGCATCAAAAATATTATCTAGCATAAGAATATTGAATTATAAAAACATTCTTTTAAGTTTTATAATGCTTTAGTGATATAAACACCACAATCAAATGAAGGTTTCCTTGGTTGATACATATTTATATTTGAAGTCAAATAAGCTTTTAATATCCTGATTAGAATACATCACTAAGAAAATCACTTAAAATGAAGTTTAAGGGGCGCCTGGGTGGCTCAGTGGGTTAAAGCCTCTGCCTTCAGCTCAGGTCCTGATCTCAGGGTCCTGGGATCAAACCCCACATCTAGCTCTCTGCTCAGCAGGGAGCCTGCTTCCCTTCCTCTCTCTCTGCCTGCCTCTCTGCCTACTTGTGATCTCTGTCAAATAAATAAAATCTTCAAAAAAATAAAAATAAAAATAAAAAATAAAATGAAGTTTAAGAGACACATTAAAACCTAGCTGTAATTAGCGAAATAAGCCAATCAGAAAAAGACAACTATCATATGATCTCCCTGATATGAGGAAGTGGAGATGCAATGTGGGGGGAATGGGGGGTAAGAAAAGAAAAAATGAAAGAAGATGGGATTGGGAGGGAGACAAACCATAAAAGACTCAATCTCAAAAAACAGACTGAGGGTTGCTGGGGGGAGGGGGGATGGGAGAGGGTGGTGGGGATATGGACATTGGGAAGGGTATGTGCTATGGTGAGTGCTGTGAAATGTGTAAACCTGGCGATTCACAGACCTGTACCCCTGGGGATAAAAATACGTTATATGTTTATTAAAAAAAAAAACCTAGCTGTAAGTAAGGCTTAATTTTGCTTATACTGCAGTGATGATGATGGTAAATATAAGTATGCTGTTTTTATCACCCTTAGTGGATGAACTCAAGAGGTTTTTTTTTTTAATTTTAATAACTGTCCAACATCTATTCCATTAGACCTTTCTAAAATGACCATTTCTAATGCTTGTGATTACTGTTAAAATTTACAACCTTCCTAAGTATTTAGCAAAGTTTGGTCTAAAGGTACTGGTGGTTCATGTTTATACTATTTACTCCTGTTATATTAGTTCTCTGTTGCTAGTGTAAAAAAACCACCACAAACTTAGTTGCTGAATACAACACACATTTATTATCTTGTAGCTCTGTAGGCCAGAAGTGTGAAGCAAGTCTCCCTCAGTTAAAATCAAGCTGTTTATAGGACTGCCTTTATACCAGGAGCTTTAGAATAAAATTCTTTTTTTTTTTTTTTTTTTTTTGCCGTTTCCAGCTTCCGTGGGCTCCTTGATTCCTCACTCATAGCCTTTCTATTTTCATATTCAATAACATTGCATCTCTCTGATCATTCTTTTGTAGTCACATTTCCCTGTCTTTCTCATCTTCCTGCCTCTTCCACTTTTATGAACCCTAGTGATTTCATAAGCCACATCCACGTAATATCCTTAAGTTAGTCACATCTGCAAAGTCTCTTATACTATGTAAGGCAAGTTCTGGGGATTAGGACATGGACTGATTTGGAGATATTACTCTATCATATCTGTTAATAGTGTTAAGTGGTTTGGCAGTTTTGTTTTTTAAACAATGTTTTGTTTTGACATATTTCACAAATTATCATTTTTATAGAAATCACATAGTCTCTCAATTATCACTTCCAAAATTAATTTTTAGTGAAAAATATGAATATAAATTTATTTATATTTCTTGATCCAAGATCAAGCTGCAAATACACCAAACAAAAGCACCATTTTGAATGTCAACTTATACAAATTACTATTTAAGACTGAAACATATGGGGGCACCTGGGTTGCTCAGCGGCTTAAAGCCTCTTCCTTCAGCTCAGGTCATGATTCCGGGGTCCTGGGATCGAGCCCCACATCGGGCTCTCTGCTTGGCAGGGAGCCTGCTTCCTCCTCTCTTTCTGCCTGCCTCTCTGCCTACTTGTGATTTCTGTCTGTCAAATAAATAAATAAAATCTTTAAAAAAAAAAAAAAGACTGAAACATATATGTGTAATATCAAAGATGGAATGAAACAAAATCTGAGGTCTATGAGGAGGGTATGTCAGTCAATAAAGTTTACACATGAAGAAAAATACATATGTCAAATCAGGTATGCCTTTTATCTTGAAAATTATACTGTACTACTATAGCCTTTTATTTTATCATGTTATGTTAGTCACCATACAGTACATTATTAGCTTTTGATGTATTAAGGAAGGCACATATTGAATGGAGCATTGGGTGTTATACGCAAACAATGAATCATGGAATACCATAGCTTCTCGAAGATCAGATTACATTGGAAACTTCTCTATTCTTCTAGAAAATTTAATGTTATTTTCAAGAACTACAAAACAGTAAACTTCATGACAAATATGAAGACAAAAATTAAATTCAACTAGAGTTTGATGTTATGCCACATAGTATATATCAAACATTTGCTTGACTGTGCAAAGTATAGATTAAGAGACAGCTTTTACTTGGGACAGTAATAAAAAGAAAGTCTATATAGATCTACATAGACACTAGTGTTACATGGCCCTTTAGCACAGTGTTCACCAAGTGTATTCAAAACCACTATAGCAGAATCACCTAAAATTACTGAGTAGGAGCTGAGTCAGAATCTGTGCAGACCCCAAAGTTCTTAAAAATCCGCAGTTTGAGAAACGTTATCTTATGTCACATATCCAAATATGTCATATGCTAAACATCACATATTAACACATGGGATAGTAGGAGAATGTTAGGGATGAAGTGTGAATTGTCATTAAAATCAAGATGGCTGCTAAAACTTGGGAGAACCCTTTCTGTAGTGGAAAACTTAGAAATCAGAGTTGTTTTTTCTAATTTTTTCTTTATCATTTACCTAACTTCCTTTACATCACAGAATGAAAGGTTCAGCGTTACTGAATGAGTAAACAGGTCATTAATATACCTTTAGAAATACAGAAAATGAGATAAAATTTTAAATAGAAATCTTCCTTGAATTATCTGAAGATAAATAACTTCTGTGCATGATATTAAAAGTACCTTATTTTCACATAATGCACTGATTATGGATTTTTCTAATAGCAGAGTAACAGAAACATATTCAATGTCATTACAATTCAGTTCATAGAAATTAAAGAGAACCTCTCTAGACCCTAAGATGTTAAAATAATTATAAAGAAATATTATAAACAGCTTTATATTAATAAGACAAATTAGATGAAATCAACTAATTCCTAGAAAGAGAGAAATTACCAAAATTGAATTAAGAATTGATCAAATTTGTAAATAGATCATGTAATAAAATTGAATTAATGAAAAATCTTCCCACAAAAGAAACTGGGGTGATCCTATCACACACTTAAACTAGAAAAGATATCCTAATCCTATGCTAAGTTTCCAACTATTTTTATTACCTTAATATGGCTGTAAGACAAATATATTAAAAAAAATCAAAACCACAGAATAATATCCATCATGAACATATACACAAAAATTATTTAAAATATTAACAAATTGAATCTGGCAACATACAGAAATAAATCTTTATACACCATGACCAAGTAGGGCTTATGCAAGGACAGTTTGGTAGATTAAAATCCAGAACTCAATGAACATAAATAATATTACCTACTACTACATATAATAGCATAGGAAAGACAAAACAAGTGAACAAACCAAAAACTTACACATGTTTATCCCAATAAATGGAGGGAAAGCATGTGTCAAAATGCATCATCTGTTCCTGTTAAAAGCTTTCAGAAAATTCCAATACAAAAGAATTTCCTCACACTTGTAATAGACAGTTACAAAACACCTATAGCTAACATCATAGTTAATGACAAGTGAGTGCTTCCCCATTCCACGTTGGGAATAAGACAATGATGACTCCTCTTAAAATTTCTATTCAATGTATTAGTGGAGGGGCCTAGTCAGTCAAATAAAATAAGAAAAATAAAATGCATAAAGATAGAAAAGAATGAATAAAACTGTCCTCATTTGTAAAAAAAACAAACAAAAAACCCAAAGAGATCTAGCAATATAAAACAAAACCAATAATAGACAATAACAAATTCTGAGCAGCTGAAAGTATAGTTTTTCATGATTCCATTGTCTATTCTCTCAGTAAATCAATCATACTTCTCTTTTTTTTAATTAGTGGTTGCCTGAGAGTTGGCATTATAATTTACAACTAATGCAAATCTACCTTCAAATAACACTGTATCACTTCATGTGTAGTGCACGTATCTTATAACAGAAGATTCCCAAATTTTTCCACCTGTCTCTTAAAACTTTACTGTCATTTACTTTATTTATCTACATGCTATAATCACCTAATGTATTGTGACTATTATTCTGAACAAAGTCTTAGCTGTTAGATGAATTAAAAGGGAAAAATAAGATATTTTATTTTACCTGTAATTATCCCCTTTATAGTACTCCTCTGTTTTCTTTACATTTACCCATATTATGGAACTATGTCATTTTCCTTTTCTACAAAGAACTTTGTTTAACATTTCCTACAAGACAGGTCTAATGGCAAAAAATTTCCTCAATTTTTATGTCTCTTAATATTTGGGTCTTTTTTTAAAGGACAATTTCACTAGACACAGAATTTTAGGTTGGCCTTTTTTTTTTCTTTTAACAACTAAAATATTTCACTATACTTTTAACATCTTTCAAGAGTGAGTTATTATTAAACCCTGTTACTTATTATAAGGTTGAGTTGCTAGCAAAGTAGAACAATAAATATTTTCTGTAGGGATTTTAATCTCAATGATTACTGAAGATGTGCTTATCTAAAATTAATCAGAAATTTGGAATTCATATTTTAAATAAAGACTTAATGTTGAATAATTCATGCTACACAACTGTAGTTTTAGGGAAGAGAACAAAACATTCGATGTTTAAAATAAATGAAAATATTTTCTATTCAAAATTAAATAAAAACATTACAAGCCCTCTGGAGAGACACTTAGATTTGATTTTTCAAAGTGATTTACTTATAACTAGTTATAATTATTTCAATCATCTTTCTATTCAATTTATGAAATAAAGGCTTTGCTTTTTAATGGGTAATCTGCATTCTATTAAAGACTGAAAGCAATGCTCATGGCTTAGTTATTCTTTGCTGAAGCAAACTCTTTTGAGACTCAATGCTTATCATATACTTAAAACGCACATTTCAGAAAATTAATTTCAGGCTTGAAAGACAAGAGGCACATATATATCCACTAAGGTTACAACCTAAAAAAATAATGCAACTTTGATTTCTAAAGTACTAAATGTCATGTTCTGTAACTCCTTTGAGATAATGTAAGTTAGAGCCTAACTTTCAGTAAAGTCTATATGGAAATAGTAAGTACAAAATAACAAATCCAGTATGTGTGTTTGATGTAATTAGAATGCTAAAAGGAAATGCTTCAGTGAACAAAAGTCAAGAATCCACATCAAATTTAAACTCAAGCACTGTGAACAATGCAGGTTTTTGAAATGCTTTATAAGAAAAAAGAGCTATATTCTTACTCAAATTTCTTTACATCTGAAGTAGTTAAGTCACATACTTATGTCATACTTAAGTGAAGTTGATTTGACAGCATGTCATTTTTTTTTTTTTAATCAGGTCTGCTGTGTGAATAGGTAAAGGTCTGTGAAGAGCTTATGTTCTCTTTTAGAGTTCAGTCCAATGTTCCTTGAGATCTGTTTTGGTGATATTTTGAGTTTATAAAAAGCACGATATTAAGCTTGAACTCTCAGAGCCATAGTGTTCTCCTTTGTAAAATGAACATGATACTTAGCCAGGTATCGATACACAGGTAATTGTTTTGAACATGAATGATACATATTATAATCCAATCTATTTAAGTACTAAATGGATGATGTGAAGTTCCAAAACTTGCAGTTAAATGAAATACTAGTGAACAACTTCACACACACAACCAAATTCTTAACATATGCTTTTCTTTAGTAGGCTTTAAAAATTAATAGGATTGGTCAAATAGCATTATTTATCTCAGTAAAGATTTCTTCAACAGCAGAGTTTTACAAATGAATTACCCTAAAGGATGAAGATTGCTTCAATAATGTAAAAGAACAACAAAATTTAATATAAACTAAAACAATAATTAATTTGTTTTCTACTTTACTCAATTCAGTACTAAAAAATAAAGTTTCAAAAAAATGAAGATGAGTATATAGTTACTTAATATTGAAGTAGATATTCAAGTTTTCTTAATCCATATGCATATATTTTGTTTTGATTTCCAGTACACAACCCTAGCCCTCACTATTTCTCCCAAGAACAAACTGAATACATAGCTCCGTAGGGAGCAATTCCCTCAGAGAAATCCAGGAAAGAGATCAATGACTCCTTACCACAAACCCCACCAAGACACTGTGTCATAAAATTGGCAGGAAGTCCCAATTCCCAGCTTCCACCTGGGGAACAAGGGTGTGAACTGCACATCTAGTGCCCCAACTCTCAGGACTCTCATTTGAAGGATGGACCCCCAAAACACCACACTTTGAAAGCCAATATGGCTGGCATTTCCTCACAGCACTCGCTGGACAGAACAAAGAAACAGTCCTGGTTTTTTAGAAACTACTTATTTTCTATCAATCTTATTTCGATCTTCTGTTTAAAAATATGTGGATGAGGGTGCCTGGGGGACTCAGTTGGTGAAGGGTTCACTCCTGATTCTGGCTCAGGTCCTGATCTCAGGGTCCTAGGATTGAGCACCCCCGCCCTGCACCCACTCAGTGAGGGAATCTGCTTGAGAGCCTCACTCTCGCTCTGCCCCTCCCCCATGCACACATGCGCAGTCTCTAAATCAATCCATCTATCATTAAAAGAAAATCTGTGGAAGAAATAGCTTAACCACACACAGTGGTGGTTCTTACCCATTCCCTGGCTAGAGCAGCGGGAGCTGCAGATCGGTCTTTCCGCAGTGGGCGGCTTGCTCCAGTCCCCGCAGGCGAAGAAGAGGCACAGAGGGTACCTGTGCACCTTCAGACCCGTCTGTGACTTCGGTTTCAGTAGCAGTAAAGGCAGGCATTGGAAAATCCCATTGACCCTGAAATTCCTCCTTCCACACAGCCATTTTAGCTGGGTGCCGCTTTTCCCTTTCGATCTCTTCAGGATTTCTGTGGAAAGAAATATGAGGCCTGACCTCCCCTGGGTGCTCATGGGAGACAGTGATGCGCATGTGCACAACTTTCCACGCGACAGCCACCTAAAGGACCCGCTGAGGGAGCTCCCTTGTTGCACTGGGGGCGTCCCTTCAAATAACGCAGAGGAGAGTCAGGGTTACACAGAGCAATGATACACAGGTTAATATAAAGTGTTCTTTGCGGAGACAGTGGTTAGCCCTTAAGTAACCCCCAGAAGTCGCAGTCTGGATCCAGTTAGTGAAATTTCCACAAGCGAAGCGGCCAGTGATAGTAGTAGCTCCAGTGGTAGCAACAAACTCCAGCTCACCTCGCTGCCAAGTATCTCTGGGGAATACAACGCTGACGCCAGCCAGGTTTACGACGCCATCCATGGCAGGAGTTACCAGCGGGAGCTTCTCTCAGGTTCTCTTCAGATTTATGGTATAGATGCCATTACATTTACTTTTGTAGATTATTGTTCTATTTGGAAGTCAAGGTTGGTGCTACTGAAGTGGGTGTCTGCTGCAAGGAATTTGAGGACATCCTCCCCCATTTGCAGGATATTAAGGATTCCCGACATGGTGAAAGCTTCTGTTTACGTTAGGATGGGAAGCTGGGACAACTACATAGAGACCCTGTGTGTATCTATTATAGGTTTTTGCTTTGTGCTTACCACAAGGCTTACATAAACCTTAAAAGCTTAAAGTCCTGGCATTTCATAAAGCCTTTTAGAGGAATTCTGGCAATGCAGGAGGCGGTAAAACCCTACTTTTGAAACTTCTATTGCCTTTCATAATTATTAAAATATTCTCTTCTATTTTTATACTGTAGGTGATTCCCAAACTCTTTAAGTTATCACAGTATGCATGTGATGAGGGCATTGTTATTATCTGTGCTATAGAAAAGGCTATTCAGAGGGTAATGATCAGCTGAAGCTGATAGAATTACACTTGCAAGAGCAAGAAACAGGACCCAAGTCTCCCAAGTTATAATTTGGTATGTTTTGTACTAATAAAACCACCTAATACTAAATAAATACAATACAATAGTAATATGTGCTATGCAATATAAAAACCTACCCAAGAAGTATGTGTGTGCGCACATGTGCTTGTTAATGGTTTCTTGAGTTCCTGGAACTCCTCAGGACATGGATTTTTAAAACTATGAGACCAGCCGTTCAAATGGTTGTTTTTTTTTTTTTTTTTTGGTGTTGTTCAAATGAGTTTTGTTTTTTTTTTTTAAGATTTTATTTATTTATTTGACAGGCAGAGATCACAAGTAGGCAGAGAGAGGAAGGGAAGCAGGCTCCCCGCTGTGTAGAGAGCCAGATGCGGGGCTCGATCCCAGAACTCTGGGATCATGACCTGAGCCAAAGGCAGCAGCTTAACCCACTGAGCCACCCAGGCGCCCCTATTCAAATGAGTTTTTAAAACAACTAGATTACTCCTATGTTTTACCACACTAATCCACACAGTAACCAAACATTTTATTTTTCAGTTTCTGGAATAATTTTTTTATTCTAATAAAGCAATATCATCATGCACAATTTTTATAAAGCAATATTTAAAAAAGTTTAAAAATTGCTGTTTGGAAATAAACTTATCTTCTTGACCAGTAAATTTCCTATATTCAAAATAGCTGAAGTGAAACTTCTAAGTTAAATTAAGAAAAAATGAGTATGCTTTGGTTCCTGTAGCCCAATATTGCAATGCTTATGAAAAGATATACAATCAAAAATATTTTGAGTGAGGAAAACATGGTTCTAGTCATTATTCTTACAATATATTATTTCACACTCACTTGACCTTTGTTGCACTGTTTTTTGCCAGCCATGTCAAAATCCTCCTGTTTTATAGTAAGTTATTTACAAAATTAGCAAAAGCTTTGATGCTAATGTAATAAAGGATGTTTTTAAGGCTATTTCACTTATATTGAAACTTTATTTAGAATTACATCCTCAAAGTTCTATTTTGTATTATATTTCATATTCTACAAAATTTTCACGGTTCCCTATTCTTATATCCAAAAGGAACTGGGAATGGAAAAGCTATAATATTTGAAAATAAATGAAACTTTCACATCCCTAGCATGGCCAAAGTAGTAACTGTTTTTATTCTACCAAGAACAGTTTGTTGTAGTATTTCCAACTCAATTATTTTTACAACAAGGCATTTGAGTGACTTTCAGATAAAATGTAAATTTGGTCAAACTTCTATTGCTTTTCCATTTCCTATCCGTCTACATATATTTCTTTCACTAAATATTGAAACTTTTCAACCACCTTTTTAAAAGGTCTGAATTTTTACTTGATAAACAAACTACTTCTTCAATTTATTTACACTAAAGTAATAATAATCGTAATAATTTTGGATCTCTGTGAAGAAATAAAATGAACATATTCTTGCTTTAAAAATTGTCCAGGTGATTGAGGAAAGTAAAAAGTAAAACTTAGTGCCAAAAAAATACTAGACAAGAAAGATACTTGATAAGCTCAACTCTTCATTTATGAATGTTCAGTAATTTTGAAATTTTTTGGATTTTTAGTTATTTCATTCCCCTGAATGAGGACACATCCATAACATCAGGATATCCCTGAAATAATACATCAGTGAGTATTCAAGGTTATTATATTTAAAAATATTAATAAAAATAACATGCTGGTCAACATCATGTCATATATAATATTAGCATAAGAAAGATTTGTCATTAAGCTTTGCTCTGTTAAATAATTGGTGGGATAGCAGGAGTTGTCCCTGCTTTCATCCAGGTTCTAGCATTAAAATAAGGCTCTTCATTTTTTGCCTTCCTTCATATAGTAAGATAGCACAGAGCTCCTAATGTTCCTGCAGAGACTTCTAACATGCATTACTTCCACTTAAATGTTCTTCTTAAGAGTCACTCCCATACAGGAGACTATAAAAAAGAATGTTACGCACAAGAACATGACCACCATGACTAACTCCAATTTAATAAGAGAGCTGGACTCATCATGTCCTACATTCTAGGTTATCTAAGCTTCCACAAACAACTCGACCTTCCCAAATTCCTTAATATCTAGACACGGTGACCAGCACTTTGGTCTCTATGCCTTCTCATAATATAACTTGGTTGCTCTCTGTTTGCAGTCATCTACTCCCTTCTGTATTTCTCCTCATTCAGTGAAGATTTAAGTGCATTTAGTTGTATTTTTTTTAAGATTGTATTTATTTATTTGACAGAGATCACAAGTAGGCAGGCAGGCAGAGAGAGAGGGGAAAGCAGGCTTCCCACTGAGCCACCCAGGCGCCCCAATTTATTGTATTTCACCAATTGTATATTTCATCATTTATGATCATTCAATATAAATATATCATCTATTCTCCATACTTTCTTGACCTTCTTCCTTCTAATGAACTTTTCTTCCACCTTACCTCGGGCATTCTAATTGCTACAGCTGAATTTTTTTTTAATTTTTTTTTTAAGATTTTATTTATTTATTTGACACTAAGAGATCACAAGTAGGCAGAGAGGCAGGCAGAGAGACAGGAGGAAGCAGGCTCCCCACCGCGTGATGCGGGGCTCGATCCCAGGACCCTGGGATCATGACCTGAGCCGAAGGCAGAGGCTTTAACCCACTGAGCCACTCAGGCGCCCCTACGACAACTGAATTTTTAAATAGCAATATTAGAGCCACCTCCTGAATCTCAATTTGTTATCCCCCTAACTACCACCTTCTATCTTTATAGTTTAATCATTCAAATATCTTGATTCTAAAATTTTATTAGACTCTTCCATAACCTACAATCTATTGACCTTTTCATTTTTCATTAACCTCTCTGCTTGTAGGTCTTAGAACAAATTGCCAACATCTGTAATTATCCCCTTGCACATACAAGTTTGCTCTCCCTCCCTCGATTAAACTCTTGAAACTGGGGTGTGTGGACTACAGCCACACTTGAATTAAACATCCTGTCTTACAATGCAGCATGTAAATATAGCTGGGGACACACACACACACACACACACACACACACACACACACGCCGTGCATACACACACCTTTCATTAATCAACATAACTCTCAAGTGGGAACTCCTGTACTTAATCAATTGCTTTTTCCTCCTTTTCTGTGAAACTAATTCCTCAAGTCTTCTTCTCAGTCCTGAATCAGTTGACAATTCTGTTTCTTAAACAAGTGAGCTAATTCAGGCAATCAAGAAATTTGCCACATCCACCCCATGCCAAATTTATCACACTTCCTTATTCTATCTTTTCCTCTATTATACTGGATGACTTATAAATGTTTCCATCCAAGGCCAGAGTCTTCATGTGTGCATTTGAATCCTACTGGTGCACCTATACAAGAAATTACTATTTGCAAGTTTCTCTTTTTTCCTGAATAGCAGTTCACATCAAACATTAGGAAACACCGTAATATTTCACACAAGGCTAATGAACAAACAACACTCTCAACCCAGTGTCTCCCTCCAGTTGCCACTATACATTTTTCTGTGCTTTCGTGTTGTAGTAAATCATCAAAAAAGAGTATTCTACTCACATTTTCTTCCTTTTTCTCCTATTGAAATCTCTTGAGTCCGGGCCAGTCACATCCTTGACCCTACCAAATAGTAGAAAGAAGTCCAGTCATCTCCACTATGTCAACCTAATGACCATTTTCACTCTACAGCTCATTCATTATATTAGCTTCATTTGATATAGATTTGTTTTCTGTGGTAACCACTTTCTTTTTGATGTCATGTTACTACAATGATCATTTTAAATATTTGTATGTATTCTTTTGTCTCCCCCAAAATCTGAATTCTACAATAACCCAAGATGATTTAGTATATTTTTTGTATATTTTCTCTTCCTAATTGTTTTAATAGAATTTATTTTTTAGATTGGTTTTAGGTTCATAGCAAAATTAAGAGGAAGTTAGAGATTTCCTATATATCCCCTGCCCTCACATGCATAGTATTCTCTGTTATCAGCATCCCCTACCAGAGTGCTAAGTTTGTTGTAACTGACAAGTCTATGTTAACACATCTTTATCACTTCAAATCAACTCTTAATTTTATACAGGCTATGGATATGGATATGGAGATTTTTTTTTCATGCATTCTTCATTAAAGATCATGCAGAGTATTTCATTGTCATAAAATTTTTCTGCACCCTAGCTATTCACCTTTTATCCCCACCCAATCCCCGGCAATCACTGATCTTGTTATTGTCTCTATAATGTCACATAGTTGGAATCATACAATATATAGCCTTTTCACATTGGCTTCTCTCACTTAATGATGCGCATTTAAGTTTTCTCCATATCATTTCTTGATAGCTCATTTCCTTTCAGTTCTGGGTAACATTCCATTGTCTGGATGTACCACAGTTTATCTACTCACCTACTGAAGGACATCTTGATGTTTTTGTGTGAGCATAAGTTTTTAACTCCTTTGGGTAAATTATCAAGATATCAATAGATGGATCTTACAGTAAGAGTGTTTTTAGTCTTGTAAGAAACCTCCAAATTATTTTCCAAAGTGGCTTTACCATTATGCATTCCTGCTAGCAATGAACAAGAGTTCTTGTTGCTCTACATCCTTGCCAGCATATGATATGTCACTGTTTTGGATTTCGGCCATTCTAATAGGCATGTAGTAGTATTTCATGGCTATTTTAATTTATATTTTTCTAACAGCATATCATGTGAAGTATCTTTTCATATATTTATTTGTCATGTGTATATCTTCTTTGGTGAATGTCTGTTAAGGTCTTTGGCTTATTTTTTAAATCAGGTTGCTTTCTTTTTGTTGTGTTTTATGAGTTCACTGTATATTTTGAATAATAGTCCTTTAACATATTTGTCTCCTACAAATATTTTTCTCCTGTCTGTAGTTTGTCTTCTAATTCTCTTAACCTTTTTTTTTTGCAGACCAGAGGTTTTAATTTTAATAGGGACATGGATCATGTCTTATCAAAGACATGGATCATGTCTTTAATGTTGTATACCCAATGTCATCTAGGTTTTCTCCTTGTTATCTTCTAGGACTTTTATAGTTTTGTGTTTTTCATTTAGGGCTGTGACGCATTTGGAGTTAAATTTTGTGAAGGGTGTAAAGAGTGTGTCTAGTGTCTTTCTTTCTTTCTTTCTTCCTTTTTGTTTTTCTTTCTTTCATGTAGATGTCTAATTGTTTCAGTGACATTTTGTGAAAAGGCTATCTTTACTCCACTGTATGTTCTTTTGTCAAAGATCAGTTGACCCTATTTATGTGGATCTATTTCTGGTCTCTCTGTTATGTTCTATTGATCTATTTGTCTATTTTCTTGCCAGTACCACATGACCTTAATCACTGTGTCTTTATGGTATGTCCTGAGTTTGGGGGTTGTCAATCCTCCAGCTTTGTTCTTCAATATTGTGCTGGATAATCTGGGTCTTTTGCCTCTCCGTGTAAACTTTAGAATCATTTTTTTTTTTAATATCCTCAAAATAACTTGCTGAGATTTTTTTTTTTTAAGATTTTATTTACTTACTGGACAAACGGAGATCACAAGTAGGCAGAGAGGCAGGCAGAGAGAAAAGAGGAAACAGGCTCCCTGCTGAGCAGAGAGCCCAACGTGGGGCTTGATCCCAGGACCCTGGGATCATGACCTGAGCCAAAGGCAGAGGCTTTAACCCACTGAGCCACCCAGGCACCCTACTTGCTGAGATTTTGATTGGAATTGTATTGAATTTATAGATCAAGTTGGGAAGGACTGACATATTGACAATATTAAATCTTTCCACACATGAATGTGGAATATCTCTCCATTTATATAGTCCTTTGATTTCTTTTATTGAAGTTCTATAGTTTTACTTATATTGATTCTGGCCAAATTTTGTTAAATTTATACCTAAGTACTTTGGTTTTTTGGACTGCTAATGTAAATGGTATTGGGATTTTAATTTCAAACTCCACCTGTTTACTGCTGATGTGTAGGAAAGCAGTTAACTTTTTATATTAACCTTGTGTCCTGCAACCTTGTTATGATCAATTAGTTCCTGGAGATTTTTTTTTTTAATATATCCTTTTGGATTTTCCACCCAAAGTATCCTGTTATCTAGAAAAAAATGCCATTGTATTTCTTCCTTCCCAATTCTTTCTTTCATTTCTTAATACATTAGCTTGGACTTCTGGTATGAGGAAAAACAGTGGTAAAAGAGGACATGCCTTGCCTTGTTCCTGCTTTTAGTGGGAAGGCTTCAAAGTTCTTACCACTACATTTGATGTTAACAGAAGGTTTTTTGCAGATACTATTTATCAAGTTGAGGAGAGAGTTTAGTGAGAGTTTTTGTCATGAATACATGTTGGATTTTGTCAAATGCTTTTTTTACACTATTGATTAGCACTGAAATTTCTAATACATAATAAATTCTATTCAGTCATAAAATTAATTCAAGAGATGTTTCTTTCAACAAAAAAAAAATGTGATGGTCAACACTCAATCTTCAAACCACTAGCTATACCAAAAGACTTCCTTAGCTTCAGATGAATGATTATATATATAAACTTGGGGTTAGTTGAGTTGGCATATGGTTGTTACGTTCCTGAAATATTTTCTCTCTCAGAGATAATCAGCAATTGCCAGAGCTCTGAAGCATGTACACCACTGTCTATTCAACCTTAAAGGAAATGACAGAAATCTGGAGAATTTCATCTGTAAGAGGATGAGTGAGAAAACCCAAAGATCTTTAACCCAGAAGCCTCTGGCCTGTTTGACTGGAAGGACTTTAATTAAATTTTATAATATTGAATGAAGCTGCTCACTTTAAGGTGGAGTAGAGGGAAGAAGAGCTCACTTAAGTCACTTATTTTCTAGGAGTAGATCTTAAGGTAGGGATTCTAGTTCAAATATTATTTGGGGAATGCTTTCAGGAGAAGGGGAATTGAGAAAGCAGGGAAGGATAGAAGAAAGCTGAGCAAGAATGTATTCTCAGGTATAGAAACCTACAGACAAGGGTGTCCCTGTGGCTCGGTCCTTACGTGTCTGCCTTTGGTTCAGGTCATGATCCCAGGTCGTGGGATAGCGCCTGAGGGAGGCTCCCTGCTCAGCAGGAGGCCTTCTTCTCTCTCTACCACTCCCCCTCCTCCCTCTCTTGCTGTCTCTCTCTCTTTCTCTCTGTCAAATAAACAAATGAAATCTTAAAAAAAGAAAAAGAGGGGCCCCTGGGTGGCTCAGTAGGTTAAGCCTCTGCCTTCAGCTCAGGTCATGATCTCAGGGTCCTGGGATCAAGACCCACATCAAGCTCTCTGCTCAGCAGGGAGCCTGCATCCCCCCACCCTGCCTGCCTCTCTGTCTACTTGTGATCTCTTTCTCTCTCTCTCTCTCTCTCTCTCTGTCAAATAAATAAATAAATAATTTTTACAAAAAAAAAAAAAAGGGAAGAAAAAGAAAAAAGAACCCTACATACAAATTCTGGAGCACAAATTGTAACATTTTTCCACCTTGAAGCAAGGGACTGCCCTTTGGTATCCCCTTGTCAATCAGGCATTAGAGGAGGTCTGTGTAAGGTAGCTTCCATTTGGCCATGCTGCCTTCTTTTTTTTTTTTTTTTTTTCCTTTTTTAAAGATTTTATTTATTTATTTGAAAGCAAGAGAGTGGAGAAGAGCTGGGGGTAGAGAGGGGAGGTCAGAGGGAGAGGGAGGATCATACTTCCCATTCCAAGACCCTGAAATCATGACCCGAGCCAAAGGCAGATGCTTAACCTATGGAGCCACGCAGGAACCTCAGCCATGATGCATTCTTAAGAAGGAAACCTAAGTGGATATCAGGCAACATTAACAGAACTGGAGGAGGGAAACCACACTAGCCTCTCCTCTTAGAGCTGACACTTATATAGCCCATATGTGGCAGTTTCCCTACAAAGAGATGCTTTTCTTCCAGCTTTTTCATTTTGGATATGACCCATACACACACAGAATATTTTCCTTAGCAGTCAGTATAGCTCAGTAAGAGTGAGCTCAGCCAAGTTAAATCCAACAGGTCCAGACACCTCCATTACAAGATAAACACTCGAGTGTCCCTCAATGCATATAAAATAGAGATTGCATTTTAGAAAGATGAGAGACTTAATGAGTTTCTTTTCTGCTGTCAATGCTTGGGACACAGAATTAGAACCTCTGAACTTTGCAATGAAGTGTAACCAAGATGTATAAAAGTCACTAAAAACATTGTCGTTTTCCCCTGGTGGATTATGTGTGATTGAATTATTTGAAATAATACTAAATAAAAATTTATAATGCTATTTTTGTCATAGGTCATCTATATAGAAGAAAATAGGTTTTTTTAATTATTTGTTTCCTTCAAGTATGAAATATTATTCTACCTTATATCATGCCATAATTAAAATGTTAAAATAAAAAATAAAAACATGAAAATGTCATTACTGTGTTTAGAGTTTGCCGAGATTGTCTGCATGTATGGCAGGAAAGGAAACTTTGAGCTCTCAATGTTTTTCATAAGAACACAAACCTAATGAGGCGTCACTTCATTAAACTATTGTTATTCTCTCTTGGTCTCATTGTACTTTTTGCATATAATAATTAGCCTTTTATGCTATATGGTATATAAATTTCATATTTATTATTTTTCCCTGAAAACAAAGGCACTATATCATTCTTTTTTATATACTCACCCTTAAAAATAGTAAAACATTTTCCCCATTCCTATTCAATCAACCCACATTTCTTTCCTTTGGGTTAATTCGTACCACAATAAATTTGATTAATATCCTCCCAGATACTCCGGTTAAGTGAATGAATAAATAGCATTACAATTTTTCCTCCTCTTTTTTTTTTCTTTTTACAAATTGATTCACAAAAATCTACTTTTCTAACTTCATAGAATTTTCATTCCCACTTCCATTATACTTGTTTAGGATTTTTTCAAAAGTTTCCTTTACCTATGTGTTTGCTTCCCCTTACAATCTGTCCATAAAATTGCTACAGTGTCTACCATAATATTGTATTTTGGTAACACAGCCGAAAAGTCAGCATTCTCTTTAAGACTTTTTCCTACCTCCCCATTGCCTGGTTAATAATGGTATAAATTCCTGGGAATAATGTGTAAGACATTGTAATACGGCTGTTAGGTTGCTTTTGATACTGAATGTACATATATTCCCTAGGTCTGCCCTATAATCCCATTCTTCAACCTCAGGATAACCTTTCATATATCTGAAATACGATTATATTCATACCTATTCTATTCCTCATTTTCTTTCCACTTGGCTAACATGATCCTTTATTCATACACCTCTTAACTATTACTTCTAAAGGAAGCATTTATTACTTAGTAGTTATATATGCTATCTTTCCTTATTCTTTATGCACACCTTTTGCTAGCTTTTAAATTCAATTCTGCCAACGCTAAATTTTCTATTTTGGTATTAATGTTGTTATAAAGCATTTCCTCTTAATTAGAGTTGATTTTTATATAGAAGTGTGAAATAGCAGTGAATTTCTTCCAGGAATTTGAAAAGATTTTTCATCGTATTTTAGTTTCTTTTCTTTTTATTCAAGAAAGTTGTCAGCCGTGCTGTCATTCTTTGAAAATAATAGATGTGGTTATTATTATTATTTTATTTTTATTTAAATATCTTTTCAATCTTTCATTCCTTTTGTGCTTCTGTAATTTAATCACAATAATATCTGGGTACTGGTTTATTTTTATCATGGTTAAAACTTACTGTGCTTCCTGAATCTGAAAATACATGTTTTCATTTTATCTAGAATATCCTTAACATTTCAGTTTAAGGACTGTTTTATTCATTCTCTTGATGGAACTTTTTTGATCCTACGTGTGTCATAACCTTTCTTTATACATTTCTTAATGTTTCTGTGATGTTTCTGCATTATTCAACCAATTCTTTATTGGATTATACCTGATTTACTGTTTAGTCCAACATTGCATATTTAATTTCAACTTGGTTGTTTTTTTCAAATCTACGTTACCTATTTTTTTAATACAGATGTCTTTTTTTATATTATATTTTTTAAATTAATTTAAATATTTTAAAAATACATATTTTATTTCTTGGATGTCTAAATCCTTTCATTTTATTGAATTTTACATGTGTGTGTATTTATTTTTTCCAAGTTTTTATTTAAATTCCAGTTAGTTAACATACAGTGTGATACTAGTTTCAGGTGTAGAGTATAGTGATTCATTGCTTAGATACAAGAGCTGGTGCTCATCACAAGTGCCCTCTTTAATATCCATCACCTATATATGTATTTATCATGCTAACAGATGGATTCTTATATCATGAGATACTTAACATTTTACTTAAGAGGATTTGTGACAGCTTCTGCCAGATCGATCAACTGTATCACTACCTTACAGTGTCTTTGTATGTTAATTTCTCAGTTACAGGATTCTGAATGGACATGTCTGCTCAAAGACATGACTTCTTGTTTTCTGCCATGGAACCAAGGCAGGCAGGCAAGTTTCCTTTCCATAGACCATTCTTTAATTGAGGGTTATATTCCTTAAAATTATTTATTATAATTTCCATCCTTGTTACAAAAATCCTTATCATAGACTGTCCCAAAGCTTTATCTTCTGCCTTGCATCCCCACCCCCGCACACATACACATCTAGGTATTCAACACAAGTGTTTTTGTTAACAAGACAGGCACACTCCCCTAGGTGCCACATCATAAAATTATGCATTCGAAGCTTGCACTTATTTTCTTCCAAACTAACCTATATACTTAAGACTATACTTAATTATTTTATCCTTAGATTTTTGGAGTTCTAGCAAGAGGAATTTCAGATTAGCTACTTTGTTATGTTTTTAGAAACAGAGCTCTTTCTACTCAAAATAACACTTGCATGCATTCATCATGATGTATTTCTATTACTTGTTAACTGTATTATGTACTCTTTTGTCCTGAACTGTAGTAAAAGTTAGAAAGAAAAGCCATTGCAATTTGTTACATGAATTAATGAGTTGAACTAAATGGTCAACTTAATCTACCTAATATATTTTGTGCTTGTGTTTTGGTCATTAGCACTTTATACAATAGCGGTATGTATAGAACCCAAATCTTTAGTTTTGTCATTATTTTATTTTTAAATAGAAAACTAAAGAATATTTGTTCTGTATCAGGCTAAAGATTAGTTTTATAAATTTGCTAGGATTAAATAAAGCAACTCCAAAATTGCAATAATGTAACCTAACTAAGGCCATAATTTTATTCATCCTACTGTCATGCAGATTGGCAAGGGCCTGTTTATAGTAGTCTGTCCAAGATCTAGGCTGATAGACACTCCATTTTAATATGTGCTTCCAAAGATACTGCAGTTGGAAGGATGCTCAGAGCTCCTCTAAGACCTTTGTGCAGACATGACACATATCACAAGTACTCACATTTCTTTGACAAAAAAAGTCAAGTACAGACCTCTCTTAATTAAGAGCCTTAAAAAAAAAAAGTACATTCCTATCATGTATGCAAAAAATAGAGGACAAGACTATTGGCATAACTTGAATGACTAGCATAGCCTTCCCTTCTGGACTGCAGAATTTAGTTTAATCTGCTTTCTAGGTAAACCACTTACCCACAAAGTTCTCAAGTAAGACAATTTCCCATTCAGTTATGAGACTGAACTCAGAGTCCAGAATCTTTGATTGATGTTTTTTGTCTTCATGAGGGAAGGGGGATACTTGAGACCTTAGTTTTGCTTTCTGGAAGAAGTTTATATGTCAATTATTCTCCAGAATCACTGTGATATCCTCCATTACATTAGTTTTTGGTCTTAATATCTTGATAGAGAACAAACGTATTTATCTTATTTTCAGTCAGTAGATTATGAGGAGCCTTAGGTAGCTTCAAATCTCAAAATTATTAGCCTTTTGATTAATACAGACTAGTCAATATAACTCTCCTTAAAACTTAATTGGCTTTGTGTTTATTTTTTATTATAGATAGCACTCCAAGATACTAACCACACTCAAGATAATTTTCATAATCTATTTCTTATATTTATATACATTTTTACTTTCCCTATACCTTCCTTTTGGTTTAGCCTCAGGTAGCTTGAGCCGACAATGCTAAAATGAGATAAATGAATAGTCTCTTTTCCCCGAAGTATTTTTGTCCAATTGAAAGAAAGTGTTTACTATATACCACACTATTAGCTCCTTGATGTGAAACCTTTTAATCTGTACAGAAGTTTGAACAAGTGTGATGTGCATATAGTTGATTTCATAATTGGTGTAATAATGAGTTTTAAATGTTTTCGTGGGCCAGTTTTCTTCATTTTATATTTTAGATATTGGGTGCATGAAATTATCAAAGTTTTGTACCTTCTATTCTTTTTCATTCCTTTTAGCAAACCTGAAATTAATATCTGTCTTCTTTTTTGTAGTCAATAGCAAATGACACACACTACTATTTATATTCCAAGAGAATTCCCATTTTCATCTTGACTATGTTTCCAGGATCACTAAGGCAGGAGGAGGGAACAACATAAATAGAGAGTTGGCTTCTGATGTTTTCTGCCCACAGTTATCTCCCATCACTTAAACTACTATACTATTGCCAAAACAAGTCACAGAGCCATTCCTAAATTTAGGGGGAAAGAGAAACACAGTCATATGCTTCAATGAAGCATTGACCCAGAAATTTTGGTGTACAGCATTAATGTCTAACCCATTGTCTGTGTACAAATAGCACAAAGGAAAGAATGAAGATCTGTATGTAAAAAAATGAAGTCTAGATAGGGGTGCCTGGGTGGCTCAGTGGGTTAAAGCCTCTGCCCTTGGCTCGGGTCATGATCTCAGGGTCCTGGGATGGAGCCTGCTTCCTCCTCTCTCTTTCTGCCTGCCCTCTGCCTACTTGTGATCTCTCTCTGTCGGATAAATAAATAAAATCTTTAAAAAAAAATGAAGTCTAGAACTTGATATTCAGCATCATTTTTTGAGAATACATATTCTCTTTCACAGCAAATGCTCTTAATAGAGATTTTCCAACATTTTAATTTTATAATACTGAGTATTTAGTCAAAAATTGAAGATACAAGATTTGCAAATTTATAGGAGTTTTATTTTGCTCACAGATCATAAAGTTAAAGACACATATCCTCGGAAATTTTAAAAACATGAATAATTAAATATTTTGATTTGGGATGTAGAATTAAACCTGGTTAATTGCATTTGCAAAAAAAAGGAACAGTATCATTTTTAACTGGAATATAGTAATCAAGTTTCCTTTGTAATACCTGATATATTTCCATTTGCATGGTTCTTGTATTTTGAAATCCATCTCACCAATATACTTTTTAACACTTTTAACTTTTTAAAAAGTCTATAAGGTAAACTATTTGAATAAAGGAGAAGTAAAGATTTCTTTTATACTTTCAAAAATTTTTCAAGTCAGCATCACCACACATAACCCTGCAGGTAGATTTGATATGCCAGTTTTTCTTTGGTGCTGCTGAATGAATCAACTTAGATTCTTATTTACAGGCTCAAAATGCTATTGAATATGCCAAGGTTTTTTTTTCCACACAGTGATTCAGCTTGTGTTTTTGGTTTTTGTTGTCCTCCCCTGCCCCACCATCCCACCCCCTCTTCTGTATTAATTCAGATTCAGTGAGATGTTCCAGGCATTTGCATGGCAGTAACACCAAGTGCCAAGCTAGTAGGCACTGGCCTGGAGCCAAAGAAGCTGAGCTGCCCTGGGCTTCCTTGTGCTTTCACTACTTCTTCAATGGATCTTTGGTATTAGCTTAAAAAGGTACAATAAATCAGGCTGTTTCTTTAGTTGAAATGCTATGATTGGATTAAAGAGCATTTTAATATTTTACAGGAATCTCAGAACATCTGTTAAAATCTAGCTGAATATGCTGTGGTCTAATGGACTGGAAAAGCATTTTGTGACTGTCCACTCTAGTAATTTTCTCAGCTGCCTTTCTTATCGTTAATGTTTCAGCAATTGCATTCTGTGTCACTGAGTGGTCAGAGCAATTTCCGCTCATAAGTCAAAGCTAGGCAGTTATCCTCTTTTTCTTTTCTCTGTTTTTTGTTTTGTTTTGTTTTGTTTTTTTAATTCTTTACCTTCCCCCCCTCCTCCCCCCACCCCCCTCTCCCGTGATGGTGTTGACTTGTGGTAAATATCTTCATCTAAAACCCCTAAAGTCTCAAAGGTGTTTGACTGTAACTAAAGAAAGTATGAATTCTAAACAAAAATTAATATCCTACTACTTTAATAATCCATTTCAGAATTTACATAATACGTATTTAAAGAGTAGACTCGCTTTTTTCCCAGGAATGTAGTCCAGAGAAACTAAATAAAAAATAGCTTAGATGTTTTCTCTTTTGCACATACACACAAGTGAAAATGAACAACTTTTCATTGTTTCATGATTTCAAAATGAAATGTGAGCCTATCTTTTTTAAATGTGAGCCTATTTTAAAACCTTAGTCTTGCATATCACTAATGTAAATGTGTTCCTCTGTTTGTCCATCAATTTAATAACTGCCTTTTATTGTTTGCTACATTTCAGAAATGATGCTAGATTCTGTACCTAATCTCTATGACACTGTTCAGTTTATTGTCTGCATAGTATTTATTGATGTTTAGCAAACAGTGTTTTTATATGATTGTTGTATGCTTCCCCATATACACATTTGAATGTAAGATCGACAAAGGCAAAGTATTTCTTCAATTTTTTAATTAATTACTAATCGTGTTTAATAATTACAGGCACCATGCCCCACCTTTCCCCTGTGCAGACATTAGCAGTGGCCATTCAGGGCCTGGGGCATATGCCACTCTTCAATGTTTCGACTTATTTATTTTCTTCCCTTTTATTTCTAGAATAGTACTTGGAATGTAGACAGTACTGTGTAAATTAGCAATTACCAATGGGGAAAAGTATGTGATTAGATAGGAGTGTGAGGTTTCTCCAAAATATTGAAGATACATATATATATATATATGTGTGTGTGTGTATATGTGTGTACTTATACATATACATATATATGTAAACATACATATACAAACACACATAATCACCTAGGCATATATATACACATTTTATATGTGTTATTTCTATATTACATGTTACTATATATTAAATACACAAAATACATTTCTTATGTAAAAAATACTGTACATGCATGCATAAAACATGAGTTACTCACATACATACACACTTGTTCTTGTGTGCTGAATTTTCATTTTATTACTCTTTAAATTGTTCATTTACATTATATATATTTTTATATATGGTGTAGTGCACTAAAAGCATTAAAAGAGTAAGTATAGTGAGAAAATAATTTAAGGGGCTTAGATGAGAAAGAATTAATATTCAGCCACATAGAATGTTGCAGTTTAAGATTTCAGAGATTGTATATTTCTGATTACAGTAATGTATTGGTATGGCAATGGAATATGAAGTTAAAGCAGAATGCAACAAAAATTGCCTTAGTGAATTAGTTCAAGGATTTGTGAGGCCAGATTTAATAAGCTGCCTATAGCTCTTGACATCATGAAGGATGATGGCAGATTAGTCAATTGGAATAAAAGTGTCACTCAGGAGCCCAAACTAATTTGGAAAAATAACCATGAGTGTGGTAGAGTCATCAGATTACTATAACTAGAAAGATACTGAAATTCTGCAATGTATTTTTAGTAACAGTATTAAAATCAATACATGTTGTCAGGTTCCTGTTATTTCCCTTACCTCTATTTTTCAAAGAAGTGAATTGAAAGAAGTATGTACTGCAGTCTCTGTCCCCTCTAGATTCTTAACACAATGTAGGCATGAAGCAGAGTATTAATGAAATTCTAATTCTCCTTTCTTCCTCCACTATTCAGGCATGAAGAATTCACAGATTCCTAAGACAATCCATAAAGTTTTCTGACTGCTTCCATGGAAGAAAAAGAAAAAAAAATCACTTATATTGATCTTATGTCTGTTTTCCTATGATCATGATCCACATGTCATGATTTGTGATGATACAAATTGATCTAAATCTTTCAAATTTTGGCTTGCTGAAAACAATGCCCTATGATTGACCATGAGATTCATACCTATTTTGTTTTTCTCCCTACTCAGAAGTAGTACAACAGACCATTACCCATTCCAAGATTAAGGTTTCTGTGCCTGATTTCTAAACATGTCATTCCTTGCTATCCTATTTTATATGATTGAACTTCTGATTGATTACTTTTTTCCCAGGATCCTAATTTCCAAATTCATTGTTAATACATTATAGCTAATTAGTTTCTCTGAGAAAATAAAAGTTATTGTTAACAAATAATGTACAATGTATTTGGAAACAAGCATTATGTTTACATAGCTTTTTCCTTCCCTGTGCTAAATCTCATTTCCTTGAGTTTTCTGCTTTTGGACAGATCTTTTGATTTTCACTATCTTTCACACTTTATCCTTGACTTCACAGAAAGAACCAAACTAAAATTGTACCATAATCCTCCTTATTCTACACATTGAGTGAAGAGTGAAAATTCCATACATTTTTGAAAATTGCAACACGCTGATGGACGTTCTAACTAGAAGACCTTTTTTTTTACATGTTAATGTTAAGCCACATAGTAGCCATTGTAAATTTTAGTTGTTTCACTCACTGAAGTAGAAACATAATTTTTCATTATTCTAGTCAGCTTATATTCAAACTGTCTTTCTAGATGCTCATGTTCCTTTAGGACTATGACTCAAACATATAACTTATGTTCCATTGTCCTTGCTCAATGAAATCCATGAACTAGGTCAGTTCCCCATATATAACTTTACCCTAATAAACTATAAAAAAAATACTGAAAGGAATATAAATTTATTTAAAAATAAGCAATTCTGGGCACCTGGGTGGCTCAGTTGGTTAAGCTGCTGCCTTCAGCTCAGGTCATGATCCCACGGTCCTGGGATCGAGTCCCACATCGGGATCTTTGCTCAGCACCACCGCTCCACCCGCCCCCCGCCTGCCTCTCTGCCTACTTGTAATCTCTGTCTATCAAATAAATAAATAAAATCTTAAAAAAAAAAAAAGCAATTCTTAGAAGCCAACGGAAACTCAAAATTAGACTAAAAATAAGACACCATGTTGAAGGAAATTAAGGACTTCTTACCCAAGTAAACTATATAATACATATGAGGCATTTTTTAAAAGATTTTATTTATTTATTTGACAGACAGAGATCACAAGTAGGCAGAGAGGCAGGCAGAGAGAGAGGAGGAAGCAGGCTCCCCGTTGAGCAGAGAGCCTGATGTGAGTCTTCATCCCAGGACCCTGAGATCATGACCTTAGCTGAAAGCATAGGATTTAACCCACTAAGCCACCCAGGTGCCCCAGATATGGGGCATTTTTTTTTAACTTCCATAAAGTAGAGAAAGTAAATTTATTCCACAAAATCATTCTAGTTGACTTGAAGTAAAAACATCATGCTGAGTAAAGTATAATTATCAAGAAGGGGAAATAGAATATAAGAATGAATATAAAAAGTTCAGCCTTACACATTTAATCAAGAGTAAAGAAAAATGTGAGAAATTTATCACTGAGAAAATTTAAGCATGACCCGACAGTCTGTTACAACTCCAAGGTCTGAGTGGCAGAAAATAACATTTATGACAAATGTGATGGTCCATCAGTCATAATTGATTTAGATTTTTAAGACTGTGATTTAGTTCTTAGCATTGGCTGGTAAAGGTAGAAGTTTTGAGTTATTTTTAGGTTAACTCAATTGAAATGTTTACTGGAATAAGAGAAAAAATAAATAAGAACTAGCTGGTAGCTCTAATTGCTGAGCAAAACCCTAGGAATAAGGAAAAAAGAGGAAAAAAAAGTATTTGAAGTCTAATGAAATTCAGATCCAAATAATGGGAAACAGAATAAAAATTATTGGAAGAAATGGAAACTTATGACTGGAGAGGACTAGTTTTCTCTCTGGGGGAGAAAATTCTGGATTGTTACCCTTCTGTCTTTAATGTTGTGACTCTGATAGCCTGGAACTAAAGGTATGACAAAGTCATTCATTATGAGGTCAAAGCTGAAAATCTGTCCCAGATTGTACTCACAAACAGTTGATGCTTTCAAGTCATTGGGGATATTCATGCTAACCCAAACCCTCTAAAATAGCATAATGTATAAATAAAAATGACTTCATTATTATGCAACACTGGCCCAGATCCTGTAATCCTAGAATTTTGCCAGATTTGTTTATATCAAAAAGGCAGCAAGCCAATAGAGCCAATAGGTAGGGTAATAATAAGGAGATGCTGGACTGTTCCTAGGTTGAAAGAACCAAGAGCTTGAGAGTGGCTATACCACAGGCATCCACACTCTTACCCTAACCCTTTGACATAGGGAATTATTAAAAGGATAGCTGCACTTAAAAATAAGAACAAAGGAGCAGCTGGATGGTTCAGTCAGTTAAGTATTCAATTCTTGATTTCATCTCAAGTCATGATCTCAGGGTCTCCAGGTTGGGCTGGGCACTGTGCTTGGCATAGAGCCTGTTTAAGATTGTCTGTCTCTCCCTCTTCCTCGGCCCCATCCCCACCCCCGCACTCACAGGTTCATGTTCTCTCTTTCTCTAAAACAGACAAAACAACAAAAGCAAAAAAATAAGAACAAGGTTTATGATACAGTGATTCAAAGTAACCCAAGGCAGGATTCACATGGAATGGTGGGACTCATATTGAAATCCTAAATTGACATCCCACCTCCACTCATGTGAAGAGTACATTTTAGGGTCTCACTAAGATTTTTATCTCAACCTATAGCTACGGGATGGTTATCACTAGCCTACATATGGAGAATATCAAGCAAATTAAGATGTGTTCACATGGGAAAACTTAAAAGACAATTAAGAAGGAAAGGAAAATGAAAGTGGTAAAATGAATAAAACGACATATACAAAATGGATATTTTGTATCTGAAACAAAATGAAACAAAAATGGAGGAAACCTATTGAACAGAAATGCTTAATAATATTTTAAAATCCAAAAAGATGGTATAAAAATTTGAAACAAGAAGTAATAATAACAGTCAATAGGATTCAAGAAATACTAAAAAAATATTGACCATAGAAATGAAAATTGAGTGAATAAACTGAATAGAAATTAAATTGGACAAGTCAGGAAATACAATAGTATGCTCAAATCACAGAAGGTGAACTCTGAAATGCTGCAACAACTTAAAGACATGGCCCAAATCATTGTAATACAGGAGGCAAATTAAATCAGTGATGGCATATATAACCCTTTCAATCAAAATATAGATAATCGCAAACATAGATCATCAAAGTGTTGCTTTGGATATGGACAGTTTGGAAATGTAGAATTTTTGGAAAGATAGCAAACTCTTAGGAGGTTAGTCAATTTGTACAGTCAATTTGAACTTCTGGAAAACAATTTTGAAATATTTAAATTAATTACCTTTTTTAAAAGACTTTATTTATTCGAGAGAGAGAGAACCGTAGCAAAGGGGAGGGACAGATGGAGGTGCAGACTCCCCACTGAGCAGGGAGCCCAATGTGGGATTCAATCCCAGTACCCTGGGTATCATGATCTGGGCTGAAGGCAGAAGCTTAACCAGTGGAGCCACCCAGGTGTCCATGATTGTGCCCTTTAACCTGACGAGCCAGTCCTAATCCAAACAGGTATAAGTATGCAGTGTTCATGTTATTTGTGGGAGCAAGAAAGTAACATCATGACCTCAATAAGAAATGATCAGCATCTAGCAAAATGTTATATACTTCCATACAGGAACACAGAAATATCTTAAAATCTTATAGTACAATTCCAAATATACAAAAGTCAAACTATGAAACAAAAACACCATTCTGTATTTTACACATACAAATGCATACTTAAGGAACTTTGTAGATGTTAGAATAAGTGTGTATGGCAGTCCTGGACATGTGAAGGGAAAATAAAAGGAAATCAGAATTAAATAGGAAAAAATTAAAATAATAAAGCATTTTACATGAATCTGTGAATATGATATATTGTGAACTTAATAATAAGACATATTAAACTCTGTTTCTGTAACCTAAAAATTTAAATTAAAAATATATTTTCATAGAAAAACAAAAAAAGAAATGAACTCTTTTGGGGAAAAGTATTACATTATCATACAACATTGAGAATAGGGAATTATGCACTGTTTGTATTAATTCTGTCTTTGTTCTCAAGAAAAGTATTGTTCTATATATGGTAAAACAAGAAATACTATGAAATAAGTTACCTGCAAATGGAATAACAAGATTAAAAACAATGCATAACTACTACATATGAATGGAATTATTTCACTGTGGAAAATATCCTACTAGATAATGAATGGAATTATAAATAAAATTGGCACACTATCCTATTAGTGTTTATTCATTTGCTGAAAATAATAGAGGCACAAAGAATAGTAAGCAACTGCAATTCCAATTTTTAAAAGAGAAAATCATGTGTTTCTCAAAGTCGGAATTAGTAAACATAATGCTTATCGTTCAGGAAAATTTGAGAAAAGTTTAAAATAGTCTCATTTAAATCCTTTCCTGAGAACATATTGATTTCTGGAAACCAGATTAGGTTCACTAATACTATCATAACACAAATACCACATTTCATAATTTGATAGGATTTGAGACTCACAAAAATTATAGATAACTGTGTTTGAATTGTTGAACTGTGTAATTAGAAAATAGATTGCTAGTATTATTTTGATTTCTACTTCTAACCAAGATTTAAACTCTTACCTTAACCTTTCACACACAAGACAATACACAACACATGGCAATAATCTATGAGAGAAAAAAAAACAAGTGGAATGATTTCTTTGATTACTTAGACTTAGCATCTAGATGCAGATTCTATGCAACAGTGCAGGGAAATAGCTGTCAGTGCCACTGAATAAAACAGGACAAAGATTAGCATTAGGGAGGCCGAAGTGGTTGCGTGTATCTAGGCATGTGTAAGAGGAAACTACTTAAAGCAAGGAATATAACCAAAGGAAAGTAACAAGCCAAATAATTCCCAGAGATTCATAGGTCTTCTAAGAGATTGTGCTTTCACAATTCAAACAGAGAGAATTAGTAATACATAGGGTGTTACATAGGTCCTCAAATGTGTCTAATCTAAGGAGTGGGACTAAAATAACTTTCAGCTAAAACTAAACAAGACTTCCAAGACTTCATTGTAATGAAGACTAAAAGCCAATTATAAAAAATCCAAACATTCAAATAACTTTGTATCGTATGTCTGATATTATTTAAAGGAATGCAACAAAATTCAGCAACTGACAATATAAAATTGGCAATTCCTGATATCCAGTATAGAACTATTAGACACACAAAGCAACAGGATAATATGACCCATGATCAAGAAAAAACTCAATCATTAGAAATATAAAAATGAAGTAATGATATAAATAGAAGACAAGGATATTAAAACAGATATTATAAGTATTCTTTATTTGTTCAATAAGTTAGAAAAATTGGCTTTGATAAAGAGAAATATGTAAAAAATTCAAACTTAAATTCTGGAGATGAAAAGTAAGGTAACTATAAAAAAATACAATAAATGGGGACACCTGGGTGGCTTAGTTTGTTGTGTCTGACTCTTGATTTTGGCTCAGGTCATAATCTCAGGGTAATGAGATCAAGCACAGCGATGGAATCTGCACTGGACATGGTTAATATTCTCTCTCTCCCTCTCCTTCTGCCCCTTCTCACCTCTAGCCTCACTCAATCTTGCTCTTTCTCTCTCTCTCTCAAAAAAAAAAAAAATTCAATAGATGAAATCAATAAGAGATAGACACTGCAGAATGAAAATAATCAGTGAACTTGAAAATAGAACACAAGGAGAGCTTCAGTGACTTGTGTGACAGTATATCATACAGATTCTCATCTGTATAAACAGGTGTCAAAAAATTAAAAGAAACAATGGCTAATAAATGTTTTCAAAAAGTAAAAAAAAATAAATTCATAGATATAATAATTTCAGTGAACAAATTCAAGTTATGAAAAATGAGAGAAGTGAGGCAAAAAAGATTATGTATTATAGAATTTACATAATGTAAGAACATCGTTAGAGTAAGCAGATCAATGGAAGCCCCAGTTTGGTGGATGGCAAAAGGAAATTGACTGTCAAGGTTTATGATAGAACATTCTAGGGTTATAGAAATCTTATGTAGTATGATTTTATGGTGGATATTACTGTGTATATTTGTCAACTGTGAAGGAGTTGGTTAATTTTTATAAATTTAAATGATACCCTAATGAAGATAATTTGAAAGAAATGATTTGGATTTATGAAGTGTAGGAAAACATAATTTAGGAGATTTCCAAGGGTATGTGTTCTGTCAGCACTGGTCATATCTTATGAAATTTTGACATGAACAGAGTATTCCAATTTTATCTAATGTAAAATTAAAATGATCTGACTGTATTATTTTCCAATTTGAATATTTCTAAATTTACTAGACTATCCTCAATTTACCACTTAAGTAGATGTTCATATGCTTATATGAAAAAAAACAGGTAATTTCCATGCTTCACAAAAATTAGGTGTCCAGTGCTACATGGACTGTAAGTTGAGCTGTCATAGCTGGATTATCTCTCTCTATCCCTAATTGATTCCCAAAGGATATACAAATGATAGAATTGAAAGAGGGACAGTTTTTAAATTTTTTAATTTTATTTTTTATTTTATTTTATTTTTAAAATTTTATTTATTTGACACAGAAAGACACAGAGAGAAAGGGAACACAAGCAGGGGTAGTGGGAGAGATAAGCAGGCTCCCCGCTGAGTAGGGAGCCTCATGCAGGGCTCTATCCCAGGACCCTGGGATCATGACCTGAGTAGAAGGCAGATGCTTAATGACTGAGCTACACAGGCACCCCAAAGAGGGACAATTTTTTAACTCAAACATGTTGCCATTTAACTTCAGACTCATCTCTTTGACCTAAGATGTACAGGGTTGTCACAATTTAGCTCGATACCTGGGCCCCAAAAAGACTCAAGTGAATTAGATTTCAATTTATTGCTTAGTGCAGTATCTAGCATGTGGATATTTGTTCAATCTTTAATCATAATTTAATTTAATTATTCATCATCCTCCTAATCATAATTATATTGTATATGAATTGTAGTTCTACACTAAACATATAATTACTAGAAATATAAATTCTGAAAGTTACATCAGTTTAAATGTCTATATAACTTGCCCTTAAATATCTGTGCCTGTGAATTAACCTACAATTATAAAATATTTTGTCATAATTTTATCTATTTCATTTCTAGTAGACAAATAGATAAGCATTTTTTTAGATTCACATTGGAACATAAAAATATATATGCTTAGACTTTTCTTCTAAGGTAAATTTCTTGAACAATAAATGCAAGCTACTTTTAAAAATGTGAAAATAAGGAGTTTGGAAGGAAGATGGCAGCAGAGTAGGAGGACCCTAGGCTCACATTTTAATGCAAATACAACTGGATAACTATTAAATTATCCTAAGTATCCCAGAAATTCACCTGAAAAATGGCAGAACAAATTCCATAACTAAAGGCAGAGAAGAGGACATATTGAAGAAGGTAAGAAGGACAACAACACAGTTTGGAACAGAATAGATCATGACCATTGTAGGGAGAGAGCTGCAGTTGTGGAGAAGGACAGAAGACAGACTAACACACAAGAGAGCCACATAAGGAAGAGGAATCCCCATGGCAATAGGCATGAATTTCAAACACCCTGTTTGCTGACCCAGGAGTTTTGCAAGACCTTTGTTCAAATAGTGGTGGTAGCACTACAAGCAGACCAGAACACACCTAGTTAAAATGCACCACATTCAGGCCAGATACCAAACAGTGCCCACAACAGACAAAGAGAGCCTCTGTAAACAAGTGGCCTGAAGGATAAAACAGCCAGGACACAACAGCAGAGCACACAAGGAACACATTAGAAACACTCCTGGAAGATGTAGGCCTTGGAGAATGGGATATTACACTGCAGAGCACTACAAGACCTCTTCTTCATAAAGCCTTTACCCCCAAGAACAGGAGATGTATCAGACTTTCCTAACATAGAGAAATGGGCACAGAGATTTAGACAAAATAGAGGACAGAGGAATTTGTCCCAAATGAAAGAACAGGACAAGGCTATGGACAGAGATCTAAGCAAAACCTAAGTAACATGCCTGATGGAGAATATAAAGCAATAATTTTAAGGATACCTGGACTTCAGAAAAGAGTGGAGAATATCAGTGATATCATTAACAGAAATAAGGAATAATAAGGAAGAGATAAATGACTCAATAAATCAAGTGAGAAACATATTTGATGGAATGAACAGCAGGCTAGAAAAACACAGGAATTAATTAATGACCCAAAAGACAGAGTATGGAAAGTAATCAAACTGAACAAAAGGGTAAAAAGAAGAATTATGCAAAATGAGAATAGACTTAGGGAACACAGTGACTCCATCAAATGCGATAACATTTTATTACAAGAGTCCAAGAAGAAGAAAAGAAAGAAAAAGAGAAAAAAGGGAAGGGAATTTATTTGAAGAAATAATAGCTGAAAACTTCCCTAATATGGGGAAGGAAATAGAAATCCAGATCCAGAAGGCACAGAGAATCCCCCAACAAAATACACAAAAGAATATCCATACCAAGACATATTGTAATTAAAATGTCAAATTGTCATAATAAAAAAAAAAATCAAAAAGCAACAAGACAAAAAAACAAAGACAGTTGTGCATACAAGGGGAACCCTTGTATGCACAAGGGTGCATCAACAGAGGTTATCAAAACAATCCCATTTAAAATTATATCCAAAATAATAAGATACCTAGGAAGAAAAAACCTAACCCAAGAGGTGAAAGACCTGTACTCTGGAAACCATAAAAAAAAAAAAAAAAAAAAAAAAAAACTGAAGAAATTGAAGATGACACAAAGAAATGGAAAGATATTCCATGCTCCTAGATTGGAGGAGCAAATATTGTTAAGACATCTATACTACCTAAAGCAATCTACACATTTAATGCAATCCCTATCCAGATACCACCAGCATTTTTCACAGAGCTAGAACAAACAATACTAAAATTTGTATGGAAACACAGAAGACTCTGGATAGCCAAAGAAGTCTTTGGCTGGGGGGGGTGGTAAGCAAAGCTGGAGGCATCACAATTCCAGACTTCAAGTTATATTACAAAGCTGTAGTGATTTTGGACTAGTACAAAAGTAGTCACATAGATCAACAGGACAGAATAGAAAATCCAGAAATAAACCCATAGTTGTATGGTCAACTTAATATTTGACAAATCAGAAAAGAATATCCAATGAGAAGAAGACAGTCTCTTCAACAAATGGTGTTAGAAAAACCAGGCAGTGACATAAAAAAGAATGAAAATGGACTGCTTTCTTACACCATACACAAAATAAGCTCAAAGGATTAAAGACCAAAATCAAGACCTATAACTGTAAAAAACCTAGCAGAAAGCACGGGCAATAATTTATCTGACATTGACTACAACATCTTTTTTCTAGATAGGTCCCCTGAGGCAAAGGAAACAAAAGCATAAATAAGCTATTTGGAACTAAATCAAAATGAAAAGTTCTGCACAACAAAGGAGATAATCAACAAACATAAAAAGCAACCTACAGAATTAGAGCAGATATTTGCAAATGACATACTTGATAAAGAGTTAGTATGCGAAATACATAAAGGACTTACAAACTCTATGCCCAAAGAACAAATAATCCAATTAAAATTAGGGAGAAGATGGAAACAGAAATTTCTCCAAAGAAGACATTCAGAAGGCCAATAGACACATGAAAAGATACTTGACATTACTTATCATCAGGGAAATGCAAATCAAAATCTATGATGGAATATCACCTCACACCGGTCAGAATGACTAAAATAAAAAACAAGAAACAATAAGTGTTGGCGAGGATGTAGAGAAAAAAGAATCCTCTTGCAGTGTTAGTGGGAATGCAAACTGGTACAGCCATTGTGGAAAACAGTATGGAGTTTCCTCAAAAAAAGTAAAAAAATAGAATTACCCTATGATCCAGAAATTGCACCACTAAGTACACAAAAAATACAAAAACACTAATTCAAAGAGATATATACACCCCTATATTCATTGCAGCATTGTCTACAATAGCCAATCTATGGAAGCAGCCCAAGTGTCCATTGACAGATGAATAGATAAAGATTTGTTACATTTATATGTATGTGTGTGTACATATTTGTGTGCATACACACACACATACAATGAATATTATTTAACCATAAAAAAGAATGAAATCTTGCTATTTGCAACAACATGGATGAATCTAGAGTATAATATTAAACAAAATAAGACAAAGACAGAAAATGCTATATACCATATGATTTCACTCATATGTGGAATTAAAGAAAGAAAACAAATGAGCAAAAGGAAAATAAATAAATAGAGAGAGAAAACAAGAAACGTGTTCTTAACTACAGAGAAAAAACTGATGGTTACCAGAAGACAGAGGAGTAGGGAGATGGGTGAAATAGGTGATGGGAATAAGGACTATATGTGTCATGATGAGCACTGTGTGGTGAAAATAAAAGGTTAAAAAAACAAGCCAAATAAATGTGCAATATAAGCAGTTAAAAAAGATCAAGTATAATGTAATACAAAATTATCATAGCGTACTGAGTATTTTTTACAGAGGCATTTCCAAAATTTTTATTAAAGTCTTCTTTAAACAATATTGACGATTGGGGGGCCTCGGTTCTCAGTGGGTGAAAGGCTCTGCCTTCAGCTCAGGTCATGATCCCAGGGTCCTGGGATCAAGCCCTGCTTCGGGCTCTCTGCTGAGCGAGGAGCCTGCTTCCCCTCTCTCTCTCTGCCTGCCTCTCTGCCTACTTGTGATCTCTGTCTGTCAAATAAATAAACTCTTAAAAAAATTTACAAAAATTTAAACAATATTGATGATTTTAATGGACTAGAAGAGAAAAGATTGTCTGGTTCCACATTGCCAATTGCCATTCAACAGTCTTTCTCTTCACTATGTCTTCTGCAGTATTATACTTATAGAACATTAAAAATCACAATATCTCTTGTCAACTGGTAAGGTGACAGTTCTGAGGATAGTTGTACAGCCACTGAGAAACTAATTAGCATTATTACAGAGGATTGTATATGATAATTAACAATTAAACTTTCAGTATAGAAGCTGGTCCTCCCTAGAGAAGGCTCTGCATAGATTATTGCTAAAGGAAGAACTTAATGAAATTTTCTTTATATACCAGTTACATAATTATGAGCTTTTGCCACAGCCATTACTATTTAAATGTGCTCTGGGCACCTGTAACTTTGAATATAATTTTCTATGTAATTCAGTACTAAATAATATCGTGCATTTTATCAGCAGTATATTGTGACTATTTTTCAAATTTCCAAACTAGGTACTATTATAATATTTAGCCACACATTTTTAAATATGTTTGATAAACAAGGGAACATAATATAAAAATATGAACAGTTTTTTCATAAACATATCCTCATGGATTTTTGGATTTTTGAAACACCTGGAACAAAACACCTGTGTTATGTAATGAAAATCATAACCTCTATTATGTTTAAAGCTATGATATAACTCATCATTTCCAAAGAATAATCTAAGCTTCACATAATAAATGTTCTTGGGTATTTAGCATCGCATATGTTATTATTCTATTTCATTTGCATATGAATATATGGTAATTTCAGGGAAATAATATCTGTTTACTCTGTAATCAGCAACATAAAATCTAAATGGGGTTAACAATGATATAGAGTGGGGATTCTATTTTGCATGTTACAATATTGTATGCAGGTTCATAATTAATATTTATTTATTTGTTTATTTATTTGTCAGTGAGAGAGAAAGAGAGCACAAGCAGGGGGAGCCGCAGGCAGAGGGGAAGGGAGGCACCCTATTGAGCAAGGAGCCTGATGTGGAACTCAATCCCAGGACCCTGGGACCATGACCATAGCCAAAAACAGACATTTAACCACCCAGGCATCCCCATGATTAATAATTTTAACAAATAAAACTTTGTTCTTGTTTCCTAGAAGTGATATAATTCAGAGTGTAAACATGTTTGACATTCAATGACATGTTTTGAAATGCGGAATTTACGCATCATTATTATTGTTAGTTAATTTCCCAAGTGTAAATTAAGAAACCTGGATGACTCTGTTGTCAGTCAAATGTTATTATATATAATAATTATTTTTGTCACCAGAAGTATGATTTCACAAACTGCATCCTACTGATGTATACTATTTTTGAAATCTAATTTTTAAAGGTAAAGACATTATTATAGTTAAGCTTTAAAACATATTTTAGTATAAATTCAGAATTACTTGGTATTTTTAATGAAATTAGCATGTTTTCATTTAACTGGTATCCACAGTGGCCTGCACGGTCCTGGACTAATAATATTCATGCAATTATGCAGTCTTTTACACAGTATAAAGCTGTCCCCATATAATGACCTCATTGCTGAAGAAGTAATGATAACTGACCTCTTAGACTACATCATAAAAGGCATTATCATTTCCAGCTTGGTCTTTTGGATCTCTTGTTCTGGAGAAAGTAAGCACAATCCAATTAAACAAACTAACAAAGAAACAAACAAAATTAATATCCTGAGAAGTGCAAATAGAGAGGAACTGAGACCACTAGTTTGCCAGCTATGTGAGTGAATCCTCCAGTCTTTGTTTGAGTCTTCAAATGACTCTGATTCCACTGTCATCTATTTGCAAATCCATGAGACCACAAGCAAGAATTACACAGCTGAGTCCTTCTCAAGCTACCTACCCAAAAGAACTAGAGATATAATAAGTTATTATTTTGTACAAATTGTTAAATTTGGTATAATTTTTAATGCAGTTATATTAATTAGAACAAAGAAGAATCAGCTTCATGAAAATATAGAACCTAATTTGAATATTATGGTTTTATAGAAATGTTTAGACAGCAGATTTTTATATCATTTATTTTTTACTAAACTTTTAATTTTGAGATCATTGTAGATGCACATGTAGTTGTAAGAAATAATACAGAAAGATCTTGAGAACTCGATCCATTTTCACCCTGTAGTCATATCTTAAAAATATATATTATAATATTACAATCAGGATATGGGCATTGATACAATCAAGGTAAAGAACATTATAAACACCACAAGGATTCCTCATATAATGCTTGGAATAAGCCCATTTGAAGAACCAAATGTGAATTTTGAAATTAAAAATTTAATAACTAAAATTAAAATCTCAATAATGGACTCACCAGCAGAATAGCAAGGGCAGAAGAAAGAATTTGTGCACTTGAAGACAGAAAAATAGAAACAATAAAATGTGAACATAGAGAAAATATACTGAAAAAGTATGAGCAGAGCCCTGGTATCTGGTTGGACTATGATCAAAGATCTATATCTGGGGCACCTGGGTGGTTTAGTTGGTTAAGCATCTGCCTTCAGCTCAGATCATGATCTCTGGTCCTGGGATCAAGCCCGGCATCAGGCTCCCTACTTGGCAGGGAGTTTGCTTTTCCCTTCCCCTCTGCTCCTCCTCCCTGCTTGTGCTCTCTTTCTCTCTCTCAGATAAATAAATAAAATCTTAAAAAAAAAAGATATACATCTGTATTAATTGGAATTCTGGAGACAGAGGAGAAAGAGGATGCCTCTAAGAAAGTATTGGAAGTAATAATGGCTGAAGCGTCTAACTAATCTTGGTGAAAGCTGTAAATCTACAGATACAAATAGCTGAGCAAACTCCATGTAGGATAAACCTAAAGAAATTCACACCCGTACACATCATAATCAAACTGCTGAAAAGTAAAGATAAACAAAAAACCTTGAAAATATAGAGAAATCAAAGTTTAGCTATGTGGGGAGAACAATTTAAAAAACAGTGGATTTCTAGTCAGATACAATGGAGGCTGAAAGGAAGTGCCACAACATTTTTTCACTGACAGAAAAAAAGGGGGAGGGGGGAGAGTGGCCCTCAACCAAGAATTTTATACACTTTATACCTTTCAATAATGAAAATATCCTTAGAGTGCCTGGGTGGCTCAGTAGGTTGGGCATCCAACTCTTGGTTTCAGATCAGGTCATAATCTCATGGCCCTGCAACAGTCTCCATGCTTGGTGTGGAGTCGGCTTGAGGTTCTCTGCCTCTCTCTCCCTCTGCCCTCTCCCTCCCCACTCTAGATAGTTAGATAGATAGATGATAGATAGATAGATAGATAGATAGATAATAAAATCTTTTAAAAATGAATGAAAATACCCTTCTGGAATGAAGGGAAATGCAATACATTAATAGATGAAGGAAAACTAAGAATTTGTCAATGGACCTATTCAAATATAATGGCCAAATATTTCTATGAAACTAAAGGAAATGATAAAAGAAGCAGCTTAGAGCATCAGGAAAGAAGAAAGAACAAGGTAACAAGTAAAAATGTGGCTAAATACAATCCATTTTCTTTCTCCTATTGGGTTTTCCCAATTATGTTTGATGGTTGAACCAAAATTATAACATTGTCTGGTATGGGTTTGAAAATATGGAGGGTTATCTTTTTTAAGATAATCATACTACAGATGTGGGAAATTAAAGGGACATAAAATGAGTTAAGTTTTAGCTCTTATCTCAAACTGATAAAATGGGAACTACAGTAGACTGTGATGAGTTATGTATGTACAACAGGATACCTAGAATAACCACAAATAGCTATAAAGCAATACATACATAATCCCTTTAGGTTTACTGAAATGGAATTTTTAAAAATATTCAAGTAACTCTCATTAATGTAGAATAAAGAAAATAAAATAAAATAAAGAAAAAAGAAAAAATAAAGAAATGAAAACCAGAGAGAATACAAAATAAAACAATAAAATAAAATGGCAGATTTAGACATAACCTATCAATAATTATCCTAAACACATATGGCTTAAACACACTGAAAAACAGAGATTGGTAGATTAAAAAAAAAATGATTCAACTATACACTATCTGTAAGAAATTCACTTTAAATATAGGCATAATGTAGATTGAAAGTACCTTATGGGAAAAGATATGTCATGCAAATAATTAAAAAGACCACTATTATGTAAATGATATACATATCTGTCAGCTTAAAATAATGTAATTCTACTTTCTCAGGGACTTCAATGAAATCACAGGAGTATGTTCATCTAGAAATGCTGTTCAGAACTATAAGGCAGTTAATCAGTGAGAAAATATAGAACAATATAGTGAAAAATATAGAACAAAGAGTTTGGATTAATGCATCAGCTGTCTTCTTTTAGGTGCACAGTTTGGAGTGGCAGAAGACTGGTACAAATGAGCTGCCATTAATGTAAAAGCAATTTCAATAACAACTTTTAAATTGGATTTTTCTTTACCTACTTTCTTCTTCCTGCATCCTGAGTCCTGCTTCCTAGGATCATGGCCCATATAAAGTACCTGCAGCCAATTCTGGCATCTTTCTCTTCTTCTTTTAGGGAAACACAAACTATAAAAGGGGACTTTCTTCTTAGTGGTCCTTAGCTAACTATACTGTCTAACTAATCATGGTAACTCATGATTTACTTATTTAGCTATTAGAAAGTTCTTAGTATTTTAATCATAAAACTAATAATTATCTTGGTAAAGTAATTAGTATAGTAATTATTAAGTAATCATTATAATTTTTCTTTCCAAAAATAGATATACATTTATATGTCAATTGAGTGATAACATTTCAAAACATTAAATATAAAGGAGGTTTCTTTTTCATATTTCAGCAAAGCTGAATCAAAAGTAGAATTTGACCACTGTGATATAGGCCAGCTTCAATCGATTATTAGTTTGAGGGAATACTACAGTGATGTTCTGACTTAAAATTTAACAACGTGATCAGAAAACATTAATTTAAACTTACTATAAAGACTACATTTTTCAAAATTTTATTTTATTTAAATTCAGTTGCTTAACATACATGTATTACTAGTTTCAGAGGCAGAGTTCAGCGATTCATCGGTTGCATGTAACACCCAGTGCTCATTACATCATGTGCCCTCCTTAATGCCAATCACCCAGTTACCCCAACCCCCCATTCCCCTCCTCTCCAGCAACCCTTGTTTCCTATAGTTAAGAGTCTCTTATGGTTTATCTCGCTCTCTGATTTCATTAATTCTTATGCAACTATTATCTTCATGTATTATACCAACAAGATTAGTTGTTTTGAATTAGAGTGTACTTCCTCTTTAGATTGAAGAAAAAAAAATAATTCATGCTTTATGTTTAGATTACAATAAATACCAATTGGGACGCCTGGGTGACTCAGTCAGTTAAGCTGCTGCCTTCGGCTCAGGTCATGATCTCAGGGTCCTGGGATGGAGTCCCACATTGGGCTCCTTGTCCGTCAGGGAGCTTGCTTCTCTCTCTGCCTCTGCCTGCCACTCTGCCTGCTTGTGCTCTCTCTCTCTCTCTGACAAATAGATTACAATAAATAACAATCAACATGGCATATAATATATCACATATTTTTTGATTTGGTCTCACAACGGAAATTCTGAAAAACAATACTGAAACGATGAATAAGAGAGTTAAAATTCCATTTTTGTCTTCTTGCTGATTTGAAATTATATCAATGGAAAATACTGAACCAATAACTTAGGCTGAAGAGTCTTGTAGTTTCAATTTATCTCCCCTTTACATCCCTAAGGTTGTAAGATAAAGGATGAATTGGTTCGGGGTATATGTGCTTTTTATTGCTAATGCAGGATAGTAAGCATTTTTGTTTCAATGATTTCCTGTCATTATGTGAGAGTGATGGAGTCTGTGACTCATAAAACAGTGTAGATAAAAGGTTTTCTTGATACATTAAGTACCTTAGCAAACCCAATGTTCAATTTCTTCACATGAGGAGAATAGGGTTTAGTGGTACCCACAGAACACAGATCATCGAATGTGATCTGATTTCATGAAGAATGTAACACAGAAGTTATCTTTCTCTTGACCAAACAGGTTTGTTTCAGTTCTAAAAAAATTATATATATATATATATATACATACACATATATATATATAAAATAAAGTAAAGAATGATTTATTTTTTGATGAATACAAAGTAAAAATATTCTAGAAAAATAAAATCCAATTTACTTAATCCTTTTCAAAAGTGTAGTTTCACAATTTGGGTAACAGTTTCCCAGTGAGAACCATCATTAAGCTACTTCTAAGATCCTTCATTTTATTTTCTTTTTTTAAGAAAATGAAGTATTTTAACTTTGATTTCCAAATTACCATGGTAACATCAATTTATTTTTTCTCAATGAACAATATTGGACTATACAAAATACTAAAGTTATACCCTCCTTTTTAAAATCATTACTCTAGAACTTAGGTGATAGATTCTCAATTTAGCTAAATGCTTTATTTTTTTAAGATTTTATTTATTTATTTGACAGAGAGAGGCACAGCGAGAGAGGGAACACAAGCAGGGGGAGTGGGAGAGGGAGAAGCTGGCTTCCGCTCAGCAGGGAGCCCAATGTGGGGCTCGATCCCAGGACCCTGAGATCATGACCTGAGCCGAAGGCAGACACTTAACGACTGAGCCACCCAGGCGCCCCTTAATTTGACTAATTTTTAATTTAACTAATCTAATTAGTTATATGTTGTTAGAGATGCTATATAGTGTACCATATATTTTTAGTCATCACCATATTGACATTATTGTTGATAGACATTATATCTGTTTCTAATTACCAGTTAAAAAATATTTTGCAAGGGATATGGTTATGCTTGAACCCACAGGTATTTTAACCCTAAGAGATTCATGAATATAATATGTATAAACTTTGCTCATATTAAAAACACGATAAATTTTAATTTTTTTAAGAATTTTAAACAATCTCACACCAAAATATCTTAATAAATGTGTTTATTATCCACACCTTTACCTGAGTCAAATATCAAGAATGTAAACAGACATCTGAATTAATAGCTAATCTATTACAATGAATTATATAATAATTTCATTTTTAAAAATCTAAGACTTATACTCAACATTTAAAAGCTGCCAAATCTATAAAATCCATGTAAGAATTTAACTTGTTGGTAATAAATACTGAATTCTCTTAATCATAAGATTTCTGTTAAAAGTTCAAGTAATTGACCACTTCAGAAAACATTAAATTACACTTAAAATATCTTTGTATTATGAATATGATATATCCTTCAATATATTTCAATATATGCTACACCATATTCCATATGCTTTAAAGATCAGTTATGTAACCAGAAACCCACAGACTTGAGGTGATTAGCTGGAATTCTCATTAGAAATCCCACATTCCAGAGGCGATTTTTATTATGTTTCAATAATCTTAAAATTGACTAAACACCAGAGACTTTGATAATTAGCATGACATAAAGAAAGGAGTTTTTAATAATAAATGTAACACCTTTATAATTATTATAAGAGATATTGGAAATGGAATTTCAATTGTGAAACTGGTTTTATTTATGAGTATGGTTTATTTTGACAATGTATTTGGAGTAGTACTTATCTAGTATATGCCAGGTAAATATAACCCTTAACTATTTTTATCACTAAATCATTAAAGTAACTATTCTTCTTTCTACCCAATTATCAAATATTTGTATGTCAACAAAAATAAGTATTTTATGTTTTTCAAATCATTGTTGCACTAAAATGGCTTGTCAAATTCTATTCCTGAATCAAGTCAGGAAAAAACAAAGCATGTGGTCTAATATGTCAAACAGAAAAAATTTAATACAGAGAATCTAGTATCCATACAAAACGTCACGTGCATTGAAAGAGCACAGAAAAGGAAGGTGAAGTAGCTCAGAGATCTAAGACAGTACGAAGTAGTTAGTAGATCTTTCTGGGAAAACAAGAGAGGAGTTTGTATTAATAGGGTTTAGGAACATTCCTGTGAATACCTCATGGGTTCTGTTACTGCCAAGAAGAGGTAGATCAGACTTGGCCAGCATCTCAAATAAAGGAGCAGTGATAGAAGCACCTAGAAAGTCATGCTGAAAACACAGAGTAGCCTCCTATTGTTGGTGCTTGCTCACACCAGCTGGGGGCTGCACAGTGTGGAGCCGGGATAAGGTTTTCTGGTTCTGAGCCCAAAAAAGGCTACACAGCGCAGGTTCTGAAGTTTCTCTGGAGTCTGCAGGCTGTATCTATCCTCTGCTGTTGGATGGGTAATTCCAGCAAAGACAGAAACAGGAGTTGCCTGACTTCTCCCTTCCTCTGGTATTGAATCTCCTAGGCCTTCCCATTAACAGAATCTTACCAGAGTCCAACTGGCAATAAAATCTGGATATTATTTTCAAGGTCACAACTGCCCTCCATAACATACAGTGCACAAGAAAGGAATGGGTTGAAGTGTGAATGATCTTAAACTTTTACAAAAGATTGGATTCTTATAATATTCTTAAGTTTGGAGAAGTTTGAGTGTAAAAGAAGAAAAAAAAATCAAGAGAAGCATAAAATTCCTATAGGGAAGCAATGGAAAATATGGGGTAACCTCTTGAAAACAATTTTTTGAACAGAAATTTAAATCACAAAGTCAACATGAACACCCCAGATGGATACGTGAGATTATCAGCAGACTCATTCCACTTAGGAAATTGGAAAAAAAAGGGGGGGGCAGAATATATATATATATGTATAATGTGTTATATATATGTGTGTGTGTATAGCACATATCTATCTATGTGTTAATCTATAGCTGACTCTTTCAACGTATAAATAAATTTACCAAAGCAAATTTAACTGTTGAACAAACTTGTTCATTATCTATAATTATTATACTGTATTTTGATTTTGTCACAGGTTATTGAGAATTGTGGTGAGTAATAACAAAACTAAATCAATTGGCCAACTTATTAGAGGAAACTATAAGAAATTGGGAATGGTATTTTTGCTCAGTAATATCATGGGAAAAGATTATCCTTGTAAAATATCACATAACTCCACAATATGTTCTAAATTACAATAGTTAAGATGAATAACCGTTTTATTGTTTTGTTGTTGTTGCTAATTTATTTGATAGAGAGAGAGAGAGCGAGACAGAGCACAAGTAGGCAGAAGGGGCAGAGAGAGAAGCAGACTCCTTGCTGAGGAGTGAGCCTGATGTGGGGCTTGATCCCAGGACCTTGGGATCATGACCCAAGCCAAAGGCAGATCCTTAACAGACTGAGCCGCTCAGTTGCCCCATAATTTAACCATTTTAATATACCTACTGGTTAAACTAGGCTTGATTGATTTGAGCTAATATTTATAACCTGACAGCATAAAACTTAGTTCTTCCTTTATTGTGATAATTTGCATAGATAACAATAAATTAATATCCTTTAGTTATGTATGTTTAGTTTGAAGTTCAAATACTTGGAAATTTTTATTGTGTACTTATCTACAGAAAGTGTATTTGTTTACAATTATTGCATGAAGTAGAAAGAGCTGTAAGCTGAATTTAATAGACAGCACACCCTTTTTATTTTGGACTCTCAGAATTGAGAGATATGTGACAGGTGCTCCAATTATGACACCACCAGGAAGCAATAAGATTGATAGTATATATACTTTTTAATATGGATTTCTAAGTTCTACTTCAATGAACTCCATTTGTGTTCATTATTCTAAACATTACATTTTATTTTATTAGAATTTAAATTTATATTGACTATTTGATATCTTTCTCTTTCCCTTGTTGGATTGGAATCCATTTTATTCAATTTCAGATAAAATACAGCCATATCTAGTCTGAAAATAACACAACTTTCAGTAATAATGCCTTGGATGGATAGTTACACATTGATATTTTTATATACAGCTCTGAAATATGATTCACCCATCAAAAGTGTACAAATTTAGTATAGTCACATTGCACAACTATTACCACAATAAATTTTAGAACATCATCGTTATCCTCCAAACAAAAACATATACCCAATAGCAGTCATTTCCCATTTCCTGATAGACCTTCTACCATGTGGTAAAATAATCAAATTTGTATCTATTTATTTTCCTACCATTTGCCTAATTTGAACATTTCATATCTAGTGGAATCCTATAAATGCAACAATTTGAATCTTTTTGCTTTTTTTTCCTTGGTCTGGATAGATAAACGTTTTTTGTTTGTTTGTTTGTTTGTTTGTTTTTGTTGGGTTTTTTTTGCTACTTTTTTCACAAAACAAATTTTGGTTTCACTATCTTTTATTGTTTTATTTCTGTACAGATCATCATTATTTTGTTCCTTTGCTTACCTTGAGTTTATTTTGCTCTACTGTTTCTAGTTTCTTATGATGGCAGGCTGGTTATTAGTTTGAAATCTTGTCCTTTTTCCCAGCTTTATTGAAGTATAATTGACAAATAAAAATGTATATAATTAAAGTGTACAAAATTATGATGTAATAAATATATACATAGTGAAATTACCACAAGCAGTTTAATTAAGACATACAACTCATGTAGTTGTCTTTTTTTTTTTTTTAATATGTGGTTGTTGTGAAAATGCATGAGATTTACTGTCTTAGCAACAAACTGGTGATTTGCAAAGGGAAAGGTGACAGGAACATGGGCAAAATGTTGAAAGGGAGTGGAGATACAAGCTTTCAGATACAGAATAAAGAAGTCATAAGAATAATAGGCACAATATAGGAGATGTAGTTAATGATATTGTAATAGCATTGTATGGTGATGGATGGTAGCTACACCTGTGATGAGCATAACATAACATAGAGATGCTTAATGACTATGTTGTACACCTGAATCTAATATGACATTGTCAGCCACACTAAAATTAAAAAGAAAAAAAAAATCACTCTTAGCAAATTTCAAGTACACAATACAGTATTATTAACTATAGTCACCATCTTTCTCTTTTTAATATAGGCATTTTTAAAATTTATATTGAATTTCTAAATTTCTTCCTGGACACTGATTTAGTTGTATCCCTTAAGTTTTGTTATGTTGTCTTTTCATTTTTGTTCATCTCAAAGTATTTTTGGTTTCTTTGTGATTTCTTTTTTGACCCATTGGTTATTCAGCAGTTTGTGTTAATTTCTACTTATTTGTGAATTATTCAAATATCCTTCTGTTGTGAAGGAAATAAAATTCTAATTTTATTTCATTATGATTAGAGAGAATTCCTGAAGGATTTAAATGCTTTTAAATTCACTGGAGCTTATTTTATGGTCTAGCATGTGGTCTATTCTGGAGAAGATTAAATGTATACTGGAGAATTTTTATTCTATATTTGTTGGGTGGAATGTTCTACAGATGTCTGTAAAGTCTCAGTTTTTTAAATGTTGTTCTGATCTTCAATTTCCTTTCTGATCTTTTGCCAATTTGTTTACTCATAATGTGAGATGTTGAAGTTTAAACTATTACTTTTGAATTGCCAATTTCTCCCTTCAGTTCCTTCATTTTTTGTTTCCTGTATTTGTGGAAACTCTTCCTAGGTTCATATATGTACATACTTGTTATCTCTTTCTTATGGATTTACTCTTTTTCATCATTGTACGTTTATCTCCAGTAATATTTTTGTTTTAAAATCTGGGGTTTTTTTGTTTTTTGTTTATTTGTTTTGTTTTGTTGTTTTTGTTTTTTTATTAGACAGACAGAGATCACAAGTAGGCAGAGAGGCAGGCAGAGAGAGGGAGGAAACAGGCTCCCTGCTGAACAGAGAGCCTGATGAGGGGCTGGATCCTAGGACCCTGAGATCATGACCTGAGCCCAATGCAGAGGCTTTAACCCACTGAGCCACCCAAGCACCCCTAAAATCTGTTTTGTCTAATATTAAAATAGTTACTGCAGCCTTATTATGTTTTCTGTTTGTATGACATATATTTTCCATCCTTTTACTTCCAAATTTGGTTTAAAGCATGTCTCCAGTAAAGAGCATATAGCACTTAAAAACAAAACAAAAAAAAATTCTGACTGACAATTCCTCTCCTTTATTTGTTTGAATTTTTAATCCATTCACTTTGAATATTATCATTGGAATAATTTGATTTACATTTTTTGATTTATCAGTTTACTGTTTGTTTTCTATATGTTTCATGTCTTTGGTTCTCTAGCCTGTTCTGCTGGTTTATTTTACATTGAGTGAGTATTTTCTAGTTTAACATTTTAATTCCCTTAAGAATTATCACTGTATTCCTGATTTATTTTCCTAAATGGTTGTTCTAGATCTTACCATATGCTTAATTTCACCAGACTACTTCAGAGGTATAGTAACTGTATCCCAGTTTTTAAATATTAGTTATGTTATATTTTCCTTTCCCCTTTTTTAGCATGCTAAAAATAACATCATATCTAATTATATTAAAACCCACCAACACATTGTTTTAATTATTACTTTATATAATTTCATGTGTTTTAGCTAAAATGAGGAAACTAGATCATTTAACGTCTTATAGAATTCATTATAATAACATTCTTGTTTACCATTTCTACTTATCCACATTTGTTCCTGTGGATTTGAGTTACTATCTGTATTTTTTTTTTTTTTACTCCACATCAACTTTGTTCTTATTTCCATGCTTGATGCCCCATTTGTTATTATAAAAATGCTACATTTTTATGTTACAGGACCCAAATCCAATTATATTAGTATTGTTATAAAATAGTGTTTGTTTGTTTTTTTTAAGATTTTATTTACTTATTTGTCAAAGGGAGAGAAAGCACAAGCAGGCAGAGTGGCAGGCAGAGGGAGAAGCAGACTCCCTGCTGAGCAAGGAGCCCAATGTGGGACTTGATCCCAGGACCCTGGGATCATGACCAGAGCTGAAGGCAGTGGCTTAACCAACTGAGCCACCCAGGCATCCCTATAAAATGTTTTTTTAACTTGATTAATAAAAGAGCAGATAGATGCATTTTATTGTCCTTTACAATTACAGATTTTTCTTTACTGTTGCTGTTTGCATGTGTTCAGATTAGTATCTTGGGTCACTTATTTTCAGTTGGAAGAATTTATTTTCATATTTCTTGTAAAGTGGATCTGTCTGCTAGTAATAAATAATCTTTGTTTTTGATTATTTGTGAATATCTTTTATCTTTTCATCTTCTTTGTGAAAGCTACATTGCTGGATATAAGATTCTTGGTTGACAGGTGTTTTTTCTGTGTTTTTTTCTTCCTTCTGCTGTCACTTTAAATATATCATCCCACTGCCTCTGGGCCTTAGCTGTTTCTCACAAGCCAGCTCTTTATCTTACCAGGGTTCCACTGTATGTGATGAGTCACTTTTTTCTTTTGTTGCTTCAAAATTTTCTATTTTGTCAATGCACTTAATAATTTTTAATATAATGTGTCTGGGTGTTGGTCTGTTTGCATTTACCTGATTTTTAGATCACTGAGCTTCTTGGAAAATTAATGTTATTATCAATCAAATGTTATTTGAGAAGTTCTCAGCAATTCTTCAAATATTTTTCAATACCTTTCTCTCTCTCCTCTCCTCCTGGTACTACTCACTTTATTCATATGTTTGAGTGGTTAACAATGTCCTTCATTTTTTAAAAGTCTGTTCGTTTTTTGCATTATTTTTTCTCTTTGTCATATACTTTACATAATTATTATCATCAAGTTCAAGGATTCTTCTGCTCCTTCAAATCTACTGTTAATATATTTCTAGTATTGTATTTTTTATTTGTTATTCTACTATTAAACTCAAGAACTTTCATTTTTAAAAATAATTTCTCTTTATTGATATTCAGTATTTGGTGATATGTTGTCATCATACCTTCCTTTACTTCTTTATGCATGATTTCCTTTAGTTCTTTAAATATGCTTGCTTTCAAGTCATTGTCTCCTGAGTCCCACATATCGACTATTTCTGGTATAGTTTCCTTTTTTTATATTTCCTTTTCTTTTCTTTTTCTTTCTTTCTTTACTTTACCTGTATTTTCTCTGATTTTTCCTGAATATTGTCATTTTCCTCTCTGTGTATCCTAAAACTTTATTGTTGATGTTGAAAACTAGACATGTTAGATAATTATCAAACTAGACATTGATCTTCCCCTTCTTTGGGGCTTGTTGTTTTTGTTTATTTGTAGCCTCTCATGTTTATGTCTTGTCTTTTGGCATGGTACCTCCACCCAATGAGTGAACAATGGAAATTGGAGTGAGCCCCAATATTTTATGGCCTGTTTACACATTAAATAAACCTCAGCCCTACAAGTGAGTACTAAGTAGAAGGGAACCCCCAGCCCTTTGATGGCACTCACCTGGAATTAGCCTCTGTAACACAGAATTGGGGGTTATAAGAAATCATAGTCATAATTCCCCTACCCATTAGGTACCTTGAAAAGAAGCTGAGACAAGGAGAAGCCATGTTTTCCTAGCCACATCTAGCCTGAGTGAAGTTTCAGTCATGATGATTCAGGAGTATGGGGTGGGCTGTGGACTAAAAGCCATAGACTTTCACTGTTCTTGTGACTTTTATTATTTTATTATTGTTTTTAGTAAATATTTTTTTGTTTGCTGTATGCTGTTAAGACAATTTGAAAAACCTTTAAAACGTACTTTAAAGAAATAATTTTCACCAGTCATGGCTGATTTTCTTGAGAGAGGGTCTGTGGAAGTTCTCACACTTCCATTCAGAAAGTAATCCCCGACTGCCTATTTTTAATCTGCTTTTTGCTGAAATAATTCAGAAATGATTATGGAATTAAATGAGTTAAAACTACCAAATACTAAATTGTTAAGAGTTCTGTGCTGTTAAAAGATAATTTTCAATCATTTAAATTAAATGTATATAATGATGTTAAGTCTCTCACTTTATATTTCATTTTATAATACAACAAACAAATGTCCTACATTACTTAAAATTAACACACTGGCAGGAATTGTTAATATATATACTCCATAAAGGACAGAGAGTTTAAAAAATGTTGTGTTTTTTTTTTAACCAAGGTAATTAAATATGCATTATTAAAGATACACTCTGTGACTTTCATTGTTACCAATTTGCGGACCCTCCCTTTAATGTGTTACTGCAGACAATCAATGCATCTGCTTGAATTCACTGTTATTTTCATTAAGCACAATTGCTTTGAAGTTAAATCTCTAGCCATTGCAAGTAATTCCATGCTAATGCAGAATGTGACACTGGTTAGTTGGAAAGGGAAAAAAAAAAGTGCCCTTTGCTATAATTTATTTTGAATGTGACTTATCCAGTCTTCAGGCAAACATATATCTGAGAGGCAAAAAAATGTAATTATAATGTACAAATGGCTAAAACTCTCCTTTGAATCTATTGTGAAGGAAGAAAAAATGTTCTGGTGTTCTGTTTAGCAGGTGATTTATTCTTTTGCTATGTTAGAGCTCCCCTATGTGGCTATTTAGTTGAGACACACTACAGGCTTAATAATACATTCCAACAATTAAAACATAAATTATTGCGATTCACAGACCTGTACCCTTGGGGATAAAAATATATTATATGTTTATAAAAAATTAAAAATTAAAAAAAAAACAGAGCAAGAGGCAAAGCAGGAAAAAAAACAAATTAACTTTAGATATTTTCTAATAAAATATATTGAGATAATCATCTATAAATAATTTTCAGATTAACAAGAAGTATAATTTTTCTCTCTCTGAATAACACTGACAAAAAATTTTAATAAAATGAGAATCAAAGAAAAAAATAAAATTCAAAGTTATATGGTAGTGTTGAATGTAAGCAAATTTATACCTAAGTCAACATGAACCAATTCCTCATATTTGACAAGACACTTAGGTTTGAAATAGTTTATTTCCAAATAATTATGAGTAAAGTTTATTTTCTGTTCATTTAATTAATCAAATTCATATATGTAATTTTAAAGATATGAGAACATGTAAAAAATAATGTTGCCCTCAATATCCTGAAAATTTAGTTGCAAATACAATTCATGTAAGCAAATGCCAACTGTCCTAATGTTAAATGATGCTGACATAATGGAATAGTCTTCACACTGCTTCAAATGGGTCAATTATTCCATGCAGCAGCCAGAATGATTTAGTGAAGGTTTAACTCAAAGACAAACAAAACAAAATTAAATCTCCCTTCTTAAAACCTTAATTGATTATAAAAAGTCAGTGTGTATAGATGAGAATTTTATCTTTTAAAATGAGGTATGCTTACTGTGAAAATTTAAGACATTAGTGTAAAAATGGTTGTGTAGGTGAATAAAATTTGCAAAACTCTTTCAGTAGATAGTTGAGCAAATATTATAGACCACTATTACAGATTGATATTATTACAGTTAGATATAAACATACCTACAGTTAGATATAAACATTTTTAACATTATTAGATAATATAAATTTTTGAGTTATTGTACTAATTTATACACCTGTAAGCTTGGTATGTTTTCTTTTTTGAAGAACTGACAAAGTGGCTTCCACAGTGGCTACATTTTAATTCCTACCAACATTGGATTAGGGTTCCAATTTTCCACATTCTTGCCAAAACTTGTTATTTTTTGTATTTTTGTTTATAGCTCCAACTATTATCCACTACCTCAAGCAGCTACAATGTTAAACAATCATCTTTAATTTTGGTCAATGTCCCCAGGGGAAAGATTCTTCACACTGAATGAGCTTACAGTCAGATCAAATAAAGACAGTCTTCCTAGATGAAAGTGGATTCTTTCAGAGAACCAACAACTGGTCAAATAATGACATTTCTCTGATAATAAGTAAAGATGGAGTCACAACCTAAATTTGCCACCTCCAGTGTTTGCCAAGATGTTGGTTTTTTGCTGTGCTTGTAGCTGTTGGATTTAAAGCAACCATGAATTCTGGGGAAGGGGTGGGGATGAAAGGGGTGAATATAAGTTAAAAACCCTGAAACTATTTGTTCTCACACAGATTTAGCAATTTTTTTTCTTGAAAAAAACTTCTCTTGGATTGCTGCAAACCTTTGTTTAATTTCCAGAGTTCTGTAAAGAGTTAATTCTGACAATTTTTGCCATTTTTGTTGTTGCTTTTATGGAGGAGAAAATGTTCAGAGGTGTTTTCCTTGTAATTTTGCTGATCCTATTGAGTCTTAATCTTACTTGGACTCTGAACTTTGTCCTCTGTTCCCTACACCATGAGAAACACAAAGCTGGAGTTTGCTTAATAAGGCTGTTACTGTAAGGGTAAAAGTGACTTCTACTTTTTTGCTTCTTTATATCTTTATGAGTCTTTTGGTCTACCATGTCCATTCTGTCTTGTCAGATCTTTAATTCTTTAAGATATATCTTCACATGCATTTTTACAGTATGGCTACTTAGATTCAACCTCATGTTTAGCTCAAATACATAGAGAGAAGTCTGATGGAAATCAAAGTGTGAATGATAGCTATATAATTTAAGATGCAAAAAACCTGAGCATAATTATATTTAAGAGGCAAAGCCTGTGGAGTGTGATTGAAAAGACTTGAAATCAGGTAAGAATGATGAAGCATTTTGACCAGGATGATTGGAATAAAAGCAGAAGAATATCTTTGGAAAGGAACACTTAGGCCTTACCATTTTTGACTAATTCACATATATTTGTAAGATCTCTCCCCTACAAGACACTACCAGAGGAGAGGATACTATATGTCATTGTAATTGTCTTTACTTCTTCTTTACCCAGAACATTCCCCATTCTTGATACTGGTCCAGTGCTGAGATAGACAGGATGCCTTAATCAGATCAAGGATGAGACTCCATGTATTGGAAGAAAGGAAGAACACATACAGTTGAAAACTAGAAATTTAGAAAGCCCAGCACTGTTCTTCCTTCCTTCCTTCCTTCTTTCCAGACACTGAAGTCTAGAGAGAGTATATACAGTATTACCAGTTCAAAAGAAATTCAGTGTACTTTAAAGCATTTTTTAATTAATTATATAGCTAATTAATTTTTATTTATTTATAAAAGACTTTATTTATTTGTCAGAGAGAGAAAGAGGTGAGAGAGGGAGCACAAACAGGGGGAGCAGCAGGCAGAGGGAGAAGCCAGCACCCCGCTGAGCAAGGATCCCAAATGTGGGACTCCATCCCAGAACCCTGGGATCATAACCTGAGCCGAAGGCAGATACTTAACCAACAGACTCACCCAGGTATCCCTAAAGTATTTGAATTTTAATATCTAGAACACCCAGTACACTCCAGACTGGGTTTCTGGCAGTCTCCTGTACCTGGCAGGACTTTAACTGCACTGTGAGGAATTTGTAATCCACCAGGAAACCAACCTCTATCTCCAGTTTGCTTTCTTCTCCTTTTCCTTTCCCTTCTCCCTCTCCTTCTTCACTCTTTCCTCTTCCTCTTCTCCTCCTTACACTCCTGTTTCTCTCCCTCCCCCTCCCCCTTCCCCTTTGACAGTAACTCCTCCTCTGCCATCTCTCCCTCTTCTTCTTACTCTGAGAACATGCTAAGAATCTCCAGCTTGTGTCTGCACTTTCAGATGATTGTAAATCATACTGCCTACAAGATAATTTCCTGAGAGAGATGTATATATGAAGACATATAGTTTCCCTAGTTTTACCTGTATATATATATAATATATATATATAATATATGTATATATATACATATATTATATATATATATATATTAGCTTTAAGATATAAGTAAAGAATTTTAAAGCATAATACATAACCTACAAACTCTAAAAGAAAAAAAATCTCCAGCATTGGCTAAACACAAAATGAAAACTTGGATAGGAAAAAAAATACTTCATATCAGATTTAGTGTAAAAACTACTGTTTGATAGAAAATATTTAACACCCACAACAAGCAATTGCTTGATGGACTCTAAATAAAATCACATTTAAAAATAAGAATCAGATAGGATGTTTAATGGGAAAATAGACCAGGTATAAATATGTTGAAATGAGTATCATTAACAATTAGTACCGCACAACAGTTATCACTATGCCCTGGAAAAATAAAAATATTGGTCACTTTACCAATAAACATAACAAAGATGTTCAAGCTTTGCACATAATTAGAACTAGGTTATTTGAAGTTACATATGTAAGACTCTTTATTTTTGGATTATTTTTAAATACACAATTTTTAAAAAGATTTTAGTTATTTATTTGTCAGAGAGAAAAAGAGAGCGACAGGCAGAGGGATAAGCAGGCTCCCACTGAGCAAACCCCCCCCCCAATGGGGGACTCGATCACAGACCAAGATCACAGCCAAAGACAGACACTTAACCAACTTCGCCACCCAGGCACCCCCAAAATACACAATTTTTTTGAGTTAAGTATATTTTGTACAACACTTCTGAGAGTCAAGCTGGCTATATTGGTTTGAGGTAAAGATGTGCATTTCTAAACAACAATGCTATTCTTAGGAGGTATCCTAGAAAAATAATAAAAGTGTGCTTATATATGACATACAGAGTACTGACTGCAGTATCATCTGAAATAACAACAGAAGTAACAAAAATATTAATTTCTACAATAGGGGATTCATTTCTTAAACTGTTTTGAATTTATGTATGAGATAAATGATAGACTACAAAGGTGAGACTTTATTTGCAGTGAAAAAATCAAGTTGAAAACTAGTATATACTCGTTCTTACTGAACAGGAAATTTGTTCGTGTAACACTGACTTGCGTTAACCTATTTCAACCTTCTACTATTCTTTCTCTATTGTCCTGGATGGAAAGCAAAAACTATTTTCTGAAACTTCCTTGCAGTGAGGCTTCTGGGGATAATTTAGATTCTTTGAATCAAATGCGCTCTGACATGAATTTGGTTCAGGACTGGATTGTGGTGATGTGAGGAGCTGAAACGGTCCAAGGTGACCATTTTGCTGGCTCTGATTGTGGAAGAGGCAGCACAATTCTGCAACTATCTGCTTACGATGTGGTTTGAGGATCAGGCTTCTCTTTTCCTGATCAGGTTATGTGCTGCTTGTTCTGGAATCAGCGGCTGTGGAAGCAACTTCCTGAGACAGCAGCTTCCAGAAGGCTATACTCACAGAAGCAAAATTAGTGACCATTATCTGTACTGTGGGTTTAGAAGTCCCTTTTACACACTCAGTTTTAATTTCTTAAGCTTTTTTTTTAAATATTTTTTTTGCTTTAACCTGTTAAAATTGTTTCTCTTTTCTTCAGTTTCCTGCAACCTGCATAAGATTCATGATTTATTATAAACATGACTCTCTGGGATGAAATCCAATGAATAACTGCTTCATGTGGTTTGTTTTTTATCTTACATTTGTATATTCTTCTGTTACAATTTATGTGTGGTACTTTTAGATTTAAGCTGTCTTATATTTATAGTTTAGAAAAAAATTAGAAAATGTTAAAAGTGTTTACTTGTCAGTTTTCACTTATCTTCAATCATTTTTAAAATAAGTTTGTATATTTCACCAAAATAATACAAGTATATGGTTGGGGGGCATAAATCTCAACTCAACTAAACGAACTCAAAATAAAAGATTAAGAACTTAAAATTTCAATTCCCTATACTACAATCAACAATTTCTGACATTTTTCCTTTCCTTTACCCTTTTATCTTACAAACAATGTTTATATTCATATCTCTTGTTTCACAATTCCAAATATAACTTAAGATTTTCTAATAAATGTGATGAATATTTACCTTGCAGAGAGAATAGTCCTTACTCCACACATAAACTCTTTAGGATTTCTTTCACCAAATGAAGCAAGAATACTTTTTATGTTAAATCATGTATTTTGTGTTAAATACATCAGCACGCAATTAATGTAAATATTAATCACCAATGAACCTATAAACCAAATTATATTTTTTCTTATTTATCCTTTTGTTTTCTTTAAAAAAACAATAACTGATTTGTTTTTACATTAGCCTACATTACATTTATGCCTTTTTTTTTCCAAACAGTTCAACAAGTCTCTAAATAATTTTTCTCTAGTTTCTTATTATTTGGAGTGGGTTCACTCCAGATTCACTTTACTCTTTCTAGGAACACTACTGACCTTCAGTGGCCTTTTGCCAAGATTTTGGAAACTCCATTCAACTCTGTCAGTGTTCTGGTTTATGTTTCCTCGACTTTGTGATCTCAGTATTTTTGGCCACTCTCATATTTTGTTGGATCTTCTAATAACTTCCTGTAAAATGAAGGACAGAAGATATATTTTGGAGATTTTGCACATCAGAAAATATATTTTCACACTTGAATAGTGTTTCTCTACATGAAAACACAGGTTGAGAAACATTCTATCTAAGAATGAGGATTGTTTTGCATTGTTATCTTCTAATTTTTCTAAAAAGAATTACAATCTCACTCTTATTCTTGATCTTTTATAAATGATCTATTATATTGTCTCCTTTATCCCTCTGCTGATAGGAAGCTTTAAAAGAATCCAATGAAAACGTGCACCCTGTTTGCAACATATTTCATTACTTTTCCACCCTTCTATTATATCTATATCTAAAATACCTTAGTCTTTATGGTCATGTTATGACAGAAAGTAAGCACTTCCTACTGTAAATACTTAGGACTCAGTTTATTACCATTGTTTAAAACACTTCCATAAATATCTGTCTTTTGTAAATATATTAAAAACCCTCCAATGCTACTGTCTTCTGTTCCTTCCTATTAATACCAATAGTTATATATAGTCTTATTTTTTTTTCAAATACAGAAGTATACTAAATGCTTATGTTTAAGATGCTAAGTTTGATCAGAAGTCATATAAAGGTATCATCACAATTAAAATAATACTGTGTCCCATATGATATTTTTGTCATCTCTATTGTGTTCTGAGTGTTTCACACTCTTTGAGAGAAGAAGCATTTTTTTTTCTTGATGATATTCCTAGGCTTATTGAACTATTTAGCATACATAATCATCTCCACTACCATTGTCATCAGGGCAGCATATTGAATACTTAACATATAAATAGATTTGTAAATCTGCCAATAGATTTGTGAAATGTTTTAGATAAAATCTTGTTTTTAAACTATGTGAAATGTACATATTTCATAGTTAAAATTGTAAAATAAGATATATTAAAGTAGTCTAGGGTCTATCCCTGTTCTTCCTTCACTCTCATTTCTTCCAATTACAGGCAGGCACTATCTTAGTTTTTGAAAACAAAAGTATTCATTCATGTTCTCCACATTTCTTTTTCTTTTCTTTTCTTTTCTTTTATTTATTTATTTTTTTTTTTAAGTAGGCTCCATGATGGGCAGGGCTCTAACTCACAACCCTGAGATCAAGACCTGAGCTGAGATCAAGAGTCAGAGTCTTAACTGACTGAACCACTCAGGTGCCCCCACATTTCTAACACAATAGTTAGCAACTGTGCACACTATTCTGCACTATACTTTTTGTACTTTAATCTCATCATATATATTGTTATATATATTAAGATATACATCTGTATGTATGTATACTTATATTTGTATATGTATAAATAGTTATCATAATATCATATAATCATATATTATGTTTTACATTTATTTATTTAATTTTTATTGCAATCCAATGTAACAGGAACAATTTTCATTTCCATTTTATGTGGGAAAACAAACATGGAGTTTTAGTAACTTGTACAGAATTACAAAGGTAATGAGTAGTGGAGCTGGGAGACATACCTAATCTAGGTAAAAAGTCAGTATTTTTTAAAATTTCCATAAAGTTTAATGAGAAAGCAATAGATTAAAAAATGCTTTCCATGGGTTATATTGATATATACCCAAGTACAGATTCATATAAATTTCGATAATTTTGAATATTCCGTTTTTAGGATTTTAAAGTGTGAATTGTTATTTAAAGACTTCTTGGTGGTTATAGATTTCTGAATCAGCTCCTAGCAAACATGGTTGGAATTAAAGCCACAAGGCAAGCAAACACCATGTGTGGTACAAGCCCAAAGATAGACAGATGATCGGTAGATAGAACTATATATGTATATGTACATATAATGAGAATATGACATAATGTATAAATATGGCAAAGCAAGGAATCTCTTCATTGGAATGGTTGGACTTTTGATGCTGTGAAGTGCCCCCCAGCACAGCCACATGTCAAAATTAATGGTATAAGTTCAGCACTAACCTCCAACAATTGGATAAATTTTTTGTTTCCCATGAGTTGCATTGAAACATTAAATTTATGGTGCACCTTTATGTGGGTCAAAGCAAGGAATTCAGATCTCCTTCTGTCCTCCTATGTAAATTCTTTTAGATATTAATTTTATTGTTTGTTTATAACACCTTAGAGTCATCATTCTAATCAAATTTTTATTCCACCCAGCTTTTGTGATCTGACCTATCTCACCTCTCCACTCCCAGCAGACAATATAAAACAAAAATTTTCTTGCTGTGACCACAGTTCAGAATCAGAGTTTCTTCTCAGGGACACTAGTACTTCAAACTTACTTTACATGTCCGGAAATGTGCATTACCTGACTGCTATAACATTTGTCATTCTGCCTGTCAAGATTTATAGGACTTGCTTGGCCTTTTCTGCTTTAGCTCACTGCTCTTGAACTAAATCATTGTAGAGCCTGACCCAAAACTTACAGTTGAGAAGACCTGTCATCTCTTCCTGGAAACAAACCTTCCCCTCCATAATCTATGGCACTTTCCTGGCAAGCTTTTTCTTATTCCCATTTATTCCTTGGCATGGTAACTCCTTGATTTGAAACTTTGTGAATTATTACTGGATGGGATACAACCATGTTTTTATAGGAACACTGAGAAAAAAAATGTGGTGTTACACTCAAAGAATAAATCAAAGTTGTAAGTCAGGAATTAGGAGAGGATATCAAAGGCATTTTCAGAAGGAATAATTTTCAGCAGCTACCTAGAGAAAATATAAATCTAATCTTTTTCTATCTCTACACCTTGCTGTGTTTATTAACTAGATTATAGAATTGAATGCATTTTAATCCAGTTAGAGAGAAGTAGGAACTGATAAATTAATAATAATAAATATGCCCAAAAAAACATAAATTAGAATAATGTAACAATAGAGTTGAAACTCTGGGGCTTTTTCTAGCCCTCTCTTCTTGCACTTAGGCAAAAATTCCTAAACCATTGGCATATACATTTATCAAATTTGTATGTAAGTGTTTGGCATTTTAAAAATCATGTTACACTCACAAGCCAACTCTCAGATTTTATTCTACTGATAAATGTACATATCCATAGTAAGCTTTTCTATCTGGCTCAAAGATAACTTTAACCACACTGTCCTCATTCATGCATAAAACAACAGGTTTATAATAATTTGATTATACATCTATCATATAAAATTATATTCTTGGAAGTTTATTCATCTATAGAATTATAGATTCTATAATTATTTTTGTATAAATTTGAATTGTATTTCCCTATGCAGATTTTTCCCACTTTGTCTTCTTTTGTTTTCTATATCTCCTAAGTCTAGGAATATAGAATTAATAGAGTTAGGGAATGTCATTTTATTAGTAATGTGACATACAATCAACACAATGACTAATATAGCAAAAAAATGAAATTAGCATAGCAAATATCTGTGACACTAGGTTAAATATATTTTGAACACTAATAAATAGGAAATAATGAAAGAAAACTTCTCAGCTCATTTGTTTGATTACTTTTCCAGCGTACACATTTTGTCAAATTATGTATACTTTTATATTGGTAAGTTTGCTTACACTTACTCTGAATTTCTAAAGGAGTCTTTAGAGTTTAGGGAAGTCAGGTTTAAAATACATCCAAATAAGGTTACACCTAATAAATAACCTGGGGGCGCCTGGGTGGTTCAGTGGGTTAAACCTCTGCCTCCGGCTCAGGTCATGATCCCAGGATCCTGGGATCGAGCCCCGCATCCGGCTCTCTGCTCAGCGGGGAGCCTGCATCCTCCTCTCTCTCTGCCTGCCTCTCTACCTACTTGTGATCTCTGTCTGTCAAATAAATAAAATAAATAAATAAATAAATAAATAACCTGAGCAGCAGACTATGTTGAGAACACAACTTTGGTATTGGTCAGATGGATTAAAACCCCGGTATCACTGCTATTAAGACTATGTATCCCATATATTAAAAGAGTAAAAAAATTATTTTAAGAAGCACTTGGATAATATACATAAATCTAAATAATATCTAAGTTCAGACTCTCCCTTTCCCTCCCCCAAAATAAGAGACACGATAAAAATATCTTTGTCCCATATTATTCTAAATTTTCATTTCATTATTGAGTACACTTGGATCTACTAGTAAGAGTATGTTTTATTAAGGAATTAAGTATACACTTAAGAAAGCATATGCTCCCTTATCTTAAACGTTCTTATGCCAACTAAACAGAGTCTATAACATGTAGTTTGTTCCATCATAGTGGTCAAAATTCTGGGTTCTCATTGGTAAGAATTCAGGTTGGATCTTGTATTTAATCAATCTTCTGTGCTCATCTCTTTTTCACAAACTTTGTGCTTATCTGTCATCTAAGTGATTGCAACAAAAATATAATGGTATCCTCAGCATTCTGTTAATGGAGGTGAATTGTTTTAAAGAAAATAATTATTAGTATATAATAATCTTAACATATATAGCATAGAAATGAGTTGTCATCCCCTTTTCAACATGATTATTTAATCTAATTTAACTCTTAAAAGTTGAAAAAAAAAGTTTTTGCAATACAACACACCATTCTTTCTTCTTCTTTTTTTATTTTTTAAACTGAAGATCTTAACTCAAAAATCATTCCCAATATATGTTGGAGATAATTTATTCTAGATATCGGTTCATTATTTTAGGAAGTAAACAAAATGAAAACCTGTCGAAATAGAATAGTTTCAAATTCTGATTAAATATATTTTTTAAATTTCTCATCTCTCAGCCTCCACAATAAGTTTCTAAGTTGAGGATTGAAATCTTTGAAAGTTTATATATATTTTTAAAGATTTACATATTTATTTTAGAGTGAGAGCGAGCAGGAAGGCGTGGGACAAAGGGAGAGATAGTGAGAATCTAAGCAGACTACATGTTGGGCACAGAGCCCAACACAGGGCTCAATCTTAGGACCCTAAGATCATGACCTGAGCCAAAACCAAGAGCCAGAAGCTCAACCAACTACACCACCCAAGAACCGTTGACAGTTATATTCTAAAAAACAAACACATAAAATTCTGTTAATATGGATTTCAACAGTTATATAAAAATCCAAGTTGGCATATATTGTTTATTGAGTATAGTACATTTTATAATGAAAATCATCATTGCAGCAATTTCTAAAATGGAATCCACCATCACAAACAAATTTTCCCAAAATTATACTCTTTTTTTCTTTTTGTTATTGTAATCAAATCACTGACATTACAAGAATATAAGGTATTTTCACATGGGTGATTAACATAATTTTCACTCTATTCTGGATATATTCATATCAACAAAAATATCTCAAACAAGGAAACTCATTTTTCAGGAATTCTATTTCTGTTTCATTTTTCTTATTATACACGGTTGGAAAGATGGAATAATGATTCAGTTTATTAAGAACTAAATGATATTTAAAATACATATATGAATACTAAGGGAAACATTGGAATATCAAAATATTTGAAAATATACAAAGTATTTTATATTTGCTTCTTAATGAGAGCTATTTGTGTCATTCAAAAACATCTGTTAATAAACTAAAACAAAATAATGTTCATGTCAGAACTCTGACTATTGCAAACCTTTTTAATCAGCTATATTCATCAGATAATTATTTAGAGTATTTTTATATTAAAAATAACTATCAAGAAGATAAAATTGCTTTGATTAGAAAGAGTTCAAAAGTATATTCATAAGTCTCACACCAAAAGAAAATATTAAAGGCATAAAAAGTATGCAAAATCAAAATCTAAGGTTTGGCAATTTAAATGTTCTTTACTGAACTAAAGAAAAATTTACTATGAATAAATATCAGGCACAGTTTTTTAACCCAAGTTCTTTAAAACAGGATAAGCTACAAATATATGCATAAAATCAAACACCCACACATTTCTCATTGTTGCAGTGCTACTCAGAAAAGTTATAGGTTAGGCAGCAGGTTCCCAGTAGGATATTTGATAATTTATTAAGCCTGACCCTTGATACTGCTGCTGAATACTCTGGAGATAATGGGTCCAAAGAAAAACTGTACCTTGATGCTGAATATATTGAGCTATTCTTAATTGTAAGTGAGTGAATCACATTTCACTGCTTTTTGTTTAAATTGGTTAATTTCCATGGAGAAATGCAGAACTCAGCAGTTCTTGCAGCATGATTTTTTTTTTTAATGTAATGAAAAGAAGCCAAGTTTTCATGCCCTAGAGGAAACTCCTTGATCCATAGCACAACACATTAGTGTTTTGAAGTTTTAACTGTGTTTTGTTGAAATATTCTCCTAGGAGCCAGTATGCACTGATATTGTAGCATAAGCTTAATATTGCTGTCACCAAATATCTATTTTTTTTGTTTCTACTTTAGCATTAACAATTTAATTGTGAATTTTCCTTGCTCTCACCATCACATCTATCAATCAGTATGGATAGCCTGTTCAAATATCTGGTCTGGGACCCCTGAGTGGTTCAGTCGGTTAAGCTTCTGTCTTCAGTTCAGGTCCTGATCCCAGAGTCCTGGGATAGAGCTCCACATTCAGCTCCCAGTCTGCTTCTCTCTCTCCCTCTGCCTACTGTATACCTGCTTGTGAGCTCTCTCTCTCTCTCTCTCTCTCTCTGCCAAATAAATAAAAATCTTTTTAAAAAATTTTTGGTCCTGAAATGCTTTCATTTTTTTCTCTTGAATCAACAATGCTTCCTTCGATGTAAAATCATTCTCATCAGCATCCAAATTTCCTACAGTCTCTGCCAAATTTAATAAGGAGAGAAAAGAGGAAAAAAAAATTCACTTGCCCTCAAATCTTATCACCCCAATTCTTTCCCCCATACCAAAAGTTCTCAAGAGATCTTTTTTTCTGGGATGCGTGGGTGGCTCAGTGGGTTAAGCCTCTGCCTTCAGCTCAGGTCGTGATTTCAGGGTCCTGGGATTTAGCCCCACGTCTGGCTCTCTGCTTGGTAGGGAGCCAGCTCCTCCCCCCGCCTGCCTCTCTGCCTACTTGTGATCTCTGTTTGTCAAATTAATAAATAAAATCTTAAAAAAGAGAGAGAGAGAGAGAAGGATCTGTTTTCTGACTTAAAGATTCTTTTAATGGCATGACACAGTGCAAAGACACAAATGACACTCAGGTGAAAGAAACTGTTTCTTGCAGCTCTAAAGGGGAGAAGGCTGTCACTCAGGACCACAGAGGAGTTTGCACCCAGATCAGAGACAAGGTGTACGAATAAGTTGGAGCTGTAGGAACAGTTTATGTATGACTATCCAGAGATGAGATTAGCTGGTTTTGTCGGTTCCCTGTGGATTAGTTAATTTGAATAGTTCAGTGGATTCTGGGAAATTGAGACTGACCTTAGTTATAGGGGATTAAGGTAGATGCATAGTGGTGGCCAAGTGTGAGAGACAGAAAAAGGAAGTTTTTGGGGTATGGAGTTACTCAGCAGCCCCAGATGAACCTTTAATCAGTGCTTCAAAATTAGGTCATGATACAATGAAAGAGAAGGAAGGAAGGTAGGAAGGAAGGAAGGAAACAACTATTTGAAATCATCAGTGTTTCAGTATTTCTTCTATTTTTTTTTTTCTTGTTACCACTCCAGTCAGAATTTTGTCCAAAACTTACCACACAATGATTTGTAATGGAAGTCAGTTATGACACCCACATTGATAAATTGAAAAACTAATCCTCGGTCTTGATCTATGAATAGTATTTGAAATGGTCAGTCCACCTTATTTATTTATTTATTTATTTATTTATTTATTTATTTATTTGGCAGACAGAGACCACAAGTAGGCAGAGAGAGAGGAGGAAGCTGGCTCCCTGCTGAGCAGAAAGCCCAATGCGGGGCTTGATCGCAGGACCCCAGGATCATAACCTGAGCTGAAGGCAGAGGCTTTAACCCCCTGAGCTACTCAGCGCCCCAGTCTACCTTCTTCTTTAAACATATTCTTCACTTGATTCCCAGCCAGGCACTCCATCATTAGACATTATTTGTCTCTGTGGGCTGTTCCATGGCTTACTAACTTTCACACATTGTTTATACCAGTCCTTAAACCTCTTTTCATATCTGCTTTTATATCCACAGTCCTCTCATCCATCCCAGCCTGCTCAATTCTGTGTTTAAACTGAGAATTCATAAATATGTCTCTCAAATCCAGAACTTCACCCTGAATTTAAAAACAAATAAACTTAACTTTATATCCAACTTATATCTATTCCCCAAATTTCTGATAATGTGGGGAGAAGATAGCTAATGATGGAGTCAGCACGGAAACTGAAGCTCTGAAATAAGATCTGAAAACTTGCTGTTGTCAAAAACTACACCACATTTACTATCTCACTTTCAAACATTTCATTCTCCAACATCCTACCACTTCAGTGTAATACTTAAGTCGTCCAACACCAAACTGCTTTGATCCTACACAAATGTAAAACCTGTGTTGCTACTATATATTTAAAGCTCCTTATTCCTCATCCTTCTGGTGATTTTTTTTTTCTTGTTTTTAGGTTAAGTTCCATGAGCCATTGTTACCATCACTCCCTTGATAAGCCCTTAACTTTTCTTGCCTTTACTCTATATCACTGCTTCATCATCATATAGAACAATGTCTGCCCATAGCAAACATTCAGAAAAGATTTGTTCAATCAGTGGACTGTTTATGCTTTAAATTCTTCTAGAATGTGCAGTGTGTAACTGTGCTTCTAGAACCTTCCGCAGAATGGGAAACTAAAAAATTGGGTGGAAAAATGTGTATCTTAAGCACACATTTTTCCAGGAAAAGACTAGGCCTTAAATTCAAGTCTTTCAGCCCCTAATTCATCACTCTTCTCTTCCCAATTTCCAAGTCTCTGAACAACCTAATTTATTTTCTCATATACCACTCTGACCTGTATTTAGTAACATGTCTTGTACCACTGTAGTTGTAGAAAGACATGTGTATGAAGAAATATTTTAATTTTTAATATAAAAAACAAAATTTGACAGCTATAAGACACAGATTCATTCTAATAATTCTATTTATAAATGTAAATTATTACAATAATGAAGTTTTTCTAAATTGAGAGCTGATTGAGGAAACTGTTTTTTATTATCTTTAAAGACTTTCGTACATTTCCTAAAACCAAAAATGCGGTCCCTAAGACTCTGCCTTTGAGAAATCTAGGGACAAAACTAGGACTATATTGTACACATTGATTTTAGTTAAGGATTCGTTAAAAAAAAAAAAGTGTATTGAAGTGTCATTTCTGCAACAAAATTGTTCAGTTCACTTATTTTGAATATATGTATGTATATATATTTGTTTTGTTTTCAAGAGACAGAGGGAAGGGCAGAGGAAGAGAGAGAGAATCTTAAGCAGGCTCCACACCCAGCACGGAGCCCAACTCAGGGCTTTATCTCACAACCCTAAGATCACAACGTGAGCCAAAATCACGAGTTAGATGCTTAACTGAGCCACCCAGATGCCCCTGAAAAAATATTTTTTTTTTAAAAATAAACTATTTGAATAGGGATGTTTTGAAAAATGAGTAAGATGAGTTAGTAATTATCTTTTTTTGTACTTCCTCTAATTAGAATTAGAAATAAATTCCAGCGATTTAAGTATATAATTTGCCTAATTCCTTCAACAACCTAATATTTTTTAGTTTTTATTTAAAATCCAGTGATTTTTCAGGTGTATAATATAGTGTAGTTTCAGGTGTACAATATAGTGATTCAACCTATACTCATTACAAGTGCACTCCTTAAGCCCCATCACCTATTTCACAGATACCTACCCACCCAACCGCCCATTGGTAACCATCAATTTGTCTATAGTTAAGAGTCTGTTTCTTGGTTTGTCTCTTTTTTTCCCCATAGGATAATTCGTTTTGTTTCTTAAGTTCCACATATAAGTAAAAACATTTGTATTTGTCTTTTCTCTGACTTATTTCACTTAACATAAGGACTTAATTACCTTTTCACCTAACAATTTAAATATTTGAAATAAAACACAATAGAGAGATCTTACTCTTTGCATTTCTTAAGTGTTTGCTTATTGTAAGCTTTGGATAAGCTATTTGAAAACCGAGTCTCTAAACTTAATAAATACCAGAATTATCACATTCTGAAAACATCAGACAGCGGCATGAATATACTGCTGAACCCAACCTAACATCTAGACACTGTGATATGTGCAGCTATCTTTGTACTCCAAACTAAATAGGAAATGTGCCTATCATTAAAAATTGCATGCCACAGTTGCAATTTTCTTAATCACTTATCACCTGGTTATACCTGCTTTCCTGATCTATTGGTTTTTATTTTCTTTTTGTTTTCTTTCTTCAACTTCTGTGTGGAGAACTGGGTTAGAAGTACAACTCAGTTCAGCATAATCTTCATCCACTGTCCTTTCTTTTGTTTCATTTATTCCTTATTGTATCCATATATTCCATCCTTCTTAGCTTTTCTCATTCTCATTCCCATCAGCTCATAGGTACTCCAATATACTTAATATCTACATTGTCAGAAGCTCAGTTTTTAAAGTTTACTTATATCTAGGTATTTATTTCAACACATTGATTTACAGCTTTGGCAAGTGGTACGTGATTTTTAAATCTCGACTGTTTCTTCGTACTATCATTGAATACATGTTGATCACATCCACACTGTATGGAATGTGATAATTGACATGTAACCAGGACATGATCTCATATCGTTATTCTTCCCTTGATTGGAAAAATCTGTTTTTTCTCTAAAAATAAATCACCTATTTGGTGATTTACATATCTTTGATTTGGGGAGGATGTAATTTTAAAATGAATAACTACCTCAGCAATATAAAACATGGTTCTTTTCACCTGTTTACCTTTAAAAGTTGGACATACACTAGTTTCTTTCTTCTGACTGCTGCATTTTATTCCATGGGGTGTATCCACTATTTATCGCTTTATTCAGAAATAAAAATTTAGGAGCACCTGGGTGGCTCAGTGGGGTAAGCCTCTGTCTTCAGCTTAGGTCATGGTCTCAGGGTCCTGAGATCAAGCCCTGCATCAGGCTCTCTGCTCAGCAGAGAGCCTGCTTCCCCCTCTCTCTCTGCCTGCCCCTCTGCTTACTTGTGATCTCTCTCTCTGTGTCAAATAAATAAAATATTTAAAAAAAAAGAAGAAACAAAAATTTAAATACTTTCCAAACACCATTACCACAAGAATGCTGAATGAGTTCTGGTACATTTAATCTTCCAGGATTGTGTGAAAATTTCTCTAGGCTATATATTCTGGCAAGGGATCACCGAATCATTGAATGTATGTTGACTGAATATAGTAAACTACTTGCTATAATTACTGCACCAGCCAAATTTCTACTAGCAGTGGAGAGTTTTCTTCAGTTCCACAAGTATAATCCAGTATTTTACCTTTGAAAATGTTATGGCTATAATGTAGTACACATTTTTTTTTTTTTTTTGAGAGAGAGAGTGCAAGTGTGAGTGGGGTGGGGGGCGTGGAGAAGGCCAGAGGAACCGGGAGAGAGAGAGAATCTTAAGCAAGCTCCATGATCAGCACAGAGCCCCACATGGAGCTCTATCCCACGACTCTGAGATTATGACTTGAGCCAAAATCAAGAATCAGACACTTTGGGGCACCTGGGTGGCTCAGTTGTTAGGCATCTGCCATACACTTAACCAACTGAGCCACGTAGGTGCCCCTAATGTGGTACTTTTTAATTTTCATTTATTAATCCGTTATGATTTTGTGTACCTTATAGGGAATTTATTTTAGTTTTATCCTCTGTGAAATGTTTATGTTGTTCTCCATTTTTCCATTGTGTTTCCTGCTTTATTTCTTAGTGATTTACAAAAGTTCTTTTTTATTTTAGCTTTTAGCCTCTTGTAGGTTTTTGAGTTTGAATATAACTTTTCCAAAGCTTTGCATATGGTGTGTTACAGTTAAATTCATCAGTTCTTCATGCTTTCTTTAATGTTTTAGATATTCTATTTCAAAAGTCCTTTCCTGAGTGCAATATATAGGATTTATATTTCCCTGTAATTATTTCATCATTTATTTACTCACATTTAAGCCAGATGAATCTGAAGTCCAGCTCTGTAAATGATGCAGAGATCTCCTTTTATTATGTTCAAGGAAGTGAGCCAGCTTGCTTGATATCTTAGATTAAATAGTTCATCACATATATTGATTTGTTCTCCCCATTTATCCTTAGAATGAATTAGATGGATGATGATAGATAGATGATAGAGAGACAGATAGATAGGCAATAGATAGATAGAGATATATAAATAGATATCTGAACTTCCTATTTATTCCTTTGGCAGGTCTGCCCTCTTAAAAAAATGGTTTAAAATGTCTGAATTTCTTTAAAAGTCTCTCTTTTGGTTTACTTTTAAAATTACTTAGATATAAATCAAATACATATTAAATAATTTTATTGATCCTTTTGAAATTAACTGATATCCTCATAATATTGCCTTCTCCATTCAACAGTGAATCCTCATAATATTGTCTTCAATCAATATTTATTCGGACAATCATTTATGCCTTTCAGAAAAATTTCTTCATCCCCTTGATGCTAATATGCATTAAATATATTACTGTGTAATTTATAGTTTTTGTTGACACTGTAAATTATCTTATGTATTAATAACTCTTAGTTATTGGTCTTGAAAAATCCATTTTATTTCCATGAATCAATTCTCATACTCAGAATCTTGCTATTCTTCTTATTTCTAATCTTTTTAGATTAAAATGGGATCATCATTTTGTCTATAAGTAAGACCAATCTGGTTACCTTCACTTTCTGTCTTAACACTTCTCCCTTTTTTATTCTCTTACAGTTCAGGTTAGAATACATAGTGCCATGTAAAGAACGAGAGATAATAAGCATTACTGCCTTACTTCCATCTTAGAGAATAAAGGTAGCATTTCTCCATTAATTAAAACATTTGATGTAGGTGTGTTATGAATTTTTTTCTTGTTAAGGATGTTTTCTTTAACCTTAGTTCACTAAGGGATTTTTGTTTTATTTTGTTTTAGAGGGAGAGAGAGAGGGAGAGAGACAGTGCATGTGCACACAAGCAGAGGGGGGAAGAGCAGAGAGAGAGGGTGAGAGAGAATCTTAAGCAGGTTCCACACCAAGTGTGGAGCCTTATAAGGGCTTGATTCAGGATCCTGAGATCATGACCTGAGCTGAATCAAGAGCAAGACAATTCACTGACTGAGCCATCCAGGCACTGCAGTTTACATTCTCTCTGATGTTATATAATTTTGCACTTGTATTTTTTGCCAATTCAATCAGTATCAAATCATGTATCATTGTGGTTTAATCGCTAATATTTATATAGATCGTAACTGGTTACTAAGATGCCAACATGATTCTTATTCTTTCTAATAATGGTCTATGATTTTGTCTACCTACCTATATACTTGTTTGTATTTTTTTCCTTTATTCTTCAAGATACCACATAGAGTTTATTGCTATTATTTTGTGACCTACATGTTTTCCACATATCTTCTCCCAGTTTGTGGCTTTATTTATAAACATTTTATAGTATCTGCTGAACAACAAATGTTCTTAAATTTAAGGTAGTTAAAATTTTATTTCAGTATTTTATTATCATTTCAACTTTCTGTTTTTTTAAAATAGTAACCCACTCTACCAAGGACATGAAGATGTTCTGAATTTTCTTCAAAATGTTTTATACTGTGTTTTGTAAACACAGTACTTTTAAACTGTCTAGAAATGATTCTGTGTATGGTATAATGCTGAAATCGTTTTATTTGTGATCATTTGAGGAATATTAGACATGCTATTTTTTTAATATCCCCACGTAACTCCAACCAAGAAGTCACCCCCCATACACATTTAATGTTTGTATTAGCTGGTGTATTATACAGCCATGCTAGAAATTAGATTCCTGCTCAATGGTTTGATAGGTCATGTTGGTTCAAATAGAACCACTAACTTATGAGCCTGGTTAGCCTCAGGCAATGAAACCGTTCTTGTCTGAATTGAATCAAACAGGAAATGAGAGGGTAATGGGCAGATCATTTTTTCCCCCTCCTTTTCTCCTAACTACTTAATGCAATTTTTCCATGGGGCCAGTCCATATGACCATATAGAAGTATCTGCTTGCAAACAACTGTGTTTCTTTATTGTTTCATGTGAAACAATAACCAGGGAGGTTATGCTTCATTGTGCATTTCTTCCTGTTTTTCCTATCTCACATCCCTACTGTCTCACTTTTATTCCCTTAGGATTGTACCTTTCAAAAAAAAAGTCTTGACATTTAGTCTGTGGGTAAGGTTTTGTTTTGTTTTGTTTTGTTTTGTTTTGTTTTTAATTCAGGCTCAGAAAATTGCTATTAGGATCTGTTTTAGAAAACAACCTTTGGGATAGATCCCTACCTCACTTAAGATGTTAATGAATCCACTGATGATGGTGTTTGGAAATTATCACAACATTATTACTTAGCATTATACTATTATTAATTGACATGAAGTATAGGAAGAGGTGAAAACATTGGGCCACTGATTCAGTGTTCAATCAGTATGGGACAACAAAAATCATAATTATTGTGTGATAAAACTGATGCTTTTGATGGGTATTTGACACATTGCAAAAAGAATGTTTTAGGCTCAGAAACCTAGTGAAAAATTTTAAGCCAGAGGGCCTCAAGGGCAACTTTAAATTAGACTTACCTTTTGTGGTCATAGGATTGACAGAGCTGACAAATCTGCCCCTGAGTCTTGTAGGAGCTCCAAAGGGAATATTAGATGTGCAATACTAACTAGACTTCTATTACCTGATAAGGGACTGATAAGTAAGACAAACATGAACAAACAGATTTGTAACATTACAATGGTAAGCCACCACCACAATTTATAATGAATATAACAGGAAATTCATACAATTGTATATGAAAAACTAGCATTAATTTACCTTACTAAGTACAGAGTTACCTTGGCAAATGACATTTATCTGCTAGGAAAAGAGAATGACAATTTATAATTGTGTGTAATGTCAAAATGTACTTTTTTACTTACAAATACTCCATGGATCCATAAAGGGTATGAATTGATTCATCTGAAAGAAGAGTCATAGGTAGAGATTTTGTATTACAGTGATTCAAGTTAGGGCACATTTTACAAGACCTGTAGGTTTTTCTTTTTTAATTAAACTTGCAACCAGTTGTATTTGTCATGGGAACCAATAACTGGTTAGTTATCACCAAATAGTTTTTCAGATCATTCTATTCTGATTAAAGATAACACCTAGTAACTGTGTGAAAAAATTTAGAACTGGTACTAGAATTCTGCCACACCAGCATCTTGCTATCCACACTTGCCATCCAATTAGCATGTTTCATTAACAGCATTTACACCCACATCTCTGGTCTTCAGAAAACAACCCAAAGAATAATTTTGTAAAATGCTTGCTCTCTCCTCATTAAAGAATTTCTCAATGCCTGTTAAAATATATTTTTTTACCTCATCTTGGAACGTTTCTAAATGGTAGATGAGTATGGCAGGCAATGTAAAATCCCTTGCAACATTCTTGTCTTCAATGGACTTGGAATCTCATTACCTTTCCAATACAGCAAGGAATTTTTGATATTTCAACTTCATTTTCTGTAGAGCCACATTGAGTCAGGTTATAGTCAACTCTTACTAAGCAATCAATTAATACCACATTTGTGGCAGATTATCAGACTCAAAATCTCTGGTATGTGCACTCATATTTATAAATTTAGCATAAAGAAAAGTATGTTCCTCATATCCTTGTCTAACACCACAGGGATACATTTTCATACATGTATCTAAGTTTTCTTTATACGTGTGGTTGTAAAACTTACAATATTCTTTCTTACAAGTTTCCACATTTCAAATTTGATTTTACAGTTGGCCTTGTGGAATATGATACGATTCTGCATTTGTGGATATTGTGAAGTCATAATTTATACATTCACATATAAAAATGCATACATATATTCATATAGCATGTATATATATACACACAAATTGCATATACATAGGTAGATAGTATATATTTGTATAGCCAACGAATAACACTGAGTGCCTCGAAAATGTATAGCATTATCTTATGATCAGGAATAAGAGATACCAAAAATTAAGAATCATCATCATCCTCATTATCATCACAAAAAATGAATAACAACAACTGAAACAAAAGAAAATCTTACCCTGGAGAACTTTTGTAATGCTCTGGTGTGTAACATAATTTTTACCTTACCATCTATAAGGGGATCAAATAAGGATACCCACAGAGAGAATGATATTATATATATATTACATAGTAGAGTGATATTAGATGATATTTGAAGCAAATTAGACATATTAGGTATAAATACTATATATATTAACAAAATGTGGCTGTAGGAGACAGAACATGTTAGACAAATGTGAAAACTGTGTTTGGAAAGAAGGATGAGTTTGGTGTTTGAAATACTTTACTTTGACAATAATATAAAGAATATATTAAAGGAAAGTTATAGGCTGAATTATGCATTCAGAATACACTTGATATAATATTTTAAGGTATATATTACATTACATTTGAAAGTGACTGCCACCTTTTAGTTCCAAAATCTAAATTGATTACATAATCTCTTATATATTGACCCAAAGTAGAAAAAGGAAATCCTGATTGTAAATCTTGTTTTTAATTTGAACTAAAAAACTGAACATATAATTAGGTTGGTAGAACAAATTCTTTCTTCAATGAGCTCAACATTTGAATTTTTATTATTAGTTGGTACTGTCATTTTAATATCTCTTTTGCCTTGAATGAAAAGACCAACTTAGTCCTTCCTATGGTATAAGCCCCATTGGTTCTGATGGAAAACTTTAGCTTTCAAACCATGTACCCTGAAGCAAATATTATATTTTCTCTAGTCTTTAGAGAAAATAAGCAAACATAAATTAAAGGCATAGACTGTGTCTTTGCAGTGTCCTTTTTTTTTTCCTGTGGTGTCCAATGTATTATAGATTGTGCATGAATATTAAATCATGATGGTGACAAAATCCTAAACTGTCTCATCCTTTAAATCACCAAACTATGAAATTTTATCATTTACACATGATGTTAAAATAGCTGGAAAAAAAGAGAAAAGGTTTTATATTTCCTTAGGTCATTTCGAAAAAGCAAAACAATTGGCATACATGACAGCATCCCATCTATCTGTGTGTTTAATAAAGCCAAATGTGATGAAGACTAATGTACCATACTGATGTTTGCAGAATTTCATTAACGTATTTCCAAGACCATCATAACTCACTCACCTCTGTTGAGTTTATGAGCCATGGGTTTTGCTCTAGCACATAAAATCGCTTGCTTAATACAATGCAGGGACTAATAATATCAAAGATGACACTTCCTCACATTTTGAAACAAGGTGACTCATTTATTTTCCCCTCCCCAGTGTAACAGGACAATCGAGTCATTTAAATTAGAACTGAAATTAGGAACTTATACAAAGTCACTAAGTGATAGTAACTTACCTTTCATAATAAAAGTCTGGTATTTTTAAATCACAAAATTCAGAGTGCTATAGCAAAGAAATACAATTTATCAGATTAATATCCATAAAATCTCCTGTTATATGAATTGTTACTATCCATTCCTACTGCTGTCTAGAATAAATATTTTTAAAATCTTCAAACAGCTTTAATAACATGCTGGTAATAAATGGACACAGTTACTCATTTATTATGCCCCAAAAAATAATATAAACAGAATTTAAGGAAAACATTTATCAAATATATTGCATTCATCTATTTTTATTATTATGTTGAATCAAATATATAGCTAAAGGATACTTTCATAGACTGTTTATTTCACTCTAGTCCACCACCTTTGGTGATTCTATTAGAGTCATATTACCGCTGTTCTCATAAAAAAATTAAATTATCAAGTGTGTTTATAGCTGTAAACCAATTAAATAAAAAATAGCAAATGAATAAATTAAAAAGTAATGACTACAAGAGCTGGCTTCTATCTCCTCTGTTCTCTTGTAATAACCCTTCCCTCGAATGCCTCCATACATCCCATTTGCTCCTCTCCTGCCTCACTGGCCTTCTTCTTTCGCTTCATTATGTCAAATTCATTCTCTCTCAGATCTAATATCCTTTCTTCTTATTCTGTTTGGAAAGCTCAAATGCAGTTTTGGCATGGCTGCCTCCTTGTGATCTTACAGGTTTCAGTTTCAGTTTATTTTATTCTGATGAAGATGGGAGAAAAGGAATCTCTCATTTACTGAAATACTAGAATTAGTTCAGTGCATTTTAATGGATTTTAGTCTAAATAACATGGAATACTGCAAGAATTTTTTTTAAATTATGGGATAGTTGTTCAAGTCTCATTTTGCTAAAAAACTGTGTGACATTGTCAGATTGGATAAATCATTGAATCAATTAAAACCTTTTATATCACCTATATAAATTTAATACTTATATTTATTACTACAAAACACGAACTCCTGGACAAATCTCTGATATTAAATGTATGAATTTGCAGAGACGTTCACCCTAGGATTTTCCCCTTTCAGTCTCCATGGTCATCTCCAAAGATGCTCACATTGCCAAAACGTAGGGTAGAACAGAAAATTTCATTTATCCCTTCAGGCAAGCAGTCCAGAGACTTACTTGCAAACACAAAAGCAAGGTAGGTATTTTCCTTAAATATCCATATTTTAAGTTCCAATGAGGTATTAAGCTGATTTAAACTTACTGATGTCATCTCTATCTAATCTATAATATTTGAAAAAATGCACACATAAATGATGAAAAATTCTTTGAAATTATTTTACCCCAAATCACACAAGATAAGAAAATAATGGATGGCTCAGTATGAGCAATGCAGCAAGTTGTTAGAAAACAAACTAGGATCCAGGAAAATTTAAGAAGTTGATCTAAAGTGGGCAGAATAAATGAACAGATAGCTACCACCAAAAGGTAGACAAAATGGGTATATGCTCACAACATCTCATAATTTAATATATTATAATTTATAGTAATAATGATATAAATGTTTCTGCTTGCCAGTTTCCAAAAGAAGCAACAAAATTTATAACTCAAAATATAGGTAATTGTAATGTGAAAACAAGCACATTCATACAATGGATAGTTATGTATTGAGCAAATACTTAGGAAAACAATTTCACGATATCAGGCAGTTTCAGCCAAGAAACATTTTGTGCATCATTTTGTCCCAAATACTTTTCTAAGCCAAGAAATTATATCAGAAAAAAAATCATAGACCTCCCAAACCTCATGTATATTATATTCCTGAGATAGAAGATAGTCAATAAACAAATTAATGGGTCAAACACGTGTGTTGTCAGATGGTGATGCATGCTATAGAGAAAGATAAATCGAGAAAAGGGTAGTAATTGTAGGGTTGCAAGTTGGGCTGTCACAGTGAAAGTGACATTTGATTAAAGGTTTTGAAGTAAGTAAGTCATGTCAATATATGGAGGGAAAACCTCAGTGTTTGAAGGCAGAGCCTTGGTAAAGTCCCTAAAGGAGCAGTTTGTCTACATTTTTTTTTTTTTTTTAGGAAGAACAAGAATTCCAGTGTGTTACAGAAGATAAAATAAAAGGGAGAATACTAGGTATGGAGTAGAGAAAAAACTAGGAGATGAATATAGACTATGTATACTGTATATACCATTGAAAAGCTTTTGACATTTATTCAAAGATGGAAAGCCATTGTAAGGATTTGAGATGTATCATGATCTGCTTTAGGTTTTTTTTTTTTTTTTTTTTTTTTTTTTTTTAAAGATTTATTTATTTATTTGACAGAGAGAGATCACAAGTAGACAGAGAGGCAGGCAGAGAGAGAGAGGGAAGCAGGCTCCCTGCTGAGCAGAGAGCCCGATGCGGGACTCGATCCCAGGACCCTGAGATCATGACCTGAGCCGAAGGCAGCGGCTTAACCCACTGAGCCACCCAGGCGCCCTGCTTTAGGTTTTGACTAATTTTGTCTCTTATTGAACTTCTGTGTTTGAGTACATTCCCAAACTTATCTCTAAGTTACTCTTTTCTCTTTTGTAAAATGGAATAACCAGTGCCCTCTTCTACCCAAGTTGAGGAGTTACCATTCACATCACATTCATAATTGCATCCTGATAATAGTACTTACTCCATGCAGAAATATGAAGTTTTGAGGAATAATATATATAATTATAAAGGAGAATAAATGAAATAATATGTAAACAAAAGACTAGCTCATTGCTTGGAATAAAACATAATAAGTGCATTAAAAATATTTATTTTTAAGTTTGATCTGAAATGAATGCAGACCTTTTTTTATAGGGGAAGTAAGTAGGCAACATGTTAGGAACATATCTCTTTTAAGATAACTGGAGTGATCTATTTTAATAAAATGCTTTATGTGAGTGTGATTAAAATTATTTTTGTTTTTAAAAATTATTATGATTGTTAAACATGAGAAGTTCCTAGTTGCAATTCCTAGTTCCTAGTGGAGATAAAACAGAATGCTTTCAATTCTTTGTATCACTGATATGCTGTAAGAATTGTCACTGGAGCATTTGCCCCTCAATCAACAGAGGACAGGAAAACTTCATGTGACTTTTCAGTTTGAATTAGGAAATGAATCGAATTAATTTTTCTAGCCATTAACCTTCCACATGAACTTACTGAGCTTTAGTGGATCCTTGATTGGTAGCCATTAAAATACAATATAATTAGCAGCATCCTAATTATATCAAACTCGTTTAAGGAAATAACTTTCTTGTTCTTTCCATCCCATACAGAGTAACCAAAAATACACATTTTTATTTGGCAACTAAGAAAACCCACAAAAATAAAGAAAAAGAACACTTCCTTGTAGATTAATTAAGTGGTGGATATAATTTATTGTTTTTTAAATAATGCATAAATTTTCATTTTGCGTAATGCATAATTTATGCATAATGCATACATTTTCATTTTCATATAGTTAATGTCTATTTTGTAATTTTAATTGTGGAAACCAGAACAGTGCAAATTATGTATATATATATATATATATATATATACAGTATAATACCTATATGAACAAATTACATATATGCACATATATGAACATACATGCACATTATATATATGAACATATATGTGAACAAATTACTCATGGAGAGTTATAACTTAGTTGATAAAATAATTGATAATCATTCAAAGTAACATTTTGCATTAGTTTTAATTATTAAAAATCAAGTAAGTGATTCTAATAAGTACTCCAGTAACTTTGTATAGGGAGAAATCACTTCAAACTAAGGAAATGAGTCAAATTTTCTCATCTTAATTTGGATTTGAAATAGACTTTATAGATTTAATGAATAGGCAAGATAGGTTTAGAATTCAGAGAAAACAGTTTTCCTAAATAGATACGTTGAGCAAAGTCAGATATGAGAGTAATAATATATAAAAATTAATTGAAAAGCAGTGATTTTGAACCAAGGTTTTTATTCATAGAAATAAATATTACCTGTATTCATGTCAACAAGTGATTACTGATGTGATAAGAAATTTTCTATGCACTTAAAATACACTCCTGTACAAAGATTTATGCCCTTCAGGAGTTGACATTCCAAAAAGAAATGTTAAACAATAATCAATAAACATAATAAATAGTAAATAAAATGGTGTTACAAAGAGAAAGTTGTTACAGAAAAAGGAAAACAACAGCTAGATGAAAGATGGAAAATATATGATCAATTAGAAGGGGAAAATTATTTCATTATTATATTTTTTTATGAAATAACAGTAAATTTTAATGTAAAATGGCCTCAGGCTAGTAGAACTTGAAACTTCAATTCTAATATAAAATCCCTATGGAGAGAAAGAAAAAGAGTCACACCACTTATGAAGTTAAAGACAATTGTACAACTTGAATCAGGTTCTTTGAGCACCCTCCACTAATGGCAATTTTAAAGAGTTTTGCTAGATTTACCAAGTTTTTCTTTAACTCATTTCATAACTGAGCTTTTAATCTTGAAACCAGCAGCCTGATGTCTCTTCAAGGTAAATTAAGTGCTTCCATTACTGTGCTGCTATATGTTTTATATTTCTCTTAGCATTTGCTTAATTCTGCTCTGCAACAGAGTAGTTTGGTTACTATTTCTCTCACTAATAAACACCTTGAAGTTGAGGAAGCATGTGTTTCTCATCTATGTATTTCCTTCAGTATTCATAAGGCACTTGAAAATGATTGTTCAATTATTGAATGAAATTTTGTTATCGGGATGACATTATAATAGAGAGCAATTAAATAATGTTTTGTTGTATGTTGCCTTAGTGATTTGGAGACTACTTCATATAACAGAATGAAATAAAATAGGCATGATTTGAAACTACATTTTAGTTAACTGGATAGCTCATTATCCTGACATTTACAAGCCATATTTTTATAGCAATTTTAGCTCATAACTTGTCACATAGTATTTTCCCATAGTTTCAAAGAAGGAAGCATTTCTTTGAAAATTTAATGCACAAAGAGATAGTGTGTAGTTTTATATTTTTTTTTAAGAGAGAGAGAGTATGGGCATATGTTTGGGTTCTGGAGAGCAGGGGAGGGGCAGAGAGAGAGAATATTAAGCAGGTTTACCTCCAGCATGGAGCTGGGGCAGGGCTCCATCTCTTGACCCTGATCATGACCTGAGCTCATGATCTTAGAGGAAAACAAGTCAGACACTTAACTGACTGAGCCCTTGGGGTGCTCCAAGAGTTCTATCCTAAAATGAAATGTAAAACAGGGAATGCCCATTGGCTCAGTTGATTAAGCATCTTGACTAGTGATTTTGGCTCAGGTCATGAGCTAAGGGTCCTGGGCTCAAACCCCTGTTGGACTCCACCCTCAGCATGGAAGTCTGCTTGTCCCCCTCTCTCTGCACCTCCTCCCCTCTGCTTATGCTTGCTCCCTCCAAAATAAGTAAATAGATAAATTCTTAAAAAGAAATATAAAACAACTCTACTTTTACTCAAGGAATTTTCTAGTCAATGATAAACCTGAAAATGTATAGTTTTTCAATTGTGACAAAAGTTTAGAAGAACAAAATTATGTATGCTTTTCCTATGAGAGAGTATAATTATATTGATAGCATTGTCAATAATGAGATATATATTTATTAATAGATATATAATTATTATTAGAATCATTAGTATCTTCTTTTAAGTTCAATTATGATAGGATAAAGGTAATTAGCAAATAAACTCTTTAAAACTTTTTAAATTTAGTAAACAATTTCATATGATTATTTTATGACATTAAATAATTTATATAATTATATTGTGAGACAGGTGTTGCTTTCTGATTTTTCCACCTCTCCAATTGAATATATTTTATTTCTCAAGGTTCTATTATACTTAAGTGGTAGAGACAGTAGCTGCATTATTATGAGGTCAAAATGCCATAACCATTTAACTGAGCTACTACATAAATTTGTTAATAAACAGTGTGTATTTAGAAATAAATGTAATGCTTTATATTACTATACTTAAATTTCTACATTGCTTCTTCACTTAGAAAACAAAAGCTTTCACAACTATACATTTCCTCATAATTCCAACCCTATTACTCTTGGAATAGAAAGAAAAAATGCATATGAATGTTTACTCTCAGGAGATTTTTTCCAGGTATCAAACATTTCATAGTACTTTCAAACCCCTAGTCAGCTACTGTGTCATATGTTGGATTTCAAATACTGTGTTCCAAAAATATAACCATCTTATAACTTATATCCTAAGCCTAAGTGTGTCTCAAAGATGCCAACAATATTTTGGTGCCATTGGTTTCTTTTTGGAAAGAAATATAAAAGATAACCCTCATTAGCTGAAAGACTATATATGCCCACCACCTTTAATGATTATGACTATCAAAGCATTCTACATAATCTAAATTCTGAAGCTTTGTTGACTTTTGGAATTTCACTTGGCTGATTAATTGAATTAAAATGAATTATTTAAAAATAATTATTAGTCATGAGATAAACTGTAAGAATTTCAAATATAGGAAGATGATAAGGAACTGAGTACTAAAATAAACCTATATTTTTTCTTTCCACTTTTATCAGTTTTTTATTATCTATTATGTATATACATTAAATATATACACATATGTATATATGTTATATAGTGTTTAAAATTTTATATTGATATCATGCATTTTAAAAACAACTGAGTATTATAAAAAACATGAATCTATATGATTTGAATTTAGCAGATAACAAGAGTATTCTATGATTGAATCTGTATTTTACTGTGTATGACTATAGTTTCAAAATATAATGAAGTTTTAAAAGTGAAAAGATATTATGATCAGGGATAGTCCTTTTCTTTTTTGAAATGTTAGTTAATTTTGAATAAAAGAGTCTAAGTTAATTTAACAAAAGGCTAGCATTTAATTCACTCTCTATTTTGACATAAATGGTCCAATTTTAGTAATTCATATTGTATGACAGATACAGTAAATTGCAAAGCAAAATCTCCTTAGAAATGATTAGTAACTTATGAAACAATTTAGTGTCACTGTTTTTTTATATTTTAAAGAATTCTTACCAAAGAATTTTTATATTTCTTCAGAGTCAGAACAATGGTAAAATGATACATTCCAAATTGAGAACAATTATACTTTAAAGTAGTATCTTGACCTATATGATATACTTACATTAATTGGAAGCAAATATCTGTTAGGAACTTATTACATAGTCCATGCTTATGTAGCTTATTTTGTTATTCCAAAAAAATGTATGTAACAGAATGTATTTCTGTTATGATTGATACCTATGCTTCTAATCTTTTCCAATACTTACAAAAATACCTCAAATCTGTGATAAATAATTCTGCAACACAATTGTACTAAAATTTTTAAGTAAAGAAAGCATCATGCACACAGCATGTTACACCAAATGTCAAATGATTACATTTTAAAAAGTCAATGATTTATTTGAAAACCCCCATCACCTCAAAACCTATTCCTGGCACCCACAACTATTGAAAATTTATTTCAGCAAAAACTTCCATTTTATTGCTCCTCTGTTGTCATGGTTTCTGCCACCTGAAGTGTCACCCTGTGATCTCATTACTTCATACATTTTGAAAATTTCTGAACCAGAAGTTGAACTTAGCAATGATTCTGAGGAGAGGAAACAGAGGCCAACATCTCCAGTGCTGACAGTAAGTAGTATCCAGCTTGTGCCTTCCTGTTCTGTACTCCAGCTTTTGAATTCTCTTCTCCAAATCTTTTTTTTTTTCTTTCTGCTCCTTGATTTCAATATCACTCTGTACTGTATCCTTATACTCACTCTACTATAGTTAAATATAACCACCTAGTCAATAATTATTAAAATGAATTACTGACAAATGTGATGCACTGTTCTGAACTTGTGAGATACAGTAAACAGGGCAAATAAAATTCTTTCCAAGGGGTTTATACTTCTGTCACAGCTGAACTCAATTACACATTAAATTGCAATGGATTGCAAAGCTTACTAAAATAGTAGTTACAGATTTTATTTTAAAACATTTAATAAAATTTACCAAGATGTAATCAACAAGCTAGGTACCAAAAATATGCATATTGAAAACATATTTTTGGGGGCACCTGGGTGGCTTAGTGGGCTAAGCCTCTGCCTTCAGCTCAGGTCATGATCTCAGGGTCCTGGGACCTGTTACGACAGGCCTTCTGCTCAGCAGGGAGCCTGTTTCCCCTTCTCTCTCCTGCCTCTCCGCCTACTTCTGATTTCTCTCTCTCTGTCAAATAAATAAATAAAATCTTTTAAAAAATAAATAAAAATACAAAAAACATATTTCTTTGCATTTAAATAGTTAATAATACACTGGCCAGACAATAAGATATGCTAAAATAGTGAAATATTTACGAATTTGGAAGTTCTAAAATCAAATGCTGTGAGTAAATCTAAGCTTTAATACTAATTGGCTTTTGAGACAATTTATTGAATCCACATCAATAATCAAAATACTGACAGTAGTAATGAGAATGATAATAGTAATAATTTAACTCAGGATTGCTGCGAAGATTGAATGTCATAATGAGAGTTTTGCACATGGTCTGGCTCAGAATATGTGCTCAGTGAATATATTTTTGTTGGAATAATATTGTTAGCATCCTATAACAATATATATGGTAAATGGTCTAGAAGCATCTATGATCTGTTAACCTATTTCTGTCTGGGTGAGAAAGATCATATTTAATTATTTAACTTAGCATCAAAACATTTCCTTTCTGAACCTCAGTTTTTAATACATAAAATGGCAATAACTTTTGTACCATAATTAAAGGAATAAATAAAATGAGCTACATGAAAGTGGAATGTAAATTCCAAACAGAATGTAAATACACAATCTTCTTAATATACTACAGTAAATTTATTAGAAAACAAGGGTCATTTGAAGGTGAATTACCTGAAAATCTAATGTTTGGTGTACCAGTAGATGCCCATAGTTAAATTATAATATAGGCATACTTCATTTTATTGGACACTACTTTATTGCACATGGCTTATAATTGCATTTTTTACAAATATGAGGTGTGTGACAATTCTGCATAAAGTAAGTCTATTAGTGCCATTTTTCTAACAGAATTTTCTCAGTTCATGTCTCAATATCACATTTTGATAATTCTCAAAATATTTCAAGCTTTTTTCATTATTATTATATTTGTTATGGTCATCTGCAATCAGTGATCTTTGATGTTACTATTATGTTTGTTCTGGGGCTATACCAACCATGCCCATATAAGATGATAAACTTAATTACTAAATGTTTTGTGCCTCCTGACTGCTCCACCAAACTGGCATTCCCCTCTCTTGTTCCTCTCCTTGGGCCTCCTTATTCAATGAAGCACAATAATATAAATATTAGACTAGTAAGTAACCCTGCAATGGCTCCTAAGTGTTCAAGTGAAAGAAGAGTTGCACATCTTTCACTTTAAATCAAAAGTTAGAAATGATTAAGCTTAGTGAGAAAAGCATGTTGAAAAATGAGAGAGACCAAATGCTAGGCCAATTATACCAAACAGGCAACTTGTGAATCAAAGGAAAATTTTCTGAATGAAATTAGAGTTGCTACTCCAGTAAACACACACAAAAATGATAAGAAAGCAAAAGATCCTTATTGCTGATATAGAGAAAGCTTTAGTGATCTGGATAGAAGATCAAATCAGCCACAACATTCCCTTAAGCCAAAGTCTAATCCAAAGCAAGGCCATAACTCTTCAATGCTATGAAGTTTGAAAGTGGTGAGGAATCTGTAGAAGGAAAATGTGAAGCTAGCAGAGGTCAGTTCATGAAGTTTAAAGAGAGAAGCCATCTTTCTACCTTAAAAGTGCAATGTGAAGCAAGTGCTGATGTGGAAGCTGCAGCAAGTTATCCAGAAGATCTAGCTAAGATAATTAATGAAGGTGGCTACATTAAACAACAGATTTTCAGTGTAGACCAAACACCCTTTTATTGGAAAATTATGTTATCTAGGACTTTCATAGCTAGTGATGAGAAGTCAAAGTCTGGCTTCGAAATTTCAAAAGACCGATTGACTCTTGTTAGGGGCCAATGCAATGGTGACTTTAAGTTGAGAACAATGCTTATTGAACATTCAAAAATCCTAGAACCCTTAAGAATTATGCTAAGTCTGGGGTACTTGGCTGGCTCAGTGGGTTAAGCCTCTGCCTTCATCTCAGGTCATGATCTCAAGGTCCTGGAATCGAGCCCCACATAGGGCTCTCTGCTCAGCAGGGAGCCTGCTTCCTTTCCTCTCTCTCTTCCTGCCTCTCTGCCTACTTGGGATCTCTCTCTCTGTGTCAAATAAATAAATAAAGTCTTTTAAAAAAAGAATTATGTAAAGTCTACTCTGCCTGTGCTCTATACAATGAACAAAAAAGCCTAGAGGGCAATACATCTGTTTACAGCATGGTTTACTGAATCTCTAAAGCCCACTCTAGAGACCTATGACTCAGCAAAAAAGATTCATTTTAAAAATATTACTGCTCATTGACAATGCACCTGATCACCTAAGAGATTTGTTAGAGATACACAATGAGATTGATGTTGTTTTTGTGCCTGCTAACACTGGGAAACCAAAAAACTTATTTGACTCACTTTATTGCAATATTCACTTTATTTCAGTGATCTGGAACTGAGCCTGCAATATCTCTGAGGTAGATATCCATATTATAAATTTTATGAGACAGCTGTGAAAAAGTATAAATATGAAAGTATTGGTACCAGGAGATTGAAATAAGAAAAAAGAAGGAATTTTCATATTGCTAAATATTATATTTAATAAACTGTGCTACATGTTCATCATCATTATTCTTTATGTATCTCTGAACCTCAAACCCAACATGAAAAGAGAAATAATATCAGCTCATTCAACAGATTTGATGAATGAGACTTACAATAAGATGAGCTACTCTGAACCCTAAGTAAAATGCCTGCCCATAGTAGACACTCTATAAATGCCATACTCTCTCTCATTTATTCTTTCCTACTTCTTGTTGTGGGTATGGGAAATAAAGAATGACTGGCATAGGAAACAATCTTCATACAACCACTTGAATTGCTTTCTCCGTACATTACTATGTTGCCAATATTAAAAAAGGTTTTTTCTATAAACACGTATTGTTTAAATTTTGTTCATTCTTTTACAAAAAAATTCAGAGAGAGAGAGAGCAATTGTTAAGTGAGAAAATGTTATCAGCCAATATACCCCCAAGGTGAAGACCAGAGTAAAATCCTTCATTTGTCTGGAGACACCAGGTTACATTTGTTATTTTCTGACAAACAATGAAATTTCTCTGGAGCTGAGAAAAAATTATAAAAATTTTATTACTATAGATATGTAATTTAAATTGTTATTTATATCACAATGTAGTCAGAACTTACAAATGTTTGTTGTCTTTGAATTTCTCTACCTTCAAATGATTGAACCATATGACATACTGTACATTTATTATGGATATGTTAGATTATGTTGCCATTTGTTAAATAATATATAAAAGATCTGTATACTTTTAAGTGTTTATATTTTGGGAAAGCTCTTTAGTCAAGATTTACTTGAATATATAAAATTTTTAAAAATCTTTTTAAGCTGATATAGTTTTCACCAACTAGAAAACTGGAAGACAATTTACTAAAAGGCTTAAAATATTTTTGTGATTATGTTGGACAGTCTCCACAATAATTTCCAAGGCATATACTATCATCATGTCATAGGTGAGGAAATAAACTAGGGGTAATGTAGAGATAAAAATGTATATAATTGTTTTAGTTATTTGCTTCTCACATTGAAAATGTGTAATGGTAAAAAAAAAAAAAAATTAAAAGTCAGAAGAGGAGAGGAGAAGAATATTTTGCCTCTAAACAGAATTGTGGCAAAATAGAAAAGAAAATGATAGTTTAAACTTGCCTTGCTAAATCTTACAGCATAAAAGAAAAATGAAGATAAAATAGATTAAGTGTGTCAGAATATTTTTACCTACAGTTAATAGAAATTCCAGCCCAAATTGCACATAACAAGAAAATGGGAAGCAGATACCACTAATTCTTAGTAATTTCATTCAAGATCTCTTGAGTTTCACACATTTCCCTTTGCCAGTCCCAGAATCTCTTCTTTTATCCAAAGGCTTGTTATATCATGGGTAAAATTACAACTTCACCTGCAGTCCACCTTTGTGTATATGACTGCATCCAATGAAGGGAAGGGAAGTGTCTCTCTACATATTGCTTTAGTCACAGTGGAAATCCTTTCCCATAGGGCCATTCAGCCTCACACCCTTAATATATCATTGGCAAGAACTGACCCAAATTACCCATCTCTTTTAAACAGTTACTGGCCAAGGTGAAAAAATTACCAACATTACTTAATTCAAGCATCATTTACACGCTGGGCCTGGAAGGGGCCCATTTTTTTCTGAACATACCTTTACTACATCTAGATTATTTCAGCAAGAAAGAAAGAGAAAATAGCTTCTGAATTAAGCTATTCAGAATAAAGTTGAAGAAAATAACTTTTGTATCTCTCAATTTAACTAAGAGTAACTTGGAGACAAGATATAATCCTGAGCTGGGGTTTTGGGCATTATTCTGTTGGGCATTATTATTTTGGGCATTATTTTTGTTTTGGGCATTATTTTGGGCATTATTCTGTTGCAAACTGACCAGGTTCAGGGACCAAAGCATCATACTACCTCAGAGAGTGCCATCCATATTAAATCCATGTAAGTGCTAATACCTACAGTTTTACATCATATACCTTGGGTGGCCATTTGCATAAGCTCTGGCAGATATAGTGCCTTATAATTATCACAAAGAGCTTTGTATAAATTACCATAGGTTTCAACAGACCTTTATTATATACTAAGCCCTGACTGCCACAATACAATAACCATTTAATATTACTAAAATATATATCAAAATAATGTGCCACAGATAATCCCTTAATATATGTTCTAATTTAATCCTTGCAAACAGCTTTATGAAATAAATTACTCTATTTTCCCCATTCACAGAGGAGGAAATTGACTCCTTCATAGTTTAAATATCCTTCCCAGTATCGCAGTTAGTAAATAATAGAGATAAAGCTAGAGCTTGTAAATATCAATTACAATATTAATTCATTGTTGTTAAACACCACTCTAGCATATTTCAGAAATATAATTAGGAAAAAGATGAGTGATCAATGGGCAAGAAGAAAAAGAACTGGAATATAAAGTTTATCTTGGCCATAAAAATGAGAATTTTTTTTTTTTAAATGAGAGAAATAAATAGAGTGTAGAGCTGAAAAATCCAAGGGATGCTCCTGGACACAATATTTGCACTAATTAAGAGAATGTTGGTTTCTCTAAATTTTAAAATCTGGAATGAGTCCAGAATTAGATAATGAGGTATTCTCAAACCAAATGCAACCATATTCATGATTCATGAATCATAGTGTGAGCAAAAGTTTTATGAGTTCATTGCCTTCTGTATTCTAAATGATGGAAGTAGAAGTAGTAACAGCAAGGGTAGAAGAATTTACAATTTGTTGATAAATAGACACAATATATTAATAAGGATGGAGAAACATCAAAATATCTTATCATACCTATATGTTTTCAGATTCAGATTATCCTGAAATGCTTTTTAAATAGGAGACTGATGCAAACAAATGTATGAAGGATAGTGTCTTTAAGGACCATTCCTTTTGAGGCTTTGTAGTCTTGGAATATTTTTATTTTCATTTCCTGGTCACATTACAGTGGGGAAAATTGGCCTCTTGAGATTTCAAATTCCTTAGCTGTTAAATATGAATTAATAATATCAATTTTTCTCTATCTTTTTGATTTGAAGGTAATATATGTCAATCGCCTAGCTGACTAGTTATATGGAACAAACCAGGCATAGTTTCCCTCTCTTAATAGGAAGAAGAGCTATGAAAAAGATATGAAATTTCTATTTGTGTTTCTCTTGTCTTTTACCTTACCCCACGTGTAGGCTACATTCAAAAATGATCTTTAGAATCTAATATCCTAATTATTAATTCATGAACTTTAAGTAACTCCCTTCAACAGAATATGGTTCCTTATTATAGAGAAAAAAATTGTATACAACTTCTTTTCAAAAGGATCAAAGTCAACACATACACATCACAGTTATGCCCAAGCGAATAAGAAATCTGAAAAAGTAAGTTCTCATTTTATACTGCTAGTCTGTGTCAAGATGGCAAGTAATGGCACCAAACTTTGCAAGCCATAAATAAGAAAATCTTATCAATATATTATATTATCTGTCTTCTTCTATTTGGTGTGTCTTTATGTCACTGATTACCTTACTTGATAAGAACTAGTTTTAATTTCAATCATATTTTAAAATTAAATTTTAAAAGATAAATATAAAATGTATTCCAAGTGAGTTTTCCCCATACCTTTCAATTACACATAATGGAAAAACAAAAACTGAAAAAAGTAACTCTAATACATGAATTCCAACATTTTTACATTTTATGAAGCAAAAGTATTAAATGAAGCAAAACAAAGAACTACATCTCAAATAAATCGACTATACAGTCTACTATATTAATTTATCACTACAGAGAAGGAAAGTCATATCTCAGAATAAGAGACTTTTAAATTATAATACCTTAAGTACATAAAGAATTTATTATGTTGTCATTAGCTTTCTCATTTAGCTACATAAAAATGACAATTTAACACATTGGCAACAGCTCTTGAGTATTATTGTTCCAATAGACTAAGATGTACACTATACAAGGAAAGACATTTTTAAAGCCATAATAAATGGAACATTTAGTCTTAATAGTATTTATATTTAAAAGACAATATGTACATACTTTTGTTTTTTAAAATGTTCCCATTTCCTTTTTTTTTAAGTTTTTATTTTAATTTCAGTTAGTTAACATACAGTGTTACATTAATTTCAGGTATGCAATATGGTGATTCAACACTTCCAAACAACCACTCAGTGCTCTTCAGAAATGTACTCCTTAATCCCCAGCACCTAATTAACCCATCTTTTTACCTGCCTCTTCTCCGATAACCATCAGTTTGTTCTCTATAATTGAGAGTGTGTTTCTTGCTTTGTCTCACTCTTATTTTTTCCCCTTTACTTGTTTGTTCTTAAATTCCACATATGAGTGAAATCATATGGTATTTTTTCTCTGAAGTATTTCACTTAGCATTATACTCTCTAGCTCCATCAATGTTGTTGCAAATGACAAGATTTCATTCTTTTTATGGCTGAATAATATTTTATTGCATAGATGAATCAATTTTAAAGCAACATGAACATAGAATCCTATTAGACTTTCACCCTTTACCAATTTCCCAGTCACCTCACCTATCCACACCTACCAAGATGCTTTAGCAGTTCATATTTAGTGTGTTTTTCCAAAGATTTTTAGATGAGATAATTTGTCTTTAATGAGGGTATATAAGTAGGTAATGAGACAATTAACAAATACATGATTGTAAAAACAAGCATCAAACAAACAGGAAAGCACAATCACCTCACCTTAAGTATTTTGCTCAGCTGGGAGGAAAGGCAGAGCAGAGAGGTGTTCAACTTTCTAGGGGAAATGTCCACTACCAGTTCACCTTTGTATAAAAATCAGTCAACGTGTTTTCAGAGGCAATGGAAAGTGGTCAAAGTTTGGTGAAGAGGTTTTCTATTGGGTCTTGATCATTAACTGTTTTATCAATTTAGATATTTTGATATTGGGGAATCTTTTTTAAAATTTCTTTTCAGTGTTCCAGAATTCATTGTTTATGCACCACACCCAGTGCTCCATGCAATACCCACACGAGGCTCACCCAACCCTCTCCCCCCTTCCCCTCTAAAACCCTCAGTGATATTGGGGAATCTGAGTAAAGCAACTGAGTTGACATATTTCATTAATTCAGGAACCTCTTATATTATTAGGCAATAAGGCTTTGTTTAATGTGGATAAATGAATGGGTCACTAATAATTTGATATTAATATACTACTCATCCATTCAAATCTCCATCTCCTTTCCTGACCCACTCAGGCAGAGATGAGTGGACATTCCATTTGCTGTCATAACATTATGTATACTATCATTTATCAGAGATAAATCTTTGTTTAAATATTTACCTTCAAATCAGTGATGAGCAATACTTTTGAATCCTTTGTGATTTCTAACACAGAAGGTGTCCCATCATTGATGGTGTATATCACTATGTGGAAATGAAAATACTGTAATTTTTCTGTGTTGTTTTGCTGTGGTAACTTTTGTATAATTACCTTTATGATTCTGTTAACTCAGAATTTGAATATTTGTCCAATCAAATATGGCACAAGCTAATAGAAAATGTCCATATGCCTAAAATGTATGAATACACTAGGTTCTAATTAAATCAGGTTAAATTATAAAGAATTTTAATATATAAAATTTATTATATTGTGGCACAAAAACATAGTTTTCTAGGGAATAACATTCTCCAGTAAAATATTTGATTTCAAATCAATGTAGAAATTTAAAATATATTGGGATAGTTAATTTTTTTTTCAAATTCTGGTGTAACAATAACAGCAGCAACAACAACAACAATAATAATAAACTTCAAGATAAGCAAACAACTGATGTTTAGCACAGGAAACAGTAGTTTTAAAGAAGATGACAAATATTCTTCCTCAAACATTTTTAGAACTGGGTGCCTGGGTGGCTCAGTGGGTTAAAGCCTCTGCCTTCGGCTCAGGTCATGATCCCAGGGTCCTGGGATCGAGCCTTGCATCGGGCTCTCTGCTCAGCAGAGAGCCTGCTTCCTCCTCTCTCTCTCTCTGCCTGCCTCTCTGCCTACTTGTGATCTCTGTCTGTCAAATAAAATATATAAAATCTTTTTTAAAAAATTGGTAACCTATATTAAAAAAAAAAAACATTTGAAGAACTAATTCAGAAAAAATACTAGATGTGATGTTGGTACCAAAATTATAGAAATTGGTTTAAGACTTAGTAATGTCAAGCACTGATAGTGTAGATGCACAGATTCAAATGTGTCTGGGGAATTTAATTATAGAACAGTGGGATTGCTTTTGCAGTCCAGCTAACTTTCAGAAATATTTGAAAACATTTTTGGTTGTCATAATGCCTAGATCGTTACTACTATCTAGAAGGTAAAGGGCAGATATGCAAGTAAATATCCTACAGTGCCTAAGATAGCCAGCCACTCTCCCCACTAGAAAGCATTATTTAGGCCAAAGCACAAAGAAAGCCAAAGCTGAGAAAGCTTACTGTAGAGGTGATGATAATGATGATGGCAATGATGCTTATTATCATTATTAATTTTCCTGACAGATCATGGGATAAGTTTCCACCAATTATAATGTTTCTATGTTAAAAAGCTATTAGGTTGGGAAATTTATTTTTAAAACATTAATTAATTAATTAATTTTACATACAATATCTATTGTGACATGTTTAACACAATAAGCTTAGTTAATACATCCTTGACTTCATAGAATAAGCATTTTATTGTTGTTTTTATGTGAACATATTAAAAGCTCTACTTTCATAGCAACTTTCAAATATACAATAGAGTATTTTTAACAATAATCACCATCTGGATCCTTGGAATTTTCTCATTTTATAACTGAAAATCTGTCCCCTTTCCCCCATATCTTCACATTTCCTCCACCCCCTAACCTCTGACAACTGCCATTCTACAGATCTGTTTCTAAGAATTCAGTGTTTTGGGATTCCATATATTAGTCTCTGTCTGACATATTTCACTTAGCATAATGGCCTCAAGATCCATCCCTGTTTCACAAATGCCAGGATCTCCTTCTTTTATGTAATTTCTTTTTTAAAAAAATAAATTTAATTGACCAACCAATCAATATATCTAAAATTATGTCAGAAGGTTTGACACAACTCACCACAGCACTATTAACAGTGATAGCTTGTAAAACCAAGTGTATGCAATTCTATACATTCCCCGAAAGAGAAATAGGGTAATTTTGCTCATTCACAACCATTACTGCCTTTATTTTGGATCCTATGAATAAAATTAAAATCTAAGGAACAGGTATATTTAATTATATAACTTCTCTTAATAGAAAGACACCGTATCAAATTAAGAGTGCATTCAACTATAAAAAATTATGAAACCATGAAAATCTAACATTAGCTTAACAAATAGGACTTTATCTCATAAAAGAAGTATGAGGTTGGCAGATCAGGACATGTGGTGATCCTGGACCCAAGTTCATCCTGGTTTTCTGCTCCATTATATTTGGTAAATTGTTTTTTGTTGTTTTTTTTTTTTTCATTTTATTTTTTATTTAAATTTTAGGTAGTTAACATAGGTGCAATATTGGTTTCTGGAGTAGAATTCAATGATACATCACTTACCCACAACACTCAGTGCTCATCATAGCAAGTGCCTTCCTTAATACACATCACCCATCTAGCTCATTTCCCACCCACCTCTCTCCATCAATGCTCAATTTGTTCTCTGTGGTTAAAAGTCTTTTATAGCTTTTTTCTCTCTCTACTTTTTTCTTTTCCCTCTTCCCATATGTTCATGTTTTCTTTCTTAAAAATCCATGTATGAATGAGATTATATGGTATTTGTTTTTCTGTGACTGACTTATTTTACTTAGAAAGAACCCTCTAGCTCCATCCATGTCATTGTAAATGGCAAGATTTAATTCTTTTTGATGGCTGAGTAATATTCCATTGTATATATACACCACATCTTTTTTATCCATTAATCAGTTGCTGGACTTTTGGGCTCTCTCCACAGTTTGGCTATTGTTGATAATGCTGTTATAAACATCGCTGTGCATGTTTCCCTTCAAATCTGTATTTTTGTATCCTTTGGGTCAATACCTTGTAGTACAGTTGTTGGATCATAGGTAGTTCTTTTTTTAACATTTTGAAGAACCTCCATACTGTTCTCCAGAGTGGCTGCACCAGTTAGCATTCCCACCAACAGTGCAAGAGTGTTCCAGTTGTCAGCATCCTGACATGCTTGTCACTATTGTATAAGAAAATGTTTTTGCGGGAGGAGTCAAGATGGTGGAGAAGTAGCAGGCTGACATGACATCAGGTAAAAGGAGATCAGCTAGATAGCTTATCTAACCATTGCAAACACCTACAAATCCAACGTGAAATCAAAGAGAAGAAGAGCAACAATTCTAGAAACAGAAAATCGATCACTTTCTGAAAGGTAGGACCTGTGGAGAAGTGAATCCAAAGTGACAGGAAGATAGACCATGGGAGGAGGGGCCGACTCCCGGCAAGCAGCGGAGCAAAGGAGCACAAAATCAGGACTTTTAAAAGTCAGCTCCACAGAGAAATATCGCTCCAGAGGCTAAACCGGGGGAAGCCCATGCGGGGTCAGCGTAACCCCAGGTCCCGCAGGGTCACAGAAGGACTGCATGCGTGTCGCAGAGCTGACAGGTATTAGAGCGGGGAAGCTGGCTAGTGAAAATTTTAGTGAAAATTGTAGGTAAAGGCATAAATGCAGAAACACCATGGAGTAGAGAAATAATGTTTCTAGGATAGCTAAATCTAGAAGGATGGAGGGAAGGAAAAAGGGGTGTATAAAGTAATAAGATGTCTAGTCTCATCTAAACTCAATTTTATATCATACTACAAAAAAATGAACTAAGGAAAACAAAAGACTTCTATGATAATACTTGAATGCATTTTGCATAATTTTTTTTTTTTTTTTTTTTTTTTTTTTTTTAACCTTTTTAACCAGTTAGCCTTTTGGTAGGTGCTGTAAAATTATTTTTTTTTTTTTTTTTTTTCTTTTTTTTTTCTTTTTTCTAAACATATATTTTTGTCCCCAGGGGTACAGGTCTGTGAATTGCCAGGTTTACACACTTCACAGCACTCACTCACAGCACCCAATGTCCATAACTCCACCCCCCCAACCCCTCTCCCCCAATCAACCCTCAGTTTGTTTTGTGAGATTAAGAGTCACTTATGGTTTGTCTCCCTCCCAATCCCATCTTGTTTCATTTACTCTTCTACTACCACCTTAACCCCCCATGTTGCATCTCCTCTCCCTCATATCAGGGAGATCATATGATAGTTGTCTTTCTCCGATTGACTTATTTCGCTAAGCATGATACCCTCTAGTTCCATCCACATCATCACAAATGGCAAGATTTCATTTCTTTTGATGGCTGCATAGTATTCCATTGTGTATATATACCACTTCTTCTTTATCCATTCGTCTGTTGATGGACATCTAGGTTCTTTCCATAGTTTGGCTATTGTAGACATTGCTGCTATAAACATTCGGGTGCACGTGCCCCTTCGGATCACTGCATTTGTATCCTTAGGGTAAATACCCAGTAGTGCAATTGCTGGGTCATAGGGTAGTTCTATTTTCAACATTTTGTGGAACCTCCATGCTATCTTCCAGAGTGGTTGCTCCAGCTTGCATTCCCACCAACAGTATAGGAGGGTTCCCCTCTCTCTGCATCCTCGTCAGCATCTGTCATTTCCTGACTTGTTAATTTTAGCCATTCTGACTGGTGTGAGGTGATATCTCATTGTGGTTTTGATTTGTATTTCCCTGTTGCCGAGTGATGTGGAACACTTTTTCATGTGTCTGTTGGCCATCTGGATGTCTTCTTTGCAGAAATGTCTGTTCATGTCTTCTGCCCATTTCTTGATTGGATTATTTGTTCTTTGGGTGTTGAGTTTGCTAAGTTCTTTATAGATTTTGGACACAAGCCCTTTATCTGATATGTCGTTTGCAAATATCTTCTCCCATTCTGTCAGTTGCCTTTTGGTTTTGGTAACTGTTTCCTTTGCTGTGCCAAAGTTTTTGATCTGGATGAAATCCAAGAGTTCATTTTTGCCCTTGCTTCCCTTGCCTTTGGTGATGTTCCTAGGAAGATGTTGCTGCAGCTGAGGTCGAAGAGGTTGCTGCCTGTGTTCTCCTCAAGGATTTGGATGGATTCCTTTCTCACATTGAGGTCCTTCATCCATTTTGAGTCTATTTTCGTGTGTGGTGTAAGGAAATGGTCCAATTTCATTTTTCTGCATGTGGCTGTCCAATTGTCCCAACACCATTTGTTGAAGAGGCTGTCTTTTTTCCATTGGACATTCTTTCCTGCTTTGTCGAAGATGAGTTGACCATAGAGTTGAGGGTCTATTTCTGGGCTCTCTATTCTGTTCCATTGATCTATGTGTCTGTTTTTGTGCCAGTACCATGCTATCTTGATGATGACAGCTTTGTAATAGAGCTTGAAGTCCGGAATTGTAATGCCACCAACTTTGTCTTTCTTTTTCAATTTCCCTTTGGCTATTCGAGGTCTTTTCTGGTTCCATATAAACTTTAGGATTATTTGTTCCATTTCTTGGAAAAAAATGGATGGTACTTTGATAGGAATTGCATTAAATGTGTAGATTGCTTTAGGTAGCATAGACATTTTCACAATATTTATTCTTCCAATCCAGGAGCATGGAACATTTTTCCATTTCTTTGTGTCTTCCTCAATTTCTTTCATGAGTACTTTATAGTTTTCTGTGTATAGATTCTTAGTCTCTTTGGTTAGGTTTATTCCTAGGTATCTTATAGTATTGGGTGCAATTGTAAATGGGATGGACTCCTTAATTTCTCTTTCTTCTGTCTTGTTGTTGGGGTAGAGAAATGCAACTGATTTCTGTGTATTGATTTTATATCCTGACACTTTACTGAATTCCTGTACAAGTTCTAGCAGTTTTGGAGTAGAGTCTTTTGGTTTTTCCACATATAGTATCATATCATCTGCGGAGAGTGATAGTTTGACTTCTTCTTTGCCGATTTGGATGCCTTTAATTTCCTTTTGTTGTCTGATTGCTGAGGCTAAGACTTCTAGTACTATGTTGAATAGCAGTGGTGATAATGGACATCGCTGCCATGTTCCTGACCTTAACGGAAAAGCTTTCAGTTTTTCTCCATTGAGAATGATATTTGTGGTGGGTTTTTCATAGATGGTTTTGATAATATTGAGGTATGTGCCCTCTATCCCTACACTTTGAAGAGTTTTGATCAGGAAGGGATGCTGTACTTTGTCAAATGCTTTCTCAGCATCTATTGAGAGTATCATATGGTTCTTGTTCTTTCTTTTATTGATGTGTTGTATCACATTGATTGATTTGCGGATGTTGAATCAACCTTGCAGCCCTGGAATAAATCCCCTTTGGCCGTGGTGAATAATCCTTTTAATGTAATGTTGAATCTTATTGGCTAGTATTTTGGTGAGAATTTTTGCATCTGGGTTCATCAAGGTTATTGGTCTGTAGTTCTCTTTTTTGATGGGATCCTTGTCTGGTTTTAGGATCAAGGTGATGCTGGCCTCATAAAATGAGTTTGGAAGTTTTCCTTCCATTTCTATTTTTTGGAACAGTTTCAGGAGAACAGGAATTTGCTCTTCTTTTAATGTTTTGTAGAGTTCCCCCGGGAAGCCGTCTGGCCCTGGGCTTTTGTTTGTTTGGTAATTTTTGATGACTGTTTCAATCTCCTTACTGGTTATGGGTCTGTTCAGGCTTTCTATTTCTTCCTGGTTCAGTTGTGGTAGTTTATGTCTCTAGGAATGCATCCATTTCTTCCAGATTGTCAGATTTGTTGGTGTAGAGTTGCTCATAGTATGTTCTTATAATTGTCTGTATTTCTTTGGTGTTAGTTGTGATCTCTCCTTTTTCATTCATGATTTCATTTATTTGGGTCCTTTCTCTTTTCTTTTTGGTAAGTCTGGCCAGGGGTTTATCAATCTTATTAATTCTTTCAAAGAACCAGCTCCTAGTTTCGTTGATCTGTTCTATTGGTTTTTTGGTTTCTATTTCATTGATTTCTGCTTGATCTTTATGATTTCTCTTCTCTTGCTGGGTTTAGGGTTTCTTTCTTGTTCTTTCTCCAGCTCCTTTAGGTGTAGGGTTAGGTTGTGTACCTGAGACCTTTCTTGTTTCTTGAGAAAGGCTTGTACCGCTATATATTTTCCTCTTAGGAGTGCCTTTGTTGTGTCCCACAGATTTTGAACCGTTGTGTTATCATTATCATTTGTTTCCATGAATTTTTTCAATTCTTCTTTAATTTCCTGGTTGACCCATTCATTCTTTCGAAGGATGCTGTTTAGTCCCCATGTATTTGGGTTCTATCCAAATTTCTTCTTGTGATTGAGTTCTAGCTTCAGAGCATTGTGGTCTGCAAATATGCAGGGAATGATCCCAATCTTTTGATACCGGTTGAGACCTGATTTAGGACCCAGGATGTGATCTATTCTGGAGAATGTTCCACGTGCACTAGAGAATAATGTGTATTCTGTTGCTTTGGGATGAAATGTTCTGAATATATCTGTGATGTCCATCTGGTCCAGTGTGTCATTTAAGGCCTTTATTTCCTTGTTGATCTTTTGCTTGGATGATCTGTCCATTTCAGTGAGGGGAGTGTTAAAGTCCCCTACTATTATTGTATTATTGTCGATGTGTTTCTTTGATTTTGTTATTAATTGGTTTATATAGTTGGCTGCTCCCACGTTAGGGGCAGAGATATTTAAAATTGTTAGATCTTCTTGTTGGACAGATCCTTTGAGTATGATATAGTGTCCTTCCTCATCTCTTATTATAGTCTTTGGCTTAAAATATAATTGAACTGATATAAGGATTGCCACCCCTGCTTTCTTCTGATGTCCATTAGCATGGTAAATTCTTTTCCACCCTCTCACTTTAAATCTGTAGGTGTCTTCGGGTTTAAAATGAGTTTCTTGTAGGCAACATATAGATGGGTTTTGTTTTTCTATCCATTCTGATAACCTGTGTCTTTTGATTGGGGCATTTAGCTCATTAACATTCAGGGTAACTATTGAGAGATATGAATTTAGTGCCATTGTATTGCCTGTAAGGTGACTGTTCCTGTATATTGCCTCTGTTCCTTTCTGATCTACTACTTTTAGGCTCTCTCTTTGCTTAGAGGACCCCTTTCAATATTTCCTGTAGAGCTGGTTTGGTGTTTGCAAATTCTTTCAGTTTTTGTTTGTCCTGGTAGCTTTTTATCTCTCCTTCTATTTTCAGTGATAGCCTAGCTGGATATAGTATTCTTGGCTGCATGTTTTTCTCGTTTGGTGCTCTGAATATATCATGCCAGCCCTTTCTGGCCTGCCAGGTCCCTGTGGATAAGTCTGCTGCCAATCTAATATTTTTACCATTGTATGTTACAGACTTCTTTTCCCGGGCTGCTTTCAGGATTTTCTCTTTGTCACTAAGACTTGTAAATTTTACTATTAGGTGACAGGGTGTGGCCCTATTCTTATTGATTTTGAGGGGGGCTCTCTGAACCTCCTGGATTTTGGTGCTTGTTCCCTTTGCCATATTGGGGAAATTCTCTCCAATAATTCTCTCCAATATACCTTCTGCTCCCCTCTCTCTTTCTTCTTCTTCTGGAATCCCAACTATTCTAATGTTGTTTCGTCTTATGGTGTCACTTATCTCTAGAATTCTCCCCTTGTGGTCCAGTAGCTGTTTGTCCCTCTTTTGCTCAGTTTCTTTATTCTCTGTCATTGGGTCTTCTATATCGCTAATTCTTTCTTTTGCCTCATTTATCCTAGCAATGAGAGCCTCCATTTTTTACTGCACCTCATTAATAGCTTTTTTTTATTTCAACTTGGTTAGTTTTCAGTTCTTTTATTTCTCCAGAAAGGGCTTTTATATCTTCCGAGAGGTTTTCTCTAATATCTTCCTTGCCTTTTTCGAGCCCAGCTAGAACCTTGAGAATTTTCATTCTGAACTCTAGATCTGACATATTACCAATGTCTGTATTGATTAGTTCCCTAGCCTTCGGTACTGCCTCTTGTTCTTTTTATTGTGGTGAATTTTTCCACCTTGTCATTTTGTTCAGAGAAGAGTATATGAAGGAACAAGTAAAATACTAAAAGGGTGGCAACAACCCCAGGAAAATATGCTTTAACCAAATCAGAACAGATCCCAAATCATGAGGGGGGAGAAAGGGGATAAAAAGAGGTTCAGAAAGAAAAAAAAAAAAACAATTAAAAAAAGAAAACAAATAAAGAAAAAATATAAAAAAGAAAAAAATATATATATATTAGATAAACTAGTTAAAAATATTAAAAAAGAAAAGGGTAAAAGTTAAAAAAAATTGGCAGAAGAAGAGAAAAAAAATTGAAAAAGAAAAAAATTAAATTAACTGCAAGGCTAAAGAATCATTGGGAGAAAGCCATGAGTTCCGTGCTTTGCTTTCTCATCCTCTGGAATTCCGCTGCTCTCCTTGGTATTGAAACTGCACTCCTCGGTAAGTGAATTTGGTCCTGGCTGGATTTCTTGTTGATCTTCTGGGGGACGGGCCTGTTGTAGTGATTCTCAAGTGTCTTTGCCCCAGGCAGAATTGCACCGCCCTTACCCAGGAGTGGGCTGAGTAATCCGCTCGGGTTTGCTTTCAGGAGCTTTTGTCCCCTGAACGCTTTCCGTAGAGTTCCGGAGGATGGGAATGAAGATGGCGGCCTCCCAGTCTCTGGCCCGGAGGAGCCGAGAGCCCGGGGCCCCACTCCTCAGTGCGCCCTCAGAGAACAGCGCCCAATTGCTCCCATCACCCTGGCCTCCGGCCGCGCTCCGAGCTGACCGAGCCTGCGACCGGTTCAAGGTAACCCCGAGCGGAGAGCTCACTCCTCAGCTCTGTCTCTGTAGCCGGCTTCCCGGTTCTAATACCCGTAAGCTCTGCGACACTCAGACACCCCCGATCCTTCTGGGACCCTGCGGGACCTGGGGCCACGCTGACCCCGCATGGGCTTCACACCGGTTAAGCCTCTGGAGTGATGTCCCTCAGCGGAACAGACTTTTAAAAGTCCTGATTTTGTGCTCCATTGCTCAGCCGCTAGCTGGGAGCCGGCCCCTCCCCCCTCAGTCTATCTTCCCGTCGCTTTGGATTCACTTCTCCGCCAGTCCTACCTTTCAGAAAGTGGTTGATTTTCTGTTTCTATTATTGCTGTTCTTCTTCTCTTTGATCTCCCGTTGGATTTATAGGTGTTTGCAATCTTTAGATAAGCTATCTAGCTGATCTCCTGCTACCTGAAGTAGTCTCAGCCTGCTACTTCTCCGCCATCTTGACTCCTCCCCCCTGTAGATATATTTTCAAGTGTAAGTCTCTCGTAAAAGTTTCATATTATTATTACCCTAATTTACAATAGATGGTAATTGAAACACTGGAAGCTCAATCTGCAGTGTTAAAACTGGGAATCTGTAGGACTCATATTAACAAACCATTAACTGCTATGCAATTCAAGATTACACAGAGATCAATTCAAATAATATCCAAATTACTTACATGGCCTTTCTCATTTATCTTTGTATTCAACAATTCATCCATGAACTATCCCTTGTTTCTTTTCATACTATTATTAAGCAATCTTTGAATGAGTGCCTTCCTGATATGTTACAGATCTGGGTTTAACTTGATAATTCAGAGATGCATGACAAAATTCTAGCCATTCAGCAATGTACAGAATGGCTGAGACACAGACAACTGCTCAGACATATAACAAGGGACGAATAAGGGAGTGATAAAACAAAATCATACAGTAGCATCACTTACTTTTTGTGATTATCAGGAGATGTTTTCCAGGAACATTATATCTGAGTTGATATTTGAAGAATAAGTAGCAGTGAACTAGGACAGTAAGTTTGCAAAGGGCATCCTAGACAAGGGGTAGGCACATGCCAAGATTTAGAAGTGTGAGAAAGCATGTGTAAAAATAGAGGTGATATAAAGAATTGAATTATTTGCATTGACTTTCAAGAGATACAAAGAAAAAAACATGATTTTAATTGGCTGTGTTATTAGAAAAGGAGAAAAGAAAAAGACTAAAAATTCCCCTACTCTTGGCAAATTAGGCAAATAATGGGATTATTCATTAGATGATATTAGTTAGGATTCGTTAGGATTCTCCAGAGAAACAGAACAAATAAGAGGTCTGCATGCAGGTAGGGGTGTGTGTGTGTGTGTGTGTGTGTGTGTGTGTTTAAGAAATTGGCTCACACAGTTGTGGAGGCTTGACAAGTTCAAAATCTGATGTATAAAGCTGGCACCCTAGAGGCTTTGCAAAGAATTGCAGTGCAAGTCCAAAAGCAGTATGCTGGAGAATCGGGAGGTGCAAGTATTTCAGATTGAGTTTGAAGGCAGTCTGTTTGCAGAATTCCCTCTTGCTGAAAAGACATCCTGATGAGAAGAGAATTGATTGTTGATCAACATCATCTTGATCAACATTCTCATCATCCTGATGAGAAAGTTGATCAACATTCTCATCATCTTGATGAGAAGAGAGTTGATTGTTCTACTTACTTCATCTGATTGAATGAGGCATGGAGGGCAATCTGCTTTACTGGAATTCCACCAAGTTAAATGTAAATTTCACCCAAAAACATGTGTACAGAAGTATCCAGAATAAGGTCTGACCAAATATCTGGACATCGTGGTCCAGCTAAAAGGACACTTACCATTAATTATTACAGAAGAATACTTCTGTACAGAAGAGTATTCATATCACCAGTAACATTCTTCGTTTGGAGTGAGTGGAAATCATAAAAATTCTAAACATATTTACCAGTTGGTAGGGAGGTCCATGTGACAGGTAAAAATAAAATCTCTATTTTTGTAAATTTCCTCCTCTTTGTTCTTTTTGAAAAAGGAGACTTGGTCTCTATCCCTAAAAATGATGGCTTCCCTAGCAAGGAGTACATTTTAATAATCTTAAATTTTCCATATTATCAGAATACTTCTTTTTTAATTATAAAAAAAAATCAGGGGCACTTGAGTAGCTAAGTCAGTTAAGTGGCTGCCTTAGGCTCAGGTCACGATCCTGGGGTCCTGGGATCGAGCCCCACATTGGGCTCCCTGCTCAGCCAACAGCCTACTTCGCCCTCTCCCACTGCCTGCTCCTCTGCCTACTTGTGCTGTCTATTTCTCTGTCAAATAAATAAATACAATCTTTTAAAAAAATAAAAACATTAAAAATATATTTAAAACTGAGATTATCTGGAGACAGTAAAATTCTAAGTTTGACAAATCAATCCCCTCTGTATCCTATGTGAATTGGTCTCTGAGAAATCAATCTCCAATAAACTGTGGTCTTATGTGTTCAAATGGACAATTATGTTCATAGGTCCAACAGGCTTGGTATGCTAATTTATTATGTTTTATCAGTAAGTCCTTAATTTGATATCTTGATCACTTAAACTTATGATCGCAGGTAGGGACATCTTTCTAGATCATTTTCTAAAAGGAATCAACTTCCTGTATAGTTTTATTGGATGTCATATATCCTACATTTAGACTAAATCTCATTCATGGTAAAAGATAAATACCTCCCAGACTGGGACACTTCTCCTTATCTATTTTTTAAGAACTTGGAAACTCACTACTACAATAGTATTACAGCAATTTTTGAAGGCTTGGTGTAGTCTCAAACCACTAATCTACTCCTGTCATATCTATTAGATCAAGTTACACCAGGGAAGCTATTTTATCTACCTCATTTTTCTTTTCCTTTACTTCTTTTTTTTAAGTCTTTTAAAGTTACTCTCTCTAATATGCCCCTATATAAAGAGTGAATATATGTATTAAATGCACTTATCCATTTTTACTTAGGTCTTACTTTAGGAGAAAAGTTTTGGCAAATGGCAGTACAGTTAATTTAAGAAAATTAGGATAAAAAATAATAAAATGCCTATGACTGTAAATAGGAGATGAGTTAGTTTATGGCATGATCATTTTCAGTCTAGGAAAGCAACAGCTCTCTTTTATTTTGTAGCAATCCTAACCCTAGAAAATTATAGATATCAATAGTAAGAATAAATATATGTATTTAAAGAAGATGAGGGACACCAGGGTAGCTCAGTCCATTAAGCGTCTGCCTCCCTGTGTCAGGCTCCCTGCTTGGCGGGAAGCCCGCTTCTCCCTCTCCCACTCCCCGTGCTTGTGTTCCCTCTCTCGCTGTCAAATAAATAAATAAAATCCTTAAAAAAATGAAATGCCCTCTCAAGAGTTAATACTATATAAATATTTAGTGAATATTTGAAGAATTCAATGAGTTATTAAATCTGTTTCTCTTTGAATCAAAATTGACCCTTCTCTTGTCTTATGATAGGACTATAAATCTGCAAACTACCTTTCTTCAGGGCCACCTGATTTTCTATTAGGTTTGCTTCTGTCATTATAGCAGTTATTATAAGGAAACTGGCAAGCAAAATATGGAAGAAGGCACTTGATACTTTTTTCTTTTACTGCTGTTCCCGACAGCATTGTACCAATGTGAACTTACCCCACTAACAGCCATTTGTGCCTTTTTCAGCTTGTTCTCACCTTTCCAGAATTAGGTTTATGTTACTTTCACTTCAATACCAGCACCAGCTGGGCAAACTCTTCTTCAGAGATGCAGGCCTCAGCTCTGTTGGTCCCTCTTTTCCAAGCCTCTGGGGTCTGGCAGTGGCAGCTAATCCTATTTGTTTCTCCAGCACTAGGTTTAGGGCTGTTCCTTATAATTCATATCTCTGTTACTTTGGTTTTCCTTTGTATTTTTTAAAGTTGTCTATTATCCATATAACCAAATCCTTATAATGACTCTCCCTGTTTAAATAATTAGTGTTGTCTATTTCTTCTGATGCGACACAGAATAGGGACTCCTGCCAGTAGTTGTAGAAAACTTCTAAGAATGAGTCACTTAAATTTTAGAAGCAAATGAGAACTTGAGTGAATATAATCATGTAAAAATGTTGCAATTGTGGATTTCCTAAAAAACATAAACACATGAATATATATAAATTCTACATAACTGAATTTTCCAATATCTGGAACTTCATTTTTTTTTTTTACCAGTTAATATATAACATACCATTTTCTAGCTTACAGCTTCTTTAATAAGCAATGTGGTATGCCAGATTAAAAAGTAAAAACCTTATATTCTAAAATCAGACAGAGATAAGTCTTCCTATGTTTCTGAGGCACTTTTTAAAAGACTTATTATCTAAATTCTCACTTATATCGTAGTTATATTTTTAGGTTTCTGACTCACTGGAACATGAGTAACTTGATGATTGTGTTGATTTATCTTTATATCTTTATACCTAAAATAACACAAAACATAATGTCAGCGCTCAAAACATGTTAAGAAACATTAAATTAAATAGAATTGTGCACACTGTAAATTGTAAAATGGTATAAAAAACACAAACTAGTATTATTTCAACGGTCCCAGAAACTCATGCAATGATGTGTTTGAATCAATTTATACTATGAAGTAATACACATAAATTTTATATGGAGACTAGATTGACTCTGATCTGCCAAAGACACCTTCCATGATTTTGCAAGAAAGTTATTTTTAAAGAATATAGAGTAGTAGCATATTCTCCATTCCTATCATCCCTAAAATATCTGACAGATGGGTTAAACACAATTATCTCAGATATCAATTAAGATTTTTAATTGTCTTAATGTACTGTGTTAGAGTAACATGACCTATCCAGTGTAATAGTGATTACTCCCATGCCTTTCGTATTGAAAAAGTAAATATAGGGGCACCTGGGTGGCTCAGTGGGTTAAGCCTCTGCCTTCGGCTCAGGTCATGGTCTTGGGGTCCTAGGATTGAGCCCCGCATCAGGCTCTCTGCTCAGTGGGGAGCCTGCTTCCCCCTCGGCCTCTGCCTGCCTCTCTGCCTACTTGTGATCTCTCTCTCTCTGTCAAATAAATAAATAAAGTCTTAAAAAAAAAAAAGAAAAGAAAAGAAAAAGTAAATATACATCATTAAAGTGGCATCCATTTTTTTATTTGTAAGAACAAATCTTCCAGTACATTTTCAATTATTTTTACCCTAAAAAATAATATCTATCAATAGTTGTTAAAACAGGTTAAAAAAAAAAAACAACAACTTTGTCTTCTCTCAATTAATTTCTTTGTTCCCTTCTGTGCTGCTGTTAATCTCATTAAATAAATAATTAATCTATGATGTTTTCAATTTGTCACTCAAAAATGCAATCATTGCACTGATACAATGAAGCATTATGTCATAAATGCTATAAAAATTATACATATTAATGCACACCAGAAAATTAAACCTCACTGAACAGGTTCTTTGCACAGTGGAAGAAACTTATTTATTTTGCTAGAGGCCTCCAATCCTCTTTTCTGCAATATTTTGTTCTTCTTGTCTTGTCTGGAAAACTATTTCTCAATATGAGCGTTATTACTTTAAAAGTTCTGTCTCGAAACTAAGCCTTCTTTCCCAGTAAGAAATGCATTTTGCTCTTGTTACATAAAAATAAAAAGGATACCAGGAAGCACTGCTTACCTTGCAAATGAAAAATCAGATGATACTTCAATTACATTCCAATACTTTGGGGGACATTCCACAATTCTCCTTTGTGGTAAGCTTTAAATCAGCTATCTGGATTTCAACAGTATTTAGGCTCAGAACTTTGAATGGGGAATTAAGCATTTCCATAACAGTTCTCCCAGTACTCAAATCTTCATATCAATTCAGTTTTGCAGATGTATTACACTGCGTTGTGCTCCATGCTGAAATGATGTCTTTACTAAGCTGATGGTAAAATCATAACATTTATCAGTTTCACACTAGGCTATTATGTCACCTACTGGAATAGATATTACTTGTTTTAAGCATTTTTGTTATAAGAAAGTAGATTGCATTCATTCCCTTGCTTCTGATTTTTGGCCAGAGGTCTGATCTAGACCCAGGAAACCTGAGTTTTGAGGTATATTAGTACTTAAATTTATTGTAATTCAGCTCCCTTATTGAATACATAGTAATGATGTTTACTTTCCTATTTAGAATTAAAATACATTTTAAAATGCTAGGTATCAAATTGGCCAAGCAGTGATTTCAACCTCAAATTCAATGGACCAATTTCTGTGCTCAGGTGGAAAGAGAAGAACCAACAATTTTGGTAAAGGAAAAGCTTTATAAATGAATCAATAGGTGTAATCGTTTGGAAGGCTGGATTCTGAAGTTGTTTGTCCCTACCAAGCTTATCCCTAAGTTTTCAACAAACACTAAACTAGGTACTTCTGTGAAGGGACTTTGGTGATGGAATTAATGTTACTAATCAACTGACTTCAAGATGGCATTATCTTAGATTATCCAGGCAGACTCAATGTATTCCCATGAGCCACTGAAAATAGAAAATAAATGTGTAAGTGTCATTCATAAAGAAGCAGCTAAGGAGAAGACAGGAAGGAGGAAATAGCAGAGGAGAAATGATGCAGAGGGGGAGGTCAGAGAGATTGGAGGAATGAAAATGCAAGGGATGGAAGATGAGTACCATGAGATACGTATACATGAGGTGTGTGGATGACTTGTAGAAAAGGAAAACACTGGCCAAAGGTCAGCAAGGAAAGGGAGATCCTAGTCCTACAACCAGTTGGAACTGAATTCACACACACATGCACACACACACACACACACACACACAGTCTGCACAGGCCTGGAATTAGATTTGACTCCAGAGCTTCTAGAAAAGATTGCAACTCCTGACATTTTCATTTCAGTCTCATTAGATGCTACGCCAAGAAACCAGATAAACCCATCCGACTTCTGATTGGCAAAATTCTTAAACAATAAATTCATGCTGTTTTAAGTGAATGTTTGAGCTTGTGACAGTTTGTTATCACAGTTGGAAAACTAAAAGAATAATAATTTGATCTACTACCTTCATTTTACTTCTTGATTCCAGGACCTATATTTTCTGGCAATGGAAAAATATAGCCCATATTTTAATGTTTATCTTAAAGCATAGATCACATTCAGCAAGATAAAACAATGAACTTTCATGGTATTATCCATCAACTGGTATTATAACTAGCCTGCTGTAGGTCATTCCTATTTCTATAAAGGCAGGTTCTTCAGATAATAGAGTATGTGGAAAAACCTGTGAATTCTATGTTGTATACCAGTTCTGACACTTGCATGCTGGAAAAAAAAAAAAATCCCTTGTTTAGAAGCAAGAAGTTCATAGTTGGAAATAAAGACATTATGTGGGGTGCCTGGGTGGCTCACTGGGTTAAGCCTCTGCCTCTGGCTCAGGTCATGACCTCAGGGTCTTGGATTCAAGCCCCTCACCCCATCATAGGGCTCTCTGCTCAGCAGGGAGCCTTCTTCCACTCCCACCCCCTCACCCCGCCTCCCTGCTTGCCTCTCTGCCTACTTGTGGTCTCTCTCTGTGTCAAGTAAATAAATAAAATCTAAAAAAAAAAAAAAAAGAGAGACATTATGTGCAGGAAAGGAAAATTCATGAGTATCTTTTTATACCAGTGAGAACAAATCACTGCTCTACCATGACATGGATCCAATGAAATCATTCTTGTGAATGTTCCCATATCAGAAAGTTAAGCACTCAGCATTGAAGATAGCAAAATGAGTCTTAGCAAAGAAATTACATTGTTTAGTCCATGCAGAGCCTTTATCCTTTCTACCATGGCCAATCTATATATAAGTCCACTGAGCAAGAATCAAGGTGGCTAGACAGAAAGGTTGACTAATAAACCAAAAGGGAGATTATGTTTTCCAGCTGATTACTGAAAGTCTCTAAATTAGATAAGTCTCTTTTTTTTTTCCAGTAAGCATTCAGTGATAGACAGATATCTTCATTTTCTTCTCATTTCAATAAATCTACTTATATTTCCCTCTGAACCCATTATCACCAATTTTCTCATTTGGTTTTTACTAAATTTTCCAATTGTGTGATCATACAACTGAATCATTCACTACTACCTGAAAATTAAAATAGATCTATATGTCTATTTCTCCATCCAAAGTAAATACAAAATATACTGCATATTGATGTTCTGTTTACTGAGATGATTTCCGTTCATCATTGTCTTTCAAAGACGCACTTTGATCAAAGCTCTTTTACTGCAGTAGCCTTCTTATATCTGAATACAGTGTATGGAGGAAAGTCTTAAGATACTTACTCTTCAGTCGATTTGTCATAAGGAACTCGAAAAGAGGCCATAAGAGGAGGAGTCGTCATGTTTTGGAAGAGGGTAATGAAAGAATCTGAGTCACCTGCTCATTCAACTTTCCTATGCCTTATTTACTGCTGGAACGTGATCTAATAAGCATCATTTACATGGGATGACTGATGGCTTCCGTGCATGCCCTGCCTTATGATTTGGTAGGTCAGGAGACAAGCAATCCAAATTATCAGGTGATGTCTTGTGACAATTTTCAATTTATAGGGGCCGTAGTAGCAAGCCTTAAAGTATTTCACATAACGAAACAAGATGTTATATGCAAGAGGGGGAAAGATGTTACTTTAAAACACTCATAGGAGTCCTTACTGTTCTATTGTGTCTTGCCAGATATTTCACAGGGCATACCTTTTTGCCACAGACATTTTACATGCCAATGGAACTGCTGTACAGAAAGATCCTATTACACTGTAGCTTTTATTTTAGACTGGACTTCCTAAAGAGCATTTTCTTTCTCTTGGCCTCACTCAACATTGACAGTTTTAGTTGTTACACAAAATATGTATAACACATTGATTTTGAAGTAAATGATGCAGGTGTCATTGGATGGGTTATGTTTACATGTTCTGGACCAGTGGATATCCAGAACATTTAGTGAGATGGAAAGACCTTTTATTTTTACGTGGTTTAACTCCAACCTCTGGTTCACACTTTCCTTACCAAACACTTTATGACCATTGCTACTTTCTGCACATTATATTTAATAAACAAAGTCTCATCAATATAGCTAAACTGTAAACTGTTCTGTAGTTTTTCAGTACTATCAAGATATCTTCAGACTAGGTTATGGCTAAAGCAGGAAAATTGATATAGTCTTTAAAAAGACTTTGAAGGTGTACTATTTTACCTGCCAGACAATAACAATTAGTCTCTGGTAGACCTTATATACTGAGGAAAAATAATAAAGCATTTCCTTGATCAATATTTTTATAGATTTCCTCTAGTAAACATACATATAAAAATGACTGAAAATCACAATATTTTTCTGAGATCCATCTGCCTCTGCACAGGGCAAACAAGTGAGTTAAATGGAGATGTTTTAGGAATCACTAATCCAGAATTTTCAAGTATTTGATGGTGATGATAATAATTTTAATCCCTTCACATATGTGGCATTACCTTTCACTATCATGGATGTTTATCAATTTGTCTTTACTGCTCATTAGGAAAATTATGTCCACCTTGCATCTTGCCCCTAAGTGCTGCCATTCAACCTCATCATTCTGAGGTATTATCTCTGGTGCTATTGCAATCTGGAATCCTATTTTAAGAACAGCATCTCCCACCACCATACCCAGGCCTCAGAGGACAGCTACCACAGAGATTTCCAGTATGCTGGCAATCTCCTTACAAATGTAGTTCTCAGTGGCTTGGTGAGAAGAATGCAGGGCCTCCACTCCTTTAATTGCAGAATAGAGTGAGTGAAAGGGAAGACATGACATATGATAAATGCTACAAATTTCTGACTACCTTAAGGCTTTGAATCAATTTTTCTGGTATGCTACCAGGAGAGGACTGGCCTCCCAGTGTCATTAAATATAGGTCACCATAAGTCCAAGTCTCAGTCAAACAATCAAGTAAAATATTACAGCCAATATTTCTGTGCAAACTAGCATCTTAAATTGATAATCTGATAAGTCTACTTATAGAAATTCAGCTTACTACGCAGTCTTATTTCTTCCTATGTTCTACCACTATTAGAATTCCAAAACATATCCTCATGTGTTTTATGATATAAAATAAACTATTAGAATTATTTTGCAGGATGGCCCATTATCTAAGATAATGAACTTAGCTCCCTGATACATCACTGTATTCATTGTACTAGAAGATATAATGAGAATTTGAAATGTGTTTAGGCAGGAAGAAGCAGCCCTTTGCAAGTCCTCTTCCCCAGATGAGATTAATACAGGAAAGCAAGATTAATAAAGGAAGGCCTTCAAGCAAGTCAAAACTTGTGTTCTTAGATATTAGAGAGCATAGGTCTCCTAAAGAGCAGACAACCTTCCACTAGCAAAAAGGTTCAGAGAGATTTAGTGATTTAATATTCTCAGTTTCATCTCATTCTATCTATATGTCTATAATCTTAGGATCCTACTCTTTCAAAATCAATGCTTCACCTGAGACTGAATAAATCTATGAATTCATCACATGCCGCAGTTCTGGAAACTGTATAATTACATTTCGGGTCTGATATTCTCTGTCCTATAGCTGTAAGAGATGATTAGGTAACTATGGGATGCTTGGGTGCCTCAGTTGGTTAAGCATCTGCCTTCAGCTTGGGTCATGATCCCAGCATCCTGGGATCGAGTCCTACTTTGGGCTCCTCAGTGGGAAGCCTGCTTCTCCCTCTGCCTGCTGCTCCTCCAGCTTGTGCTTTCCCTCTCTTTCTGACAAGTAAATAAAATCTTTAAAAAAGAGATAGATGATTAGGTAATTATTTTAAGTCTGCCATAGAAGTTTTCTGAGCTGTAAGCTTGTAATTTTTTCTACATAAGCTCTTTTATATTTTCACAATCATTTAGCCTCACAGATCCTGCAGTTATCATCGTAAGAATATTGGTTATGTACAACAGCCTCTTGCACCTTCTCCCAAAGTACTTGTTTCAATGATCATTACTTCATAGTCAATCAAGGTATTAATTTAAGAATTGCTATCATCATGACAACCTATTAATATTTCATTTTTCATTATCAAGGAACTCATTACTATCTTCAAGAGAAAATGTAACTAAACAATCCCATAATCATATGTTTATGGTTCTGTTTTCTTGGGGCTATTTCTAATATCCCATTCTAAATCTAATACAGGAGACCTTGCAGAACCATACTCTGAGCAAGAATGATGGTCTGGCTAGTAAGGTAGTTCTGAGAAGGCATAACAATATTAGTCTTGAGTGCTAAAGGAAGCTGGAAAACAGAACCAAATATTGCTTTTCGGTGAAGTGCTAATGATGTAGGGCACCACAGTAATAACAACAGAGAGGAAGAAAAAAATACCTCTATCTCTTTCTCTTCCTACATTCTATAGTGCACTTATTTGATAGAAAGTAAAAGAAGTCAGCTGACAAAGAATAAACATGGTTTGAGGAATCCTAGTCCAGGCATAGTAAAGTGGAATTTAAAGGGATAGATTTGAAATTGAATTACAAGAGTTTAATTATTGAAAGTCATGACTCTGAACTAGAATATAGACTGTATAATAACAAAAAAGTTTTAAAAAGTTTTAAAAAATTTTTAAAAAGTTTAGCAGTCAAGTTCATTATTTTCCTAAAACCTTGAGACTTCCAATGGAAAGGCCTCAGAACTTCTTTGTTGAGTAACTTATTTGTTATGAAAAAATGCCTTGATACATATGTAAGGTGATAATATATACTAACATGTGCCACCTTAGGTCATTTTATTGAAAAATGATGGAATATCAAAAAAAATTAAAGTAATTACAACAAAACATGTATTAACATATAATTTAAAATATACTAAATTAATACTTTATCATTATGATTATGTGTTGTATATTATATTAGTTTTACATTTATTTTTTTTTTTTAGAGAAAGAGAGGGCAAGTATGCATAGGAACAGTGGGGGCATTGGGAGAAGGTGGGGAGAGGGAGAGGGAGAGAGAGAATCATAAACAGCCTGCATGCCCATCGCAAAACCTGATGTGGAGCTCAATTTCATGACACTGAGACCCAAGCTGAAATGAAGGGTCAGATGCTCAACTAAGCCACCCAGGTGCCCCATCTTAGTTATACTTTAGTTCATATGAAAAAGTAAATGCAAATGCCTATTACTTAATTTGAAAATAAAATACCAAGACTTAAAAAAAAATAAAATAAAATACCAAGACTGAAGATGTCTTGGTACATCTTCAGAGATGAAGTTTCACTAGATTATTTATTTCCTTCAAATTTCTTGTTAATATTTATAAATTATTTACCTAAAATATTTTATACAATATGTTTGAGTTAGTGTTCATCTTCTAAATGAGTCATTCCCAAGATAATGATGTATAAAATATAAAAGCAAATTATATGAGTTCCAAAAAACATTTGTGTTCAATTTCTCCAATTATTAGTTAATAAATTAATTAATGCATCATTTATTGAAATAGTTAAAAGCCTAGTGAATAAGGAAAAGAATAAACATGGAATTTGTGATAAAATTTGCTAACAATTGTAATTGTCACTTGTACAGAGCATCAAGAGAGTATGGAAAAGTGAGTAACTTTCTCTTGCCATGTGAATTAAAGAATGCTTTGTGAGAAGCAGCCACACTAAGATCTTAGCAAAGCATTTTTCACATATCATTTCACTTTTCATTGGGATATTTTTATTTCTACTTGTTAAGCCACATTCCATATGCAATTTGCAACATTTAATCAGATGGCAAAATTACCTTAACTATCATGACAAGTACATGGTCTCCCATGAGTTATTTTTTCCTTGATATATAAGCATATCATTTTTAATTTTGTTCCTCTTTCTTTAGCAAAGCATGTTTTGACATGGTATATGATGAGTTTACATGTACATATTACCATTCATTTCAGTTCCTTATGTGGTTCATTTTAGTGCTGCATTTATAAAGCTTTTCAAGTTCTTAAATATTTCAAAATAGACTATGGTAGTCCTTTCTGAACTACGTTGATGTTTCTTATTGATGTCTTATTACAGATTGTAGATATGAAAAATTAGCAGGTGAAAGACCCAATTAGTAGTAAAACTTGATCCTATCTTCTATAAAAGCTCTATCCAACAAACAGGTAGAGTGTGGAATGTTTTGAGTGATATTCCATATGATTTAGAAAATGGTGCATGGTCTTTCTCTCCTCTAGTATACTTCATTTGTTCCCATCACCTAGAATGTTATATTTGTTTGTTGTTTTCATGTACTCTTTTCCTCCTAGGTATCTTCCAGTACTCCTTCAGGATCTTTTTTTAGAAATATTTCCCCAAAACTTAGTAGACTTGGTTTGATTCTTCTTAGTTCTTGGGCTTACTTTTACCAAATAATATATAAATTATAGATAAGATTTTATTTTTCTGCATTCCACACAGTACCCTTACTCCATATTAGCAAGGACTACATCTTGACTTCTGTGTCCTATTCACTTAGAAATGGAATTTGGAACATACTATAAATTGTCCATATTTGGATTGAGTATATAAATAAGTGATTAGGTAGTTATAAGTAATCTTGTAGGAGATAGACAAGAAAAACTAACAGGTGAAAAATTCGAATGTTAAGCTTAGAAAAGAATCAGTAGCAAGACATTTTTTTGTGGCTATAATTTGGATTGAGACAGTTTATGAATAATTACTTTGTTGTGTTTATGTTGGTGTAGTTATTTTTTTTTCTTTTTCTCTTTTCTGTCTGTGGATTTCCTAAGCTAATTTTACACGCCTACTAATTCAATTAAGGTTTCACTATCCCCAGTTGAAAATATTTGACATTTTCCTGTGTTCCCTTACTATTTTATTTCTATTTGTTTACAGTAGTCATCCCCTTACCTGTGATATTACTTTCTGTGTTTTCAGTTACCTATGTTGTCAGTTACCTATGGTCAACCATGGTCAGGGAGCAGATGATCCTCCTTCTGACTTGTGGTCAGAACAATATAGTAGCTTAATGCTATGTCACAGTAAATGCCCAGGTCATTTCCTTACTCAATCTCATCACATGGCCTTTTATCATTTCACATCATCATAATAAGAAGGAAGAGTATATACAGTAGGTTATTTTGAGAGAGAAAAAACACATTCACGTAACTTTTATAATATTTTATTATAATCATTCTATTTTATTTTTTAAGTTTTCATTGTTAATATCTATGTGCTTAATTTATGAATTAAACTTTATAATACATATGTATGTATAGGGAATATAGAGTATATAGGAAGTTTGATACTATCTGTGGTTTCAGGCATCCATTGGGGGCCTTGGAACATATCCCCCATGGATAAAGGAGATTACTCTACAGTAGTTTCTATCATGTTGGTATTAACTCTTAACTGAGTTTAAGAGGCAATAGACAGTAATGTTTAGGCCATAATTCTCAGAAGTCAGATTGACCACTTTGAACCTTATCAAAGTCAATAATTACCTATGACACTGGATAATTTATTTAGACTCTAATTGTCAGATTCCTCATGTGAAAATGAAGATAATAATAACAGCTTATTAGGCTATTGTAAGGATTAAAAGTTAACAATATTTACAAAACACTTAGGACATTACCAAACATAAAATAGTCTCTGACAATATGTTAAACATTTTCATGCATTTATTCTCTCCTCTGAAAATTAAATTCTTTGAGGATATAAATAATTTTTTATTTAGCTTTTTGTGCTGCAGCAAATAATGCAAAGTCCATAAAAATTCTTTATTTCTGTTGTTTTTACCATTTGATCTTTGAAATAGCCTCTTTTACTTACAAAGTTATACTCATTTTCTTTCCCACTTTTTTCTGAAATTGTTTCTTTTCTCCTTTCATAATACATAGAAATTTAAAACTAAAAACTCAATATTGCCACTTTTGCTATGTATTGCTTTTTAAACTGGTCACACTAAGCCCTTGGTTATAATTGTGTTGCTTTATTGTAACTATGTCTACATTAGGCTTTTGTGACTAAGCTCTTGACTATTGTATGCTGGCATTTCAATAATTTATAAGAGAACAAAACAACATGTCATTAACTTTCAGAGAATGTTCACCAGAACTGTTCTGAAAGCTTTGAACCCCTGGGTTTTTCACTGAAACTCTGACAATCAACCAGCCTGGTACCATTCATTCTTCATCTTTGTATTTGTTCTCACTGAGAAGAATGGTCCAAATAAGGACATAGAGCACTCTAAAGGATAATGCACCAGTTTAGATTCCAGAAGGCTGGGGGACAAGTTCCTGGCTCTGCTTTTAATTACCTGTGTGAAAAAAAGCAAAGGGATTTAATATCTCTTGACCCTAATGACTTCAGCTACTAAATGAGGAGGCTTGGTTTTCACTTTTTAGAACACAGAAATAACAAAGAATGGCTGTCTTTTTGTTTGTTTGTTATATTTTATTTTGTTTCTTAGTTTTTGTAAGCATTATGCAACGCCTGTAGAAATACAAACATGTTTAACACAAAATGTAGTTTGTGATTCCTGATCCCAGCTGGATTTTTATTGTTGTTCAAAAGATTAATGGGAGCAAACTTAAATGTAATAATTAGTACACCAATTATTTCTGAAGTCTTTCATATTCTATTAGAAAGATCAAAGAGACTTTAATTTTAATCATGCAGTCATTCAATGCATTTACTCACTGATACATTCAGGGCATAATTAATGAAAATTTGTTTATTAATGTTAAAGATAGAAAGGTGAATAAAGCATGCTCTGGAAATATGAGTTAAGGTGCATCATAGTGCAAAGATAGAGAACAGGACATCACTGAATGTCTTCTCTGGAGATACATGTTACAACATATACATGTTATATAATGTAATACTCTGTTTCAACCCTCTTAAGTTCTCTAACACAAGGATCATGGCTATTTAACCCATAAAAATTTCTGAGACTCAAAAAAAGTGAATAACTTGATCTAGATTGTATTGAAGGAGCTGCTGAGTTTGAAGTTTCTGCCTAAAATTTTGTTCTAAAAATTCACCAAATTTCTTGCATATATTAATGTGCCCCTATAGAAAAGAAAACTTAATTGGATGGCTTTAACACTTTATTAGTACTCCATGAAGCTTAAAACAACTGATAAAATGAGTTTTCTGTTTTCCAAACTTCTGTTAATTGCACTTGTTATTTCTTCAGTTTTCTTAGTAATCAATTTCAACTCTTCCAATGTAATGTTTATGTTTTGGGAGGCAATAAAACTGGTGCTTTCAATCTTTATTCAAAAGAATCAAGTAGTTTCTTCAAAATTGAACAATTTTAAATATATTTCTATATTGTATTATAGATAATCATTACAGTGATATGGGCCTTTTCATATTTTAACTTTTGTTACCAAATTAGAAGCAAATTCATTGTCATAAAAATTGCATTTGACTTCCAGAGCTTTTATTTTTAATCCCAACTGTCCATTCTAAATCCCCAAATCCCCAGGGACAAATAGATGTGTAATATTTATGTTTTGAGTCATTTCTCATTGTCCTATTAGGGAAATAAAACACTATACAATTGCTTTCTTTCCTTTTAAACACACTTCAAAATCTCCCTTATTTCATTCATTGTAGTAAATGGAAATTTACCAAACAATGTGGCAAAGACAAATCTTTTAGCAGCAAAATAATGTCTCTAGGGCTTCCTGTAAAGTGAGAACAAAGTGCTTCATAGCCCTATTTGAAGCTGGTTAATAAGACACAAATGTAATAGGCTTCACTGCACTTAACTTCAGAAAAAGTGCCAATATCTTCAAATGTGAGCCTCAGATTATTGCCTCTGCAATTTGTTTAGGCAGCCAATGCACCACAACTCATTCCCAGTCTACAAATTGCTTTTGTTAGTGGGAAACAGCATACAATAAACCCAGATTTCCTGGTGCTTTATTGACTCATGATCAAGTAGTTGTTGAGAATTCTTTTGTCTTCTTTCAATGATTCTCTCAAGTATTCTAAATGTTTTCAAAATAATAACCTCTTTGAGTACAGCGGGGTTTTCTTTAAACCACTGTAATCCTTTGGAGTTTCTGCTTCCTTAAAATATGTTACTGTTTTTTTCAAATTGCCTATATTTGTATGAATTTTAGCGTTACCATAACAATAACTAGTTATTCTTTTAAATGTTGAAGATAGCACTTATTGCCAATACATCTATGTTTTAAATATCATTAAATTCTGACAGCAGTAAAATATTGTAAGTGATTTCTCATAAATATTAACATAAAATATACCTCTGTAGTACATTTTGTCAGTTGCATTTTACATTACTTACAAATATTATGTCATCTGATGTGCGTATCTGGAATGCAATATATTGCTCTATATTACAAACATAATTAATTTTCCTAACTTTCTTGGATTCTATAAAATCTGTTCATGAAGGGGCACCTGGGTGGCTCAGTCAGTCAATTGTCTGCCTTTGCCTCAGGTCAGGATCCCGGGTCTTCTCCTTCTCCTTTCACCCTTTCCCTTGCCTGTGCTCTCTCCTCTCTTTCTCTCTCAAATAAATATTTTTTTTTAAAAAAGTATGTTCATTAAGTGTGATTTAACATATAAACATGCACTTTCATAGTTTCTGTTAAGTGAAAAATAAAATATTTGAATGTCAACATTATGATAGAAGTACTTGACAAATATTTTTCTGTCAAACTTCAAATTATGGAAATCTTTAAAATACTTTTCTTTAATAACATTGATTTAGAATTTCCTTCATAACCTACATAAATGATTATTTATAATTGTTTTTATTTTACCCATGAAAATTAATGCTAGTGGTATTGAAAAATTTTGCACTAAACTAGTAATTGTACCTTAAAAAAATATATAAAGTGCATAGATCTTAAAGAGATTATTTATTATATGACTTTGTAGCAATATTCTCTTTGAGGACAATGTAATAAATGGAGTTTTTTGGTATTCTAGTATCTGTGGTATCTGAATAATATCAGCATCCAGCTTTATTGAAAATTTGGAGGCAGTGTACTGGTATGGCTTCAGGCTTTACTATAGGGATTAAAATACCCAAATTCCGGTAAAATTTTGAATTGGAATATAGAGCATATCCAGGAACCAAAGACAAAAACAGATATGAACTTCAATAGATAAGGGAATAGAAACCAGGTCAATACCAATGTTCTTTATGTTGGGTCCATGGTCAAAGGAATGAGACTGATACAAAGCGAAGGTCAAGCAAAGCTTTATTTCGCGCCAAGCATAGAGAATCAAACTGACTGGCCAGGGCCGTCTCTTACAAAGAGGTGATGACTCTCTGCCTTACAGACAAGCTTTTATAGAGCAAAGGCCATGTGGTTGGGCCTGGCCACACACAGGTGGCCAATGAGATTGTAACACACAGAGAAACCTGCACAGTCATGCTAATTTACACACGGGTGGCCAATTGAATTACAATTTACCCTATAGTAGATATTTGATCTAGCCTATCATCTTGGTCAGTATTGGTGCCCAAAAGGTGCCGAAAGGGCAGGGCCCATACTCCTTGGTAGCTAGGGAGACAGTATGCGCCCCCACTGATTGGATACCTCCACCTGGCCTGACCCACCCTTGTATTTGGGCTTTGTCACCTGGGACTGGTTTCCTGGACTTGCTTAAGTTCCCTAAGGGGGGGTAGGGTCAGTTTAAGTTTTACTGCATAAACAACAAAATCACTGTTTAACCGGATGGAATCACTCTGGCTAAATAGGCCCTTACACTTTATATGACATTTTGTTGAAACTATTTTTGATAGGGGTGCTCAGTCAGTTAAGCTTCAGACTCCTAATTTCAGTTCAGGTCATGATCTCAGGGTGGTGAGATCAAGCTCCCCATGGGACTCTGTGCTGGGCATGGAGCCTGCTTGGAATTCTCTCTCTCTCTCTCTCTTTCTGTACAACCCCACCCCCTTGCTTGTACACTGTCTCTCTTTCAAAAAACAAACAAAACTATTTTTTATAAATGCTGTAAAACTAGAAAAAACTTTAATATACCTTTGTTACTTCTTATTGACCTATGTGTTCTTATTTTCCCCTGAGGTAAACCCCAAAGCACCAATATATAATTGATCATAAAGTCAAAATCTTTGTTGTCAAATAAATTACATAAGAAGTGTCAGAATTCTGAAAAATAAGCTATAGACCATTATCTCTAAAATTTTCAAATCACTACTTAGTCTTCAAACAGCAAATTTCAAAAATCTATGAGCATGATAAATCATAATATCTATTTCTTTTATTGCATTTATTAATCACTTCATTAACATGAAAAACTACATAATTATATCATATTATTAGTAGAAAAAATATAATTCCTCCAAATTAAAAACAAGATACAACAAAGTGTAATAAATATTCCCTTTCATAGTATACATATTGCAATATGTCAAGCCTGAATTAACAACAAAATCTAGAGTCCTATTTAATGGTCTCTGAAAACATGCAATTCCCTTCATCTCCAAGCTTAATAGAAATCAGATATAGCCATGGTGTTAGACTATAAAGTAAAAATTCAGAAACCTAAAATAGAGTAATAAATTTCTTTTTAGCATCATGCTACCATCAGAGCAGTCAATAAAAATTGTTTGTAGAAAATTGCTTAGCCTTTCCTCAACTATGGCTTAAAAAGTAATTTTATCTGAAAGTATTGTATTTTAGCTGACACTAAGGACCTGCTTTAGTGAGTCCTATTAAATTCTTATGTAGTATAGAATTGTACTTCTGGGTAATTTACAAACTAGATGTGTGATTGGTGATTAAAATTATCTTCAAAGACAGAGTTCTATATTCGTAACAATTCTTGGCCTATTCAAAGAGGAAATGAACAATCAGGAAGGCAATAAGCTCTTCTTATGTGTTCCTACACAAAGATTCTAAGTAGATTTCTTCTCAAGATAAGCGTGGTCAATTCAATTAACGACTATATAGAGAGCTTGTTTTGTAATGATCATTATTATCACCATTATCATAGTGACTATTTTTTTACATTGTCTCAACAGTAGACAGTAATTCTGTTCTTATTCTTTCCCTTTTTATCCAAACACGTACAGAATCAAATATATTTTAAATAATGAAGTAATTTTACATGCAGTTTTAAGGCAATCCTAGGAATAATTAAGCACATTAAGATATAAATATCATTATCTATACTGTAATATAAATATTATAAATAACATCAAAATAAATATAAAAAGGTCACTTATAAATACATGAACTTTCAAACGTTATAGAATAGTAATTAAGAATATGACATCTACTGAGGAGTCAAGATGGCAGAGAAGTAGCAGGCTGAGACTACTTCAGGTAGCAGGAGATCAGCTAGATAGCTTATCTAAAGATTGAAAACACCTACAAATCCAACGGGAGATCGAAGAGAAGAAGAACAGCAAATCTAGAAACAGAATAATAAAGCACTTTCTGAAAGGTAGGACTGGCGGAGAAGTGAATCCAAAGCGACGGGAAGATAGACCCCGGGGGGAGGGGCCGGCTCCCGGCAAGCAGCAGAGCAACGGAGCACAAAATCAGGACTTTTAAAAGTCTGTTCCGCTGAGGGACATCGCTCCAGAGGCTTAACCGGGGTGAAGCGCACGCGGGGTCAGCGTGGCCTCAGGTCCCGCAGGGTCACAGAAGGATCGGGGGTGTCTGAGTGTCGCAGGCTTACAGGTATTAGAACCGGGAAGCCGGCTACAGAGACAGAGCCGAGGAGTGAGCTCTAAGCTCGGGTTTACCTTGAACCGGTCTCAGGCTCAGTCAGCTCGGAGCGCGGCCGGAGGCCAGGGTGATGGGAGCAATTGGGCGCTGTTCTCTGAGGGCGCACTGAGGAGTGGGGCCCCGGAATCTCGGCTCCTCCGGGCCGGAGACTGGGAGGCCGCCATCTTCGTTCCCGTCCTCCGGACTCTACGGAAAGCGCTCAGGGAACAAAAGCTCCCGAAAGCAAAGCCGAGCGGATTACTCAGCCCGGCCCCTGGTAAGGGCGGTGCAACTCCGCCTGGGGCAAAGACACTTGAGAATCACTACAACAGGCCCCTCCCCCAGAAGATCAACAAGAAACCCAGCCAGGACCAAGTTCACCTGCCAAGGAGTCCAGTTTCAACACCAAGGAGAGCAGCGGAATTCCAGAGGAGGAGAAAGCAAAGCACAGAACTCATGGCTTTCTCCCCATGATTCTTTAGCCTTGCAGTTAATTTAATTTTTTTTTCTTTTTCAATTATTTTTTCTATTCTTCTGCTAAATTTTTTAAACTTTTACCCTTTTCTTTTTCAACGTTTTTTAACTAGTTTATCTAATATATATATATTTTTTTCCTTTTTATATTTTTTCATTATTGTTTTTTTTTATTTGTTTCTTTTTTCTTTTTCTTTTTTTTTCTTTTCTTTTTCTCTTTCTGAACCTCTTTATATCCCCTTCCCCCCCCTCACGATTTGGGAACTCTTCTGATTTGGCTAAAGCATATTTTCCTGGGGTTGTTGCCACCCTTTTAGTATTTTACTTGTTCCTTCATATACTCTTATCTGGACAAAATGACAAGGAGGAAAAATTCACCACAAAAAAAAAGAACAAGAGGCAGTACCAAAGGCTAGGGACCTAATCAATACAGACATTGGTAATATGTCAGATCTAGAGTTCAGAATGACGATTCTCAAGGTTCTAGCTGGGCTCGAAAAAGGCATGGAAGATATTAGAGAAACCCTCTCGGGAGATATAAAAGCCCTTTCTGGAGAAATAAAAGAACTAAAATCTAATCAAGTTGAAATCAAAAAAGCTATTAATGAGGTGCAATCAAAAACGGAGGCTCTCACTGCTAGGATAAATGAGGCAGAAGAAAGAATTAGCGATATAGAAGACCAAATGACAGAAAATAAAGAAGCTGAGCAAAAGAGGGACAAACAGCTACTGGACCACGAGGGCAGAATTTGAGAGATAAGTGACACCATAAGATGAAACAACATTAGAATAATTGGGATTCCAGAAGAAGAAGAAAGAGAGAGGGGAGCAGAAGGTATATTGGAGAGAATTATTGGAGAGAATTTCCCCAATATGGCAAAGGGAACAAGCATCAAAATCCAGGAGGTTCAGAGAACTCCCCTCAAAATCAATAAGAATAGGGCCACACCCCGTCACCTAATAGTAAAATTTACAAGTCTTAGTGACAAAGAGAAAATCCTGAAAGCAGCCCGGGAAAAGAGGTCTGTAACATACAATGGTAAAAATATTAGATTGGCAGCAGACTTATCCACAGAGATCTAGCAGGCCAGAAAGAGCTGGCATGATATATTCAGAGTACTAAACGAGAAAAACATGCAGCCAAGAATACTATATCCAGCTAGGCTATCATTGAAAATAGAAGGAGAGATTAAAAGCTTCCAGGACAAACAAAAACTGAAAGAATTTGCAAACACCAAGCCAGCTCTACAGGAAATATTGAAAGGGGTCCTCTAAGCAAAGAGAGAGCCTAAAAGTAGTAGATCAGAAAGGAACAGAAACAATATACAATAACAGTCACCTTACAGGCAATACAATGGCTCTAAATTCATATCTCTCAATAGTTACCCTGAATGTAAATGGGCTAAATGCCCTAATCAAAAGACACAGGGTATCAGAATGGATAAAAAAACAAAACCCATCTATATGTTGCCTACAAGAAACTCATTTGAAACCCGAAGACACCTTCAGATTTAAATTGAGGGGGTGGAAAAGAATTTACCATGCTAATGGACATCAGAAGAAAGCAGGAGTGGCAATCCTTATATCAGATCAATTAGATTTTAAGCCAAAGACTATAATAAGAGATGAGGAAGGACACTATATCATACTCAAAGGATCTGTCCAACAAGAAGATCTAACAATTTTAAATATCTCTGCCCCTAACGTGGGAGCAGCCAACTATATAAACCAATTAATAACAAAATCAAAGAAACACATAGACAATAATACAATAATAGTAGGGGACTTTAACACTCCCCAAACTGAAATGGACAGATCATCCAAGCAAAAGATCAACAAGGAAATAAAGGCCTTAAATCACACACTTGACCAGATGGATATCACAGATATATTCAGAACATTTCATCCCAAAGCAACAGAATACACATTCTTTTCTAGTGCCCATGGAACATTCTCCAGAATAAATCACATCCTCGGTCCTAAATCAGGTCTCAACCGGTATCAAAAGATTGGGATCATTCCCTGCATATTTTCAGACCACAATGCTCTGAAGCTAGAACTCAATCACAAGAGGAAATATGGAAAGAACCCAAATACATGGAGACTAAACAGCATCCTTCTAAAGAATGAATGGGTCAACCAGGAAATTAAAGAAGAATTGAAAAAATTCATGGAAACAAATGATAATGATAACACAACGGTTCAAAATCTGTGGGACACAACAAAGGCAGTCCTGAGAGAAAAATATATAGCGGTACAAGCCTTTCTCAAGAAACAAGAAAGGTCTCAGGTACACAACCTAACCCTACACTTAAAGGAGCTGGAGAAAGAACAAGAAAGAAACCCTAAACCCAGCAGGAGAAGATAAATCATAAAGATCAGAGCAGAAATCAATGAAATAGAAACCAAAAAAACAATAGAACAAATCAATGAAACTAGGAGCTGGTTCTTTGAAAGAATTAATAAGATTGATAAACCCCTGGCCAGACTTATCAAAAAGAAAAGAGAAAGGACCCAAATCAATAAAATTATGAATGAAAGAGGAGTGATCACAGCTAACACCAAAGAAATACAGACAATCATAAGAACATATTATGAGCAACTCTATGCCAACAAATTTGACAATCTGGAAGAAATGGATGCATTCCTAGAGACATATAAACTACCACAACTGAACCAGGAAGAAATAGAAAGCCTGAACAGACCCATAACCAGTAAGGAGATTGAAACAGTCATCAAAAATCTCCAAACAAACAAAAGCCCAGGGCCAGACGGCTTCCCGGGGGGAATTCTACCAAAATTTAAGGAAGAACTAATTCCTATTCTCCTGAAACTGTTCCAAGAAATAGAAATGGAAGGAAAACTTCCAAACTCATTTCATGAGGCCAGCATCACCTTGATCCCAAAACCAGACAAGGATCCCATCAAAAAAGAGAACTACAGACCAATATCCTTGATGAACACAGATGCAAAAATTCTCACCAAAATACTAGCCAATAGGATTCAACTGTACATTAAAAGGATTATTCACCACGACCAAGTGGGATTTATTCCAGGGCTGCAAGGTTGGTTCAACATCCGCAAATCAATCCATGTGATACAACACATTAATAAAAGAAAGAACAAGAACCATATGATACTCTCCATAGATGCTGAAAAAGCATTCAACAAAGTACAGCATCCCTTCCTGATCAAAACTCTTCAAAGTGTAGGGATAGAGGGCACATACCTCAATATTATCAAAGCCATCTATGAAAAACCCATCGCAAATATCATTCTCAATGGAGAAAAACTGAAAGCATTTCCGCTAAGGTCAGGAACACGGCAGGGATGTCCGTTATCACCACTGCTATTCAACATAGTACTAGAAGTCCTAGCCTCAGCAATCAGACAACAAAAGGAAATTAAAGGCATCCAAATCGGCAAAGAAGAAGTCAAACTATCACTCTTCACAGATGATATGATACTATATGTGGGAAACCCAAAAGACTCCACTCCAAAACTTCTAGAACTTATACAGGAATTCAGTAAAGTGTCAGGATATAAAATCAATGCACAGAAATCAGTTGCATTTCTCTACAGCAACAACAAGACAGAAGAAAGAGAAATTAAGGAGTCCATCCCATTTACAATTGCACCCAAAACTATAAGATACCTAGGAATAAACCTAACCAAAGAGACTAAGAATCTATACACAGAAAACTATAAAGTACTCATGAAAGAAATTGAGGAAGACACAAAGAAATGGAAAAATGTTCCATGCTCCTGGATTGGAAGAATAAATATTGTGAAAATGCCTATGCTACCTAAAGCAATCTACACATTTAATGCAATTCCTATCAAAGTACCATCCATTTTTTTCAAAGAAATGGAACAAATAATCCTAAAGTTTATATGGAACCAGAAAAGACCTCGAATAGCCAAAGGAATATTGAAAAAGAAAGCCAAAGTTGGTGGCATCACAATTCCAGAATTCAAGCTGTATTACAAAGCTGTCATCATCAAGACAGCATGGTACTGGCACAAAAACAGACACATAGATCAATGGAACAGAATAGAGAGCCCAGAAATAGACCCTCAACTCTATGGTCAACTCATCTTCGACAAAGCAGGAAAGAATGTCCAATGGAAAAAAGACAGCCTCTTCAATAAATGGTGTTGGGAAAATTGGACAGCCACATGCAGAAAAATGAAATTGGATCATTTCCTTACATCACACACGAAAATAGACTCAAAATGGATGAAGGACCTCAATGTGAGAAAGGAATCCATCAGAATCCTTGATGAGAACACAGGCAGCAACCTCTTCGACCTCAGCCGCAGCAACATCTTCCTAGGAACATCGCCAAAGGCAAGGGAAGCAAGGGCAAAAATGAACTATTGGGATTTTATCAAGATCAAAAGCTTTTGCACAGCAAAGGAAACAGTTAACAAAACCAAAAGGCAACTGACAGAATGGGAGAAGATATTTGCAAACGACATATCAGATAAAGGGCTAGTATCCAGAATCTATAAAGAACTTAGCAAACTCAATACCCAAAGAACAAACAATCCAATCAAGAAATGGGCAGAAGACATGAACAGACATTTCTGCAAAGAAGACATCCAGATGGCCAACAGACACATGAAAAAGTGTTCCATATCACTCGGCATCAGGGAAATACAAATCAAAACCACAATGAGATACCACCTCACACCAGTCAGAATGGCTAAAATTAACAAGTCAGGAAATGACAGATGCTGGCGAGGATGCGGAGAAAGGGCAACCCTCCTACACTGTTGGTGGGAATGCAAGCTGGTGCATCCACTCTGGAAAACAGCATGGAGGTTGCTCAAAATGTTGAAAATAGAACTACCCTATGACCCAGCAATTGCACTGCTGGGTATTTACCCCAAAGATACAAACGTAGTGATCCGAAGGGGCACGTGCACCCGAATGTTTATAGCAGCAATGTCTACAATAGCCAAACTATGGAAAGAACCTAGATGTCCCTCAACAGACGAATGGATAAAGAAGATGTGGTATATATACACAATGGAATACTATGCAGCCATCAAAAGAAATGAAATCTTGCCATTTGCGACGACGTGGATGGAACTAGAGGGTATCATGCTTAGTGAAATAAGTCAATCGGAGAAAGACAACTATCATATGATGTCCCTGATATGAGGGAGAGGAGATGCAGCATGGGGGGTTAAGGGGGTAGTAGAAGAGTAAATGAAGCAAGATGGGATTGGGAGGGAGATAAACCATAAGTGACTCTTAATCTCACAAAACACACTGAGGGTTGCTGGTGGGAGGGGGGTTGGGGGGGGATGGGGTTATTATGGGCATTGGGGAGGGTATGTGCTATGATGAGTGCGGGGAAGTGTGTAAACCTGGTGATTCACAGACCTGTACCCCTGGGGAAAAAAAATATATGTTTATAAAAAATAAAATAAAAAAAAAAAGAATATAACATCTATATTGAAATCTAAGTAGATGGCTCTTAACAATTTGATTATTAGGCAAGATATGTATCTTTTTATAACTGTTAGTGTTGTGGAATTGTCAAGGCCAAGGAGCAAGAAAGAATTCTTGAGATATTTTGGGTGCAAAAAGGTTTGTTTCTGTTTTTGGTTTTGTTTTTAAGCTTTTATTTATTTATTTGACATTGAGAGAGAGAACACAAGCAGGGTAGTGGGAGAGGGAGAAGCCAGCTTCCTGCCAAGCATGGAGCCCTATGCGGGCTCCATCCCAGGCCTGGGATCATGACCTGAGCTGAAGGCAGATGCTTAATGACTGAGCCACCCAGGTGCCGCCCAAAAAGTGTTTTTATTATAGTATAGGGACAGGACCTGTGGACAGAAAGAGCTGCCCAATGATTGTGAAAAGTGAATGATTATATGTTTTTAAGTTTGGGGGGTAGGATTAGAGATAACTGAAATCTCTAAAGGGATTTCTGCATGTTAAAGAAGAGTTACAGAATCCTGGAGGTCTGTCCATTGTCATGATAAGGTAGTTTTTAGTCTATAGCAAAATGTCAACTTTAAGGAAGCCATGAGTTCCTTGAGTAATGTCCTGCTCTACATGTCTCAGGTATTCATCAGTGGACTGCAAATTGTAGGGAAATTTCTTTTGGCTACATTTCTCTTGCCTTTGTTTGCTTCATCATTAGCACAGATGTGGGCAATTAGAAGTTGGTGTATATGTCTCTTACACATACACATATCTATCTATCTATCTATACATATCATATATATATCTATACACATATATACATATACTATATTACATGTTCCTATGTGGAATATATGCATATACATATGTATACAAAATATATACAGAAATATACACTTTAAGACATATGTATACTATGTAACTATATATAATATTTTATTTTTAAAATATATCTATTATATATACATATATATACATTACTTCAATAAGTAAATTAACATGTCCCATCTTTGCTAGCAGATTTTCTGATTGTCATCTATAAAAACACCACATCACAACAAAATGAAGCAAACATTAAGTCAATAATATAAAAATTAATAGCTACAAAAAATTAAAATAGAGTGAGCAAAAAGCCATTACAGTCCTTCCCATTCCACAATATGTTTTAGAGATGGCCTTCTGGTTCAGAGCTGTGATGTCATGGCCCAATAATATTTAGGGCCCAGCAATTTTACTGATAATCAAGTAAATGTCAGCCTGATTGGTAGGGCTGAGTGAAGAAATAGCCCTGGCAAAAATAGAGAAATAGAGAGGGATTGAGCAAAAAGTTAGATTTCAAACTAAAATGAAGTGATGCTTTCCTCTGTAGGAGAAGGAAGGTATAAACAGGGAAAATGTGAAAGGCAAATGAACTATATGGTGTTGGGATTTAATAGGAGTTCTTGGTGTGAATTAAGTTTTAAGTATATAAAGATAAATATGGAAAGAAACGTGGGTGTAAATGTGTGTGTGTGTGTGTGTGTGTGTGTGTGTGTTTGTGCGTATATATTTATTCATATACTTCCTTGGTTTATCCACTGAGAAAGCTTAGAAGCAGTGACACTCCAGTAATAATGAATAAGCCTAGTACTCAGATCTCACATTACATAGAAATGTTTCTATGTATCTTTCTCTACCATAATGAATACATTTTTTTTTTCTTTTTTGAGAAATGACGAACCAAGACCTGGGAAAAACAAAGAATAAGATGAGCTGGAATATTTTGCTATCATCAGAAAACAAGGAAATGCCAAAACATGCCAAAAGACCAGGAAATTTAATTTTAAATGGCTCCCACTGTAAAAATCTATAGTAACAAAAAGCAAACACACACATACAAAAATATAATAACAGTTTATTACCTGTGGTTTAAGTAAGAATTCTTAAATCCATACCAATATAAGTAAATAAATGTGGAGAAGAGAACATTTCTTTACAGTGAAATGCCACTTAATAAATGCAGAATAACCCGTAGAATTAGAAAAATCACCATTTGGTAACTCCCCTGACAATAACTGATATAGACAACTATCAGTGGATTTAAAAAGTAATAGGTGAAAAAGAGGGGTGCCTGGCGGAGCTTAGTTGGTTAAGCATCTGCCTTCAGCTCAGGTCATGATGCCAGGATCCCAGGATTGAACCCTGCATCTGGTTCTCTGCTTCGTGGGGAGCCTGCTTCTCCCTCTGCCTGATGCTTCCTCTGCTTATGTTCTTTCTCACTCTCTCTCAAATAAATAAATACAAATCTTAAAAAAAAAAAGAAAGTGAAAAAGATAAACTTTTAGATGATCACAAAGCATCTCTTCATAAAATATTCATAATTTTAAAAAGCAAAAAGGAGTGAAGAAACCTCCAGATGCCACCATAATTTATTGATCAAAAATTAACAGGACACGTGATAGGGCAAATTTTTATCATGCACTAACTGACATGGAATGAGAAGAAAGCACATCACATTTCTGATATCACTGTTGAAAGAGCTAAGTAGATGGTAATTGTGACAAAATATCAAACTCAAATTGAAGCAATATCTTATAAAATAACCCCCTATAGTACTAAAAAATAAAATCAAGAGTGTGAAAGTAATGAAAAGACTGCAAAACTCTTCCAGATTGAATGTGACTGAAGAGAGCTGACAAATATAATGTGCAGTGTAATGTTGAATTCTCTGCCAGGGAGGACATAATTAGAACAACTGGCAAAACTGAATGGGGTCTGAAGGTTGTCACTAGTATTGTATTGATGTCAATTTCTTAATTTTAATATTTGTACACTTTTTAGATGAGGCATCCTTCTTTGTAGGTAATAGACAGTAACTTTTCCAGGCTAGTAGATTATCATGTCTTCTAACATCATGTCTGCAAAAAAAAGGAAAAGAAACCAAAAGTATAGAAAAATGATAGAGTAACAGATAGAGATAGAGATATATCAATTCTGAAAAGGAAATGAGATGTGGGGTTTGGGTTAGGTATATAATGAAACCATTTAATACTTTTGCATACCCACTAACAAGTAGATTTTTTATTCAAGACACGTTACGATGTAGCTTATTTTGTTTTTTAATTCTCAGCCACAAATGACCATTTCTACCTTTCTTCCCCATTCTAAATCTTAGAGGATATTCATATTTTGTTCAGACATTCAAGAACATATGCTTGGTGGCCAACTCTATAAAATGGGGACTGCATTTTCATTTCTTTCAATACTTTGTGATAAAGAATCTTCTCAACTACCACAAATTCCATTTTGTTCAAAATACTAGTAACAGTGAATATTTTATCAAAGTATTATTAAGTCTGGCTTTCTTTACTCATTTTCAGTTCTGTTGAATTTTTTCATAAACAATGCTTTTTCAGTCATATACAAATGTTTTACAGAATGTTTTACATATGAATATCTCAAAGTTACTTTAGGGATTAGTTGTGTTGCTTATTTACAGCAGATCAGATAGATCTGCATATTTGCTATCACTGAATTAATAACACTGCAGATTTCATCACCATGATAGAAAAAAAAAAACAATAAATAAACCCAGTCACATTCAGCCAACAAATCATTAGATTATAAATCAGAGTGAAAAGTGAAAGTTAATATCTTAACTCTATCAGTCATTTAGAGAAGGTTCTTTATTTATTCACCTCATCAATCTGAAAATCATTTCTTATATTTAAAAATATAAAAAATAACATTAACTTACCTAAATCACAAAAATTAATAGAGGTGAACTAAAATGAACATGTACAATTCTTTATGAAGGGCAGAGTATTCTCATATGATGGGAATATCAGAAGTGATTTATCAACAATTTAAAATTCATAGTCTATGTTTTTCTATAGTATTTAGGTTCTAGTCATTTTTGTTTTAATTTTTTGCTATGGATTTGCACATGGGTTAACTTCTGTTTGAAAAACTCATGCATGTCTTCCTGCAATTGGAAGTTTTCCTTGTATGTTTCTCCTAGGCAATAGTGTAGTAGATAATATATATTTTAAATGAAGATATTTCTAAAATATTGCCTGGATGAAAAACATCTCTGTACTCCAATTCATAGTGGTCTTACATGTCTTAAAGGAATATGATTTTCTTTATCTATACAAAGCCAGGGAGATAGCCAGAATATGTTTAGAAAGTCATAGAATTTTAGAGTTAGAACTAAATTTATAGTGAAACCTCAGATATAACAGAAAAAAAAAACCAGATTTTCAAAGGTTAGATAACAAGTAAAATTTAAGACCATGCAGTTAACTGATCTCAGATTTATGAATAAATCCCATATTATCTTTATATCTCATTGAACTATACAAGTTCCTCACAGATTCAAATAGAATTTGATAAAAACCCATTCCTATTTCATTTGAAGTTTCCACAACTAAGTAATCACTCACTTCTAGAGTCTTTCTATATAGTGTTACAACAAGATATTTTAGAAAAAGAAAGATTTTTTATTATCAAAATGTGTCATAATTATTTTTGGAAGTAAATTAAGGCATATTGTTTATATGCAATGACTAAAGCTCTAGAGTTTAAAGAAATCAAGATGGAATTGTTCCATATCTGCTTTGCTAGAAAGAGAAACAAACATCATTACCATAAATAGTTTGGGCGAAATTTATTTATTTATTTATTTATTTATTTTTAAAAAGATTTTATTTATTTATTTGACAGAGAGATCACAAGTAGGCAGAGAGGCAGGCAGAGAGAGAGGGAAGCAGGCTCCCCACTGAGCAGAGAGCCCGATGCGGGGCTCGATCCCAGGACGCTGAGATCATGACCTGAGCCGAAGGCAGAGGCTTAACCCACTGAGCCACCCAGGCACCCCATTGGGTGATATTTATTAAAAAGTTTTTTATTACTCCTGACATCTAATACACACAACCTGATTGTTCCAAAACTATTATAATTATTTTAAGAGGAGCACATAAGAAAAAATGTCAACCAATGAGTCAAGTAGAGTCTAATGAGGACTTCTGAAAATAGAGTGGTTTTAGTTCTTAAAGGAAATCTATAAAAACTCAATCTCTCAGTTTTGCTGAATAAGAATGAATTATCCCCTTACCCCAGGTGTGGATCACAGCCATCTTGTATGTGAATAAGAAGCCAGACTGAAGATGTGGTCAGCGCACACTGTTGTAGGCCAAGCAGAGTCTAAAAGAAGCTTGGTTTTCTAGGACATTTGTTGAGATTGTTGAGTTACTGAATTACATACCCTGAAGTTTTCACTCACATCTTTCATGAGAAGACTTATAAATAATTGGGAAAAAGCGTGTTTCTTATTTCCGAAAATCTAGAATATATACTTACTTACAAGACAGAAGTCATTACAAAGAAAGGAAAAGGCATTGAATGTTTTCTACTAAAAATTTGTTAGATCAAAACAGATGTGTTCTTACAGTGATTAACAACTTATAAAAATTATCCACTCCCTTATAGTAACTGACACAGGAATGCTATTACAATTATCCCCTCCTTTGTAATGATAGATGTAGGAATGCTAATATCTTCTTTATTTTTTAATATTTCATTTATTTATTTATTTGTTTTATTAGAGAGAGAAAGAAAGAATATACATGACTGGAGGGAGGGGCAAAGGGAGAGAATCTCAAGCAGACTACTCGCTGAGTGTGTAAACCAAGGCAGGGCTTAATCTCACACCCCAGAGATCATGACCTAAGACCAAATCAAGAGTTGGAAGCTGAACTGACTGAGCCACTCAGGTGCCCCTAAGATCTCCCTTTTAATAAAAGCTGAAATTGTTTATTATTCTAGGGAAAAAATACTCCTACTATCCATATACAAAGTAAGTCGATCTGCTTTATCAGTCATAGGTATAGATTTATTAGTAGTTTTAGTTGGAATTAGAAAGTACTTTAGAAAAGTATATGTGTATATGAGAGAAGAGAAGACTAGAACATTAAGCTCAAGATATGAGTGCACAGAGATATTTGAGGGTTAGTTAGGTCTTCTGGCCAGTTTAGTTTAATATACTAAAATATATTGCTGCATTCATCATATGAGGGTACCTACAAAAGGTAGTATAGTCTGGAAAGGCTCTTGGAAAAAATATGTCCCAGTAATACAAAGACAGAAATATGGATTTTTTTGAAAATACCACCTAAAAGGTAACCAAGATAAATTGAATATATGTCTATAGTTTTGGAAAAGCTACTCTGTTTTTTTAGGTTCACTACTCAGAAATTCCAGGGTAATTTCTAATATAATAAAAAATTTTTGAAGAAATGAACAAAATCTGGAAGAAAGCCAAAAGAAAGAAAATAGCTTATCTTTGATACAAAGAAACTAAAGAGAAGACACAAAACATTATTGTTATTATTGATTATTTAGAATATGTCTGAAAGTTAAAGAACCCCATGAGATTTTGTCAAAAATATTAGAAACCTGAAATGTTTTGGGTGTCATATAGTGACTACACAAAGGGAATAATAACTCATTTTTTTTCTCCATCTCATAAAAGCTACAACTCAGAGCCAGTCATGTAATGATGCTCTGTGCCCATGGCAGTTTCAGAAATACCATGATCTATCCCACAGAATAAAACAACCAAAATCCAGATTTACAAAGAGGTAGATTATTCCAATTTGAAAAGACCTTAAAGACTTTTCCCACTGACTTTCCTTCAAGTGGATCCATATGATATATTTATCAATGGTTGTGAAATTATTTTCCAAATGCATAAAAATAAGGATTTGTAAGAGAATTTAAAAAGCACAGGGGTGCCTGGGTGGCTCAGTGGGTTGGGCCTCTGCCTTCCCCTCAGGTCATGATCTCAGGATCCTGGGGATCGAGCCCCGCATCTGCTCTCTGCTCCGCGGGGAGCCTGCTTCCCCCTCACTGCCTGCCTCTCTGCCTACTTGTAATCTCTCTCTTTGTCAAATAAATAAATAAAATCTTTTAAAAAATAAAATAAAGGTCTCATTGAACGCGGGGCTACATCCTTGGATTGCTGTCTTCTCAGCCTGAGCCAGGCCCACACATAAGCAACCATGTCTAAGGGACCTGCAGTTGGCATTGATCTTGGCACCACCTATTCCTGCGTGGGTGTTTTCCAGCACGGGAAAGTGGAAATAATTGCCAATGATCAGGGAAACCGGACCACCCCAAGTTATGTCGCCTTCACGGACACCGAACGATTGATCGGTGATGCTGCGAAGAACCAAGTTGCGATGAACCCCACCAACACAGTTTTTGATGCCAAACGCCTGATTGGACGGAGATTTGATGATGCTGTTGTCCAGTCTGATATGAAGCATTGGCCTTTCATGGTGGTGAATGATGCTGGCAGGCCCAAGGTCCAAGTAGAATACAAGGGAGAGACAAAAAGCTTTTATCCAGAGGAGGTGTCTTCTATGGTTTTGACGAAAATGAAGGAAATCGCAGAGGCTTATCTTGGGAAGACCGTTACCAATGCAGTTGTCACAGTACCTGCGTACTTCAATGATTCTCAGCGTCAGGCTACCAAAGATGCTGGAACTATTGCTGGTCTCAATGTGCTTCGCATCATCAATGAGCCAACTGCTGCTGCTATTGCTTATGGCCTAGACAAGAAAGTTGGAGCTGAAAGGAACGTGCTAATCTTTGACTTGGGAGGTGGCACTTTTGATGTGTCCATCCTTACTATTGAAGATGGGATCTTTGAGGTTAAGTCCACAGCTGGAGACACCCACTTAGGTGGAGAAGACTTTGACAACCGAATGGTCAACCATTTTATTGCAGAGTTCAAGCGCAAACATAAGAAAGATATCAGTGAAAACAAGAGGGCAGTTCGTCGCCTCCGTACTGCTTGTGAACGTGCTAAGCGTACACTTTCTTCCAGCACCCAGGCCAGTATCGAGATTGATTCTCTGTATGAAGGAATCGACTTCTATACCTCTATCACCCGTGCCCGGTTTGAAGAATTAAATGCTGACCTGTTCCGTGGCACCCTGGACCCTGTAGAGAAAGCCCTTCGGGATGCCAAGTTAGACAAGTCTCAGATCCACGATATTGTCCTGGTGGGTGGTTCTACCCGTATCCCCAAGATTCAGAAACTTCTCCAAGATTTCTTCAATGGAAAAGAACTGAATAAGAGCATCAACCCTGACGAGGCTGTTGCTTATGGTGCAGCTGTCCAGGCAGCCATCCTTTCTGGAGACAAATCTGAAAACGTTCAAGATTTGCTGCTGTTGGATGTCACTCCACTTTCTCTTGGCATTGAAACTGCTGGAGGAGTCATGACTGTTCTCATCAAGCGTAATACTACCATTCCTACCAAACAGACGCAGACCTTCACTACCTACTCCGACAACCAGCCTGGTGTGCTTATTCAGGTGTATGAAGGTGAGCATGCCATGACCAAGGACAACAACCTACTTGGAAAGTTTGAACTCACAGGCATACCTCCTGCTCCTCGTGGTGTCCCTCAGATTGAGGTCACTTTCGATATTGATGCTAATGGTATCCTCAATGTCTCTGCTGTGGATAAGAGCACAGGAAAAGAGAACAAGATTACCATCACTAATGACAAGGGCCGCTTGAGCAAGGAAGATATTGAGCGCATGGTCCAGGAAGCTGAGAAGTACAAAGCTGAAGATGAGAAACAGCGGGACAAGGTGTCTTCCAAGAATTCACTGGAGTCTTATGCATTCAACATGAAAGCAACTGTTGAAGATGAAAAACTTCAGGGCAAGATAAATGATGAAGACAAACAGAAGATTCTTGACAAGTGCAATGAAATCATCAACTGGCTTGATAAGAACCAGACTGCAGAGAAGGAAGAATTTGAACACCAGCAGAAAGAGCTGGAGAAAGTCTGCAACCCCATCATCACCAAGCTGTACCAGAGTGCAGGGGGCATGCCAGGAGGAATGCCTGGAGGCTTCCCTGGTGGTGGAGCTCCTCCCTCTGGTGGTGCCTCCTCTGGGCCCACCATTGAAGAGGTTGACTAAACCAACCTGAGAATAAATAGGTTGAGCATTGTTCCACACACAATATTCAAAGGACCCAAATTTGTAGCAAATTCCATGGCAGTTGTAACGTTGAGCTGCTATAGCAAAAAAAAACTGGGCATTCTTGATACTTGAATATGGAATATGTGCACAGGGAAAGGAAATAAACATTGCACTTTATAAGCACTGTATTGTTAAGTGGAAAATGCAATGTCTTAAATAAAACTGTATTTAAAATTGGCACCATAAAAAAAAAATAAATAAAATAAAATAAAAATAAAAAGCACAAAATCCACTCACGGAGTAATTTTAGGTGGCAAATAACAAGATGTTTAATAAAATCTACCTTTTGAGCACCTGATGAGCAAAATTTCTGTCTTACTTTATGTGATGACATAAAGTTCACTCCACAAAACAAAAAATGAAAACAAACCCTTAAAAATTTTGATTCCAATTATTAAGAAAGAACTAGCACAGATAATAAAGATTGATGCCAATTTGTCTGCTCTTCAAAGTTAATGATTTTCATTAATATAATTATGGTCATTGAAGTATAATGATTTAATATTATGACATTAATGAAAGCAAATTTTTTTTATACTGGCATATGCCCTTTGCTGTTATAATAATTAATCTTAAAGTTTTTTGATTTTTCATGTTTTAAAACATAATCTCTCTATGGAAGTGTCACCTTGTAAGATTATTGAAGGAGAAAAATGTTTTTGGAATTCCATTACAGAAAATCATATGCATTGTGATAACTGGCATTCTTTAAAAATAAAATAATAGCTAAAGAAAAGGAAAAATAATATCAAGACAAGGTTACAAATAACAAGGACATTAACAGAAATAACATAAACAAACACATATTACATGCACATGTATATACAAATTATACCAATGAAAATGGATTTACCTGTTATTTTGCTGCAAATCATTTCCCAGATGATTTCAATTGGCATACAATTTTTTTTAAATGGCAAACTTCCCAAATAATTCTATGTATATACACTTGTATATATTTCACATAAGATCTCAATTTTAAAAAGGAACATGAGAAGTATGAAAAAAAGAAGAAAACAAACCAAGCCAGATGGATATATAGATATATATCAATAGATACAAATGTAATAAAATATGAGCAAATGTATTCATAGTTCTTTTCTCAATTCAATATTCTTAAAGCACATTCTATGTTTAGTAAAGTGTTATGGTCTGAATATTTGTGCCCCTCCCCCAAATTTATATGATATAATTTTAGCCTCAAAAGTAATGACATAAGGAGGTTAGGCTTTTGGGAGATGATTAGATCAAGAGGATAGAAGCCTTATTCTATAGGATCCTTATAGGATCAGTGCCCCTATAAAAGAGAACCCAGATATCTGGTTTGCCCCTTCCACCATGTGAGGACACCACAAAAGGAGGTTATTTATGAACCAGGAAGTGGTTCCTCAATAGATACTGAGTAGGCCTAGTTCCTTGACCTTGGACCTAGCCTCCACAACAGTGAGAAATAAAATTCTGTTGTTTATAAACCACCCAGTCTATGGTATTCTGCCTGAATAGAATAAAACACCAAATGAAGTTATTCGTAGAGACCAAATTTTGTTTTCCTCCCAAAAGTATATCTAATTTTATCCTAATAGTATTTATTTAAATTCTCCATGTGACCCCATTTACCAAATATGTCCCTAGATAAAAACTAGTTGCTTTTACTTTTATGTCCTTTCTGTTTCTTTATTTTATTATAATTACTTATATTTCTTTATTCACACATTAATATTAAACTCATAATTGTTGGTATCATTTGATATCTGATTAGTCAGGAATCACTATTGTTCAACATTTTCTACATTTTCCTCACTGTACTTAATCTATTTTTTCTAAACAGAACTAAGAATTATTTTGTCCTGATACATTAAACTCCTGTTCAAAATTAAATCATAATTGCTCTAACTTTTGGATTGATTAGGGGTAAAAGGAATTTTGTGTTGTAATACTAATAATGTGTAGGGGATTCATAGGATTTGGGGGCTGATCAAGGAAATTATATATGACCCCCACAGTAACACACAAAAAACTTCATCAAGTAGAACTTGCACAGAGTGACATGAGAAAGGATTTTCCTCATAGAATGAGGCTGTCCAGAATATTAGCCCAGGGAACTACCATTTAGTAGGAGAGGGCAGGACTCATGTGTCTAGGTGATATCACTCAGCACTGTAGTAAGGAGTCTCTAGGTCAGAGTTCCAAAGGGCAATGGTGGCTTGGGGTCTTATAAACACAAGGTTCCAGCTTCTCAATGATCAGTAGGTGTCAGGCATATATTATCATGAGGTATGCAAAGCACACATTCCCTAAAAGGCTAAAAATATGCTAATTTGGGCTGTTTTTAAAATGACTGGATATATAAAAATTTGAAATGGGCATTGGTGAGCTGTTTGTATCACAGTTCTTGGCTTGTTATGAAGAAATGAACAAACTAGGGGGCAAATATACAGGGGACATTTTAGCCTGATTTATATAAGATTACCCTATCCATGAAATGGAATTATTCGGGTTTTATATAATGCCCTTTGTTACTATTTTAGATCTTTCCTTTTACGTGTTGTACTTAAAACAGTTGTTTTCTTTATCACATGCTATCCATCTTTTACTCCTCCATCTATTCCTCAAACCATGTTATTAATCTCGAAGTGCTTCTCAAATTTAGTTTCATTAAAAAGCTTCATCTTCTAAATATCTCAGCATGGATATCTTCAATGAGATTGAATATTGGTTATAGCACTTTCGGTACTTCCTTTCTCCTTTTGGAGTCAAATTACCAATAATGAAAGGCAAAAATCTTAAAGGTAACATTCTGTGAAATTTAACTAATGCATACATTTATGTAAATCCAAATTTTTGTCAAGATATAAGACACTGTCATCACCTCTGAAGGTTATTTCATGCTCTTTCTCAGTCTTTCCATTTCCCCATCTCCCAAAGACAAATATTTTGTGAATAGAAACATACATCTTTTTGTAAGTACACTTTCATTCAGTAAAATGATGATTTTAAGATTTATTCATGTTGTCAAATGTTTCAGGAGTTTGTTTTTATTGCTTATATTATTCCACTGTATGAATATACCAGTGTTTGTTTATTCATTCTCTTCCTTATGAGCACTTGGACTATTTTCAGTATTGAATTATTATTATTATTATTATTAATTTTTATATATCTTTTATTTTAATTCCAGTACAGTAACACATAGTATTAAATTAGTTTTAGATGTACAATATGGTGATTCAACAATTCTGTACATTACTCAGTGCTCATCATGATAAGTATAGTCTTTATCTTCTCCAGTATTGAGTTACTGTAAATAAAATGGCTGTGGAATTCTTGTAGAAATCTTTTTATGGACATGCATTTTTATTTCACATGTGTCAATAATTACATGTATAATTTAGGCACAATAGAGTAGATGTATATTGAGTGTTTTTTTATTTAGTTTTATAAGAAATTTTGAGTTACTTTTAAGTGAGCATACCATTTTATATTCACATATGAAAGTATCATGTACTACAATATAGGAACAAAAGTACCATGTACAACAATATATAAACATTACACTTGCTCTACATTTCCAACAACTTTTGGTTTCACCAGTAGGTTTAATTTTAGCAATCTAGTGAGTGAGATGTGACACTTCATGGTTTTATTTGCATTTCCTTTACAAATAATGTCTTGAGCACTTTCTAAAAATATAGTTTTTCTATCCCCCCCATATATTTTGCCATATGTTGATCTTTCTCGTGAAGTATCTGTTCTAATCTTTTGTTCACTTTTACTGGATTGTATGTAATTTTATCATTGGTTTGTAGAAGTTTGTTGTAAATTCTCTGTCCAGGTCCTTTTCCAGATTTATGTACTGCAAATATTGTCTCTAGGACTAAGACTTTCTCATTTATTTCCTTAATGTTTTCTTTGATAAATATATTTTTTTTTATTATTTGCAATATATTTTTTAAGGCTACTTTTTCTGGATCTGTCAAGCAAGCCTTGCTTCTCCAAGACTGAAGAAATATTTTCTTGTATTTCCTTTTGGAAAATTATAGTTTTTAAATTTGTGTTAATGGATATGATTTATCTCAAATTTATTTTTGTTAATATGTGAATTAAAAATCAAAGTCCATATTTTTCTCTATGAATATCCAGGTATTCAAGCTCCAGTGATTTAAAGATTTTCTTTTCCTCACTGATGGCATTTATGTCTTTTGGAAAATTTCATTATCATTGTATAAAAATTGACCCATTTCTAAGTTCTTGCCATTGATCTATTTGTTAGGACATCAAGTATGAATTTTGGGGGACACAACTCAGTCCATAATATATTTTCTCATTTAAAAAATAAAAGACTATATTTAGTTTTTAGTTTTTCATACTATCATTTTCCATCTGTTTTTCAAAAAGAATTATTTTCATCAGTCTATGTTTAGTTAATGGCTCCTATTCTCTATTTCTATTTATTTGCAAGTCCATCCTGTGAAGATTATTTTTTCTTTTAGATATTATATTTTTTTTAATTCTAGAATTATAATTTGACTCTTTTCTTATAATTTTTATTTCTTTGCTGTAATTCCCCAACTAGGTCATTTCAGATTAGTCTTTATTGGTTGTCTTATTTTCCAGACTATCAGTCATATTTTCCTATGTCTTCATTTGTTGAGTAATTTTTATTTCTATCTTGAATATGATGAATGATGGATATTGTATTTTAGTATGTTTAGAGTTTTTACTGTAAGTCTTGTATCTTCCTTCTATGAATATTGATTTTTTTTTAAGCAAGCATTCAACTTGGCTGAACAATAGTTTGGTCTCCCTTGTGGAGACAGAAGCTCAAATCTCAGTTTATTTACTTTAGCCTTACTGTGGTGCTTGGAGTATTCCCCAGTAATTCACAATACAGGGGGCAACCAGAAACTCTGGAAAATTTTATAAACAAATTTGAGTCTCTCCCTCTCTGGCCCATTTCCAGAATTTCCCCCCTCAATTTCCATTGACTCTGGTAATACAAACTGTCTTCTGTTTCTTCAAGTGTTTAAGGTTGATTTTTCTTTTTTGTTTTGTTTTGTTTTTGGTTTATTTATTTAGAGGGAGAGGAAGAGGGAGAATCTCAAGGAGAATCCCCACAGAGCATGGAGCCCAACTAGGGACTCCATGCAGGGCTCATCACCAGGTTCAATCTCAGAACCCTGAGCCAAAATCAAGAGTCAGTGGCTCAACAAATTGAGCCACCCAGGAACCACTTAAATTGATTTTTTCTAATAGAATTTTAACTATACCTGCTAGAGAAGACTGAGGTTGAGCTTCAAGAAAATATGTTTTAAAGAAGGAACTCTACATAGTGCCATCTTCTCTTTTGTTTTATTTTCATTCACTATATCAAGTGCTTTTTGGTTATGCTTAATGCCTTCAGGTACATTTTTGTTTAGCCAGATTAATGTTTGTTTTTTTTTTTTATTTTTATCTATGGGAAGGGTAGTCTGACAATAACAGTCCAACCATAGCCAGAAGCATCACTGCTAAAGTATTTTTATTCAATAGATATGAAAAGTTGTACTGTATTAATATCTCTCAAATATTCTTGTTATAAAATAGTGTGTTGGCAATACCCTAAACAGGTAATATAATGTAAATATTTCTATAGTGTAGTCTTAATTGAATTAAGGTAATCACAGAACACATTTTTATTGCCTGATTCTATTTAGTTCTTAAAAAATAGTTTAAAGTTTAATCATGTTATTTTGTTTGGAATATATTCCTTTGTTTCCTCATTTTGCTCGACCCTCTGTATTTTTAAAGATCTTATAAAATAGTCACCTTTCCTAGACTTAAAGGAGTGGCCTTATGTAGGAGATGAACTTTACCCTCCCTAGCTCTTAGCTATCTCTCAAACCTTTGTGATTGTCCAGGAAGCCTATTTCACTTTTAATTGTTCCTAAGTGTTGAGGATGTGCCAAGACCTGTCAGTATCCCAAAAGGGAAGGTTTCACTCAGCATCTAGAGCTAGGCTGATTGGAAGCCAGACCTTCAGACAATAGCCTTCAAAGTATGAAAAAAACATGTACCTCTGGGATCACAACCACTAACTCCTCTGATCACAAGAGCCAGGAGATCTGGAAGTAATCCCTGGTAGCAATTGCTTTAAAATTGGGGCTCTAGTTGACTATAACCTGAGAAATACCAGCAAGCTGTAGCAAGGCAAGGGAGACTATGATGATGGTACCCACCAGCCTCTAGATGTGTGTTAAATTAGATGCCTGTCTTTCAAGCCAATGCTACAAGATTAGTAAATAAGTCTTATAACTGTCCCTCATAACAACATACTGCTTAAAATATAACCTATGAGAAATTATACTAGTTACCAAGCATGCTTAGATAAAACCCTAAGAAAAACATGTACTGGCAATAGGCCTCTGGGGGAGAGGATGATATACATCCTTGAAGCCTTAGCAGCTGGGAACTCCTGGCTCACTCGGGCGGCACACCGCCTGCTTCTTTCTTCCGTTATCTCCCCTTCTCCAGAGAGCATCAGCAGTTAGTCAGACAATCCTTTCATTTGGGCTTGCTCACTGTAGGTCAATTACTAGATAACCAGACATATTTTGCCCTTCTTCTTATGTATCTACTAGACTCATGGTCAATGTGTAATCTACTCTGGCTTCTTTGTTGATTGTTACCCACTATCTAATAAATATGAGACCAAGGAGTTGTTCAGGGTGACAGTCTTCTCTACTGCTGCCCCCTGCTCCCATTCTCTTGCAGCTGACTTGTTTGTGCCTCATCCTTTTCCCGTGCACCATCAGGAGGTGGCAAAGTCTCATTCACATAAAGCTTATGAGCCTCTCCATCTTCTTTCTAGGCACTGAATCCTAGCAGGTGAGTCTGAGCATGCAGTCCTTTAAGAATTGTTTCTAATTATTATAGTGTCTAGTGTAGACTCCAGCCCCATTAGTTTTCAAAGCCAAGTGTTGGAGAGCTTATCTCTCAAGTGCAGGTCTTCAAAATTAGGGTGCCTGATGTGGGGTTCAAATCCTTTGCTCTTCAGAGAGAAACTACAGGGTTGGAGTTCCCTCCTGATTGTGGGTTGCTGTGTTGGGGATGGAGTGTATGGCAGGATTGTGTCCCAACTTTCACCTGATTTGCTTTGGGCCTACTCTCATTGGCTTAATGCATAGGAGTCATTCATACCATTTTTAGTTGTCTTCCCCCACCCCCCGCCCCCACCCAGAGGAAGCTGTTCCATATTTAACTGCAGATTCATTATGTCAGTGGGAGGAGGTAAGCCTAGAATCCCCCTATGTCGCCATCTTGAACCAGAATCTTCCTCAAAAAATAGTTCAAAAATGCTTGAAGAAATATGCAATAAACAATTACTTACATTCTTTATTTTTTATATTTAAATCATATTTATTTTACTTTTGTTATTTATGGAATTCAGAGGCAAAATTTAACTCTGCAAAAAACACATTATGTAAAATTATTATTAAACATTTAGGAAGTTAATTAGTTATCTCCACATTATAAAGTAGAAAGTTTAAAGCAATGCCAGAAACTAGCACTGTGTGAGTGCCAAGGAAATGAACATTAGAAAGCCATTACAATAATATCAAAGGAACTATCCAGAAATTGAATGGGTAATTGGAAAAGAGGTAAGTGGCAAAGATGATGGAAGTTTTATTCATGACTTGTGCACTTATTAAAGCCAAAATCCATACTGTGGAAGCCTAGGTTGAAATAAGGCTCATCAGAAAACCTGGTAGTTAAAATGCATTGTTTTCTTATTGGCTTAGTGAGATGTGCTGATGGAACAGTCCTACATGCACAATGTATGTGTCATTCTGAATGTGGGATTTAAAATCTGAATCAGCTTGGCTGAAACAAAATGACCTTTGAGTCAAGATAGAAAATATTCCTGAACTTTAGTTTCCCCTCAAAGTGTTTAACTAAACTGAAGTGATTTTGTCATTCAAAATTTCCTTATTTTCCCATTTTGCAATGAAGATAAAAAAATGTCTGCAAGTGGATAGAGAGGATGATACTCAGGAGAGAGAAAAAGAAGAGCTTCAGGTACATTCATCTTTCTTCCCAGGATATCTAGCTACCCCAGAGACACTTTGAAAACCAGAGGGAGCCTCCCTTGCATTACTTGTTTGTGGACTGTCAAAGACACAAAAATTCTCCGCTGACTTACCACTATGTTGCCTTTGCTTTTCTCTATCTCATCAGGGGTCAACAAAGGAAAATGCTGTTTTCCAGATGGAATACACAAGCTATTATTCCCAAGCCATACTTCTCCCAAATTCTAAGGAGTAAATCAGTCACTTTATCTTTAATTGTAGTAGTGTATGTATATTCATATGTCTATTGAAAATGAAATATTTTAGCAGTGCCAAGTACTTTCTGAAAGTGCCATTCAGACATATGGTACAATATGTTTATACCTATTGCAGACCATCTGCTGTCTAAGCTCAATTGCACATTTATTTTACTTTTAATTCACAAAGAAAATGGAAAATAGAACTGGCCTATGTACCATAATTTGGCTAAGCTTTAAGCAGGTGCAAATTCAATAAGAAAACATATTTGGAGCTATAAAAACCTCACTTATTCTGTCCCCATGTGGGTATATATTCTTTCCAAAGCAATGCAAATGTTTCAGCTCTTTATGCTTAGATCTGTTGCACTGAGTTTGTAATAGGGTCAGGTGGGATGAGGCTGATTTGAAAAACCATAGAACTATATATCCTTTCACTAAGAGTAAGTGATGTGTATAATAATATTTGTAATACAATTTTATTAGTGCCATGCAGGTCATACATTTATAAGAAAAGCTAACAATTATGAAGGCTTTATTCTTTAAAAAATTATTTTGCTTTAATGTTGTATATATTACACACAGGATGAAAATATAATGTCAGATTTCCATAGGCACAATCGTCTTCCTTATTAAAAATGTGAATATTTGTCAGAAATCAAACCGTAGATATACAACTATAGAAAGAAAGAAAGAAAGAGAAAGTGAAAAAATATCTTTATATAGCAATTAAGGCATATACATACTTATAAGTTCTTTAATTCCTAATTCTGATACAAAAATATTTTTCAATAATAGATCTTTCCAAACTGTTCAGTTATTCTTCTAAATATTAGCTCTAAGTAACTTCTTGTTAAGTAATATTTGGGGTTGGATTTTAATATAATGTAAACTTTTCAGTTGAATCATCATAATTCCAATACCATTTTGCCAGAAAATATTTGAATGTTTAAATCTAACTTTTAGATTTAAACTTCTTCTTCACTGTCTGGGTCCATTAGATATGAAATGTTGATGCTTTTTTTTTCAAATATAATCTAAATAAATCCTAGGTCAACAGGAGAAACTCCTTTCCTTTTTTTTTTTTTAAACTTGTTATTTATTTATTTATTTTTATTTTTTTCAGTGTTCCAAAATTCATTGTTTATGCACCAAACCTAATATTTATTTTTATTATGTTCAGTTAGCCACTGTATAGTACATAATTGTTTTTGATGTAGTGTTCAATGATTCATTAGTTAAGTATAACACCCAGTGCTCATCATAGTATGTGCCCTCCTCAATACCCTTTCAAGAGTTCCTATGCCACTAATTTGATATCCATGAACTTAATATTGTCACTTAAATTGATTTATAAATTGTTTATAGGGTTACTTTATATATACACAAAAATGAATTTATGAATTTTTTCCCCAAATGTGTCATCTCTAAGATTGGATATATGTCAATAGGACAAATACATACATACATGAACATGCATGCATATATTCGAACAATGTCCCATGAAGACAATACAGGTATATCATGGGATCACAAAGGAATAAATTATTTTTACATCGAATGGCTAGGAAGTACTGTAGCAATAGAACAGATTAGGCATCTAAAGATCTTTCTTAAGGAAACACATTCTAAAAATGGGTTTTATTGTGTTTGGAATTTGACATGTTGAAATGGGAAATAACATATTTGTGGTAAGGCACTCTACAACTTAAAAGCATTGAGGCTTGCTTTATATGAAACAAATAATTATTTGCATTGCTTTCAAATTCTTATTGATTCTGAATTAAAAGCAAAACAAACTAATAAAAATGAGTGGCTTTGATTTTAAATATGGTCCCAAATCAAGGAACCATTAATACCTGTAATCAGGATGGTGGATAGGTTTAATCTCATAGTCAGCTTGTGTCAATTGATAGAGGACTCCAAAAACACTATCCTGAGAATGATTTGGGGTCTTTTTTATGTTCACTAGAAAAAAATACAATGATTGATTAGTGTTAACTTCCAAGGTCATGTAAAGCACATTTTTCAATCCTACCTTTAATTTATAGTTCCAACATTTCCCCCCCAATAATACAAAACATCTATTTGAAGTTAACAAGCCGAATCCTCTTTTCATTATAATTTATTTGCATTCATCCCTAATCAAAATGGACTCAAAGGAATTACAGAATAAATTAAATCAATTAATTAAACATCCCGACTTTTCAAGAGACACTTAGTATGTCACAAGATTCCTCCGCCCTTCTCTAAAGTGGCCACGAGGGAAAAGAAACTTTAGCTTAATTCTGGGTATGAGAATATAAAGATCAGGCTGGGATATTTTCAGTCTGTATTGCAGTTATTCAGAAATATTGGTTTGATTATTTATTGAATTTCTCTTTTTGAATTAAATCATAGAAAAGTCAGTTTTGTTTTCTGCCTTTTCCTCTTTATTATACCTGCTCTGTAATGTTTGTTTGCTCACATTACTTTCTGAAAAGCAGTGCCTCCAACAGGAATAGAATATTATTCAGGATAAATTTATTTACCTAACCAATCCTTTACCAATCAACACTAGAAACTTAGTTCTATAATTTTGATGTGGAACCATACAATAAATATATATATGTATCTATCAGTATTCTTCTAACCTCCAAGCTTGAAAAAATTAAATTGATAATAACAAAACTCTTACCATGGAATTAAAGCTACAATAATTAAATATATATTTATAGTTAATAGAGCTTTATATATATATAAAATGTAAGTTATATATACATTACATGTAAAACATATTGTATATATTTGTGTATATATATATATGTGTGTACATACATAGAATATATATCTTAAAATTAATATACAGTGTGAATTAGTCAATGCAATATTTAGCAAACTGTGACTTACAAAGATATATTTGTGAATCACAAAAACAACCTGAAACCGAATTTTGGGGATTCAGACTCTCCACTATCTACTGATACATCTCTTGTTGCTCTTGATTTAAAATGTTAGAATTCAAATTAGATACTGATATTAAATTAGAATCCCAATGAAAATTAGCTTAAAGGTCAGATATTCTCAATGCTAGGCATCAAATATACAGCAGTAGAAACCACTGCTCATAAAGTAAAAACAAAATAAACAAACAAAAAACAAAAGTGTTCCCTCTGCCTTCAATATATTCTCCAATCACCCATTTTACCCATGAAATGATATCTTTTATTACCACATAGAAACTTTCTGTGTGATTGCTTTTTTTATAGCTACAATTTATTTGACATTTTCTATAAGGCAGTCTCTGGGCTGGGTAGTCTGGAATGTTTTTAGTTTTCTACTCTAACCCGTATTCAAACCCTAGCTTAGCCAATCATAGTTTTTAAGCTTTCACTTTAGATTAATAAAAATAAGTTTCTCTTATGTTTCTCTGTGTTGCAAATGCTGTGTGTGCATGTCTGTGTGTCCTAACTTATGTATATGGATAAAGAAATCATCTAGAGTCAGTACTCACTATTGTTTCCTGATCCAGTGTTTTTTCCTTCCCTCTTCTAAAATGTCTATACTCCTTCAGTAGATCTTTGCTCAATATAACATGCCAGGTACTGTCCTCACATCAGGCACATGAGTATTAAGTCATGCTATGAATTCTTGCATTTTTCTAAAGATCATATTTTCTCATTTTTAAAAAAGATTTTATTTATTTATTTGTCAAGGAAAGAGAAAGAGAGCACAAGCGGGAGGAGCAGCAGGCAGAGAGAGCAGCAGGCGGGCTTCCAGCTGAGCAAAGAACCAGATGCAGGATAAGATCCCAGGACTCTGAGATCAGGACCTGAGTGGAAGGTAGGCTTAACCACTGAGCCATCCACATATCCCCTTATTTTATCATTTAACATTAACAGTAACTTGAAAATCATTTACTTTTATCATTAAATATCTTTCCACTGATTTCTCTTTTCCATGGTTACCAATGTGAATTCTGAATAAAAAAGGCTGATTCTCTGGGACGCCTGGGTGGCTCAGTCAGTTAAGTGCCTTTGGCTCAACTCATGATCTCAAGGTCCTGGGGTCAAGTCTGCATCGCGTTCCTTACTCATCGGGGAGACTGCGCCTTCCCCTGTTTGTGCATTCACTCTCTCTGACAAATAATAAATAAAATATCAAAATAAAATTTTTTAAAAAGGCTGATTCTTTTTTCTTCCTAGGTTTTAAAAAAAAGTGGGAAATACTTTTTTCTTTCCTTTCTCTTTTTTCCTTTCTTTTTTCTTTTATACTTTAACCTGTATATTTAGGAATTTCAAAGGACACATGCATGTGTCTCTACTTTTTTGATCTTAATTTTGCCACAGACTTGTTTAATCAGTTCAGTTACCAGATTTAAGTCTTTCTGTAGAGTTTTCCTATAATTATACCTACTTGTGTTGTGAAATTCTTTTTATTCACATAAGACAGGTCTTGGATTTATCCTTCAAGTGATTTTTGTTTTTGTCATGATTTCCATTTCTTTGATCTCATGCTTCAGTGTTGTGTGGGTTTTATTGTTGTTCATTTGTTTAATTCTTTTAAAGCCATTTCTTCCTCTTGCTGTTTTGGACATTAATTCATTTCATAGGAGTGACCAATATCTTTCTAATTGTCTACTTCAGGCTTTTTTTTCTTTTTTTTTTTTTTAAAGGAAATCATGTTTTTCACAGTTCTGAAGAGTGGTTCAGTGATTGAATTGTACTCTTTGGATAGTTGTTATATTTTTTAGGAAATTTTTCCATTAGTTCCTTTTCAACAGAAGCCATTTATTATGCTTGTTCATGTAAGTCCCTCTCCTTCAGTTTATGTAAATTAGAATTCTTTGCTGGTTTTGATTACCATAGCATGAGTATCAGTCAAATTTTTATAATTTTTTTATACTATTGAATCAGTGGGAGTCAGTTAAAACTTTTTTTTCCTTTACTTTCAGACAGAGTAACTATTAAACAAAATGTTTACACTGTTTGAGACAAAAATTAGTTATAAATATATGACTCTCAACTCATTCTCATTTCCTAAATAATGAAATAGCAACTGTAACAACATCAATGACCAGATTATTGACTGCAATAAGGAACTGTTCTATATTTTTGTCTACCATATCAACATTGTATCTACATAATAATGCATAAAAATAATTATCATCATTTTACATTATAATATTATTGTCCTTTTATAGATGACAAAATGGGTGTACAGATGCTATGTAACTTGAATGAAGCTCCATAGTTAAGTGTACAATGGAACTGGAATTCCATTTCATATAATATGATTTCCATTTTCATACTCTTCCTACATATTGTATTTTGCTATTAGTTACTGATTTTATTAGTGTTACATGTGAATATCCTAGTTCACTTGTCTTAATAAAGTTCCAAATATTTTTTCCAGACTAATGAAAGATGTTATCATAAATGTATACTCTATAAAATATCAAATAAAAATATTTATTATATATGCATATAGACATATATATATATCCTTATGATAAGTAGGTAACTGAGAAATCTAAATGTTTCCATATTTCATATGTTAATGCATTTCTTGTGCATAGATAATTTTCTTTGGAGTTTTTGCAAGGATCCAAAACAAACAGGTAATTGGTTTTCACAACAGGTATGTGACAAATGTCTAGTCAATATAGGCTAAAACCAATAATAAAACCAAACCAAAGTAAAACATCTTCCACCAAAACTTTCTTATAGTGGCACTCAATGTTAGACTGACACTTTCCTTTTTTTTTTTTTTAAGACTTTATTTATTTATCTGATACAGAGAGAGAGAGACAGTGAGAGAGGGAACACAAGCAAGGTGGGGTAGGAGAGGGAGAAGCAGTCTCCCCACTAATCAAGGAGCTGGATGCAGGACTAGATGCCAGGACCCTGGGATTATGACCTGAGTCGAAGGCAGAGACTTAACAACTGAGCCACCCAGGCATCCCCAGACTGACTCTTTCCTTCAAAATAACTAAAGATACTGGATAAAATGCCTTTACAAGTCTTACTGCAAGCCTCAAAGAGATAAAAAATAAGATAAAAAATAAGAGATAAAAAATGATAAAAAATAAGAAATTATCAGGTAAAAACCTAGGGAAACGCATGAATTCAGTCTTAAGCAGCCTAACAGCATCTGTGAACCCTAAAGAAATTGGGCTCTCACCTTTGAGGATCTGATAGGACAAAAAAGAAAGAATTAAAAGCATAAGGTGTTCTAATGTGATGAATTCAAATATAGATTCTCTAAATTAAGGGTTGAATTCTTAGGGTAAACTCAAACTAGAATCAAGTCTACCTCAGCTCCAGGCTCAGAACTTAAAGACAAATATAAGGACTGCTATATGATTGAACACCTTGACACACTCTGGGAAGACCAAGGAAATTTAACTGTTAAATTTGGTTGAGGACTTGTTGAAATCATAGCACCATAGGAACCTGGCAGAAGCAAACACAATATATCTCTAGAGAAGACACATTCATCTCAGCTACTTAGAAGACCCCCAATTTTTTAAAGAGTAGTGATAAATTCAGAAATAACCAATCACACATGTAATAGGGAAAAAAAAGCAGAAAGAAATAGGTAGAGGGATTATATCCACACAGTCATCATAAATATTGGAATTATCAGATACATATTATAAAAAATGTAATTTGCATAAGATTCCTGTCTGGGTCATTCAGTAGAGCATGTGACTCTTTATATCAAAGTTATGAAATCAAGCCTTGTGTTAGGGGTGGAGCCTACATAAAATACAAAAAAGAAAAAAAAACAAGAAACAAAAAAACTATGAAAAAATGTTATTTGCATGTTGTTTAAAAAAGACAAGTTTGAACATATCTACAGAGAATAAGAAATTATTGTATAAATTAGATGATTTGAAAAATATTCAAATAACTTACAGAAATTAAAAAAAAATCAGTGACCAAATAAAAAAAACTCAGTGGATAAGTTTGAGAGCAGAGTGAAAAAATATTGAAAGTGAGGTGAAAATAAATTTTCTAGATAGAGCAATCCGATCCAAAACAATGGAAAGTATGGGATGACAGTAATGAAAACATGGAGGACAGAGTGAAGAATTACAATACAGATTAATGAGAGTTGTAGGAAAGAAGACAGGAAACAGAGATAATATTAGAAGAAACAATGACTAAGAATTTTCTAGAAATGTCAAAAAAAAAAAAAAGCATAACAACTTGCAACCAGATGAAATCCCATAAACGATCAACATCTACCCTAGCAAACCAGGTAACTTTCTTCTTATATCTCTGTACTAATCTTTCCACTTGGCCTGAGTTGTTTCTCAAGATACAGCAGAATATGTCCATTATTGTACAATCTGCACTCTGGTCTGCAAGAAGAAAATGTAGGATAATTTTATCCTCCATAAGAATTCTGGCCAGTGATTTGAAGCTGACATGAATGCCATCAGTGACACAATTGTTGTAACCTATCACTGAAGCTATACTAGGGGAGGGATTTTGTGCATTTTTCCTAATTGGATATCTTCTTTAAAGAGGATAACTGGATAACTGCCCACAGTGTGCACACAAATTTTGAATCTTTTTTTTTTTTCCATAAAGCTTCCCCAAATAACCGAGGGAAGGTGTATTCTTGACAGACTACCCCAGCCAGCTGAGGGTTACATTATATACTAGGTGAGATTTCCTTAAATATTTGAGGTCTCTTAAAGACATATCTAGGGTGGAAATTATTGAGTTCGGGAATGAGGCAAGTTAATACTTGGTTTCCACAAAAGAAGTATGATCCCAAGTGTGCATATGATACCTTAGAAAGAAAGTGTTTACTATTGTTGGCATTTAATCAGCTCAAGGGCATAGGTTGACACTGCTCCCAACATAATTTTCTAGCCAATTGCTGAACTTTATGATACCCAGTTATTCAACTTTAATAATTAGTTCTTATTTTTGGAGGGATTGCCTAATGACATTGAGTCCAATCTGTCATGTTTATCTAAGACACCTGCTGAGTAGCATCTATCTATGCCATACAATGACTGAGAATGGGGTTTGGACATCCCAAAATATTTATTGTGTGACATACAAAAGTTTGGACCATCTTTTGCTGTCTCCAAGAAACAAGTAATATTTAGGATGAAGGTGGTCAAATTGTGGTCAGAGACTTGGTCAAAGGATAACAGACCTAAGAGTTATTTAAATTCAGGGTACACCAACGATTCTGGAGAGCTACACTGGGACTACAAGAAATCTTCAAAGGGGGCTGTGAAATCAATGTTTATTAATATTTCTCCTTCCCCCTACGAAAAAGGTTGATTGTGCTTCTCCCTCAAGTACCACACTGTTCTTCCTTTATTAACTCCAAATCTGTGTGCCACATTCCAATTTCTATAACCTATTTTCCCCCCAATAAACTTTGCAAATAGACCTTTCAGACAAAAGTGTCAGGTGCAGGATAGACAATGCATTTTCATAAAACTTAATTGGCAGTAACTTTGAACCACATTTTTCCCCCTTTTAATTGTATTATCATACATAGGATGTATCAACCAGTCTGGCCTAAGGTTATTTGTGGTGAGAGATATATGCATAATCTCCAGGAATGAAATGACTGGGGTAGAACCCAGTCATTCATCTCTAGTTCAAAGAGGATGATGTCTTCTTAAAAAAGCTGTATTCAGCTCTAGTTTGAGAAACAGGAAGAGATAAGAGAAATCTGCTTAAGTTAATTCTTAAGAAGTTGTTCCAACATTTAACAATACTAGTTGTCTGCAGATGGTTAGAAACATGGGATTTCCATCAAATAGTTTGATTGCCAGCTTATTGTTGAGTGACTTTTCCAATAAGATGAATGTCATTTTCAGAATTCAAGTAATCTGAAAATTCAAAGGCCAACAGAAAGAATGTCTTAAAGCAGAAGAATTAAAAAAAAAAACTATTTTAAGAATATCAGCTACATTCTACACTGACTTCTCTATAACAAAAGAGAGAGAAAAGAGAATGGAATAATATATTTAATGTATTGAAAGAAAATTATTGCAGAATATCTATACTACACACAATTATAAGAGGAAAGACAGTTGTCAGTGGCTAGTTAACCAAAAGAAGAAAAATAATCTAAAAGGTGATGTTGGTATGTGAAAGAGAATGGTGAGGAGATGTAAAGGAGCAGAGTTTTATATATAATTGAAATTAATCTGGTATAAATTCAGATTAGAATTTTAGAGCTTTAAGATATTAAATGCAAGTCTGTGATACCTCAAATTACATAATTATAGAATATATGCATGAGGATATACAAAAGAAATGAGAAGGCAATTAGAAAGTTTCACTATCAAAAATTAGTTATATACAAAACAGCACTGCAAGAAATGTGGGACAACTATGAGACACAGAAAACAAAAACAAATGAGAGAATTAAGTTCCTCCTTATCAGCAATTTCTTAAATATAAATGGAATAAACTCTCCAATAAAAAAAAACAGTTAGAAGAAGAGAGAAAAAATCCAACTATATGCTATTCATAAGAGACTCACTTTAGATCCAAAGATATAAATCAACTGAAAGTGAAAGGATAGAAAAATATATTCTAGGCAAATAATCAAAAGAGGCTAAGGGTATTTATACTGATATCAAGCATGAAAGACATTGAATTAAAAAAGTTACAAGACACAGAGATGAACAGTATATCTTAATAAAAGTTCAACAGCAAAATGATATTATTATTATTTTAATAATAGATTATTAAAATAAATGAAGTAAAAATTGACAGAATCAGAGGAAACAACAGACAGTTCTACAAAAATAGGTGAGGATTTCAGTACTCCATCTTCTACAATGGAAAGAACAACCAGATAGAAGAAAAATAAGAAAACAGAGTATTTGAATAACACAATGAACAAGTACATCTAAAAGATATATGCAAGACAGTTTACCCAAAACAATAGGATGCACACTGTTCTTAAGTGCACAAGCAACATTTTCCAGGATAGATCATCTGTTGGGGCACAGATTAGGACTCAATAGATTTACAAAGTTAGATATCATACAATCTTCTCTGATACAACAGCATGAAATTAGGGTCATGAAGTTGGACTCCTACTCTGAGCAAGGAGTCTGCTTGTCCCTCTGTCTCTGCTCATCCCCCTACTCGCTCGCTCTCTCAAATAAATAAATAAAATCTTTATTTATTTGTTTATTTATTAATAAATAAACATAAATAAATAAAACCTTTATTTATTTGTTTATTTACTAATAAATAAACATAAATAAATAAAGATTTTATTTATGTTTATTAGTAAATAAATAAATAACTGACTGACTAATCCAAGAGTAGTAGGAAATGGAAATAGTTTAAAATATATGTACTACTGATGGCAATGTATACAGGAGAAGAGTTTGACTTTATTTAGGAAAGGTGGACATATGTGTTCCCTAAGACCAAGTTATTCCACTTAGAATAAGCTTAAACTCAAAAGTAGCATAATGCATGCGCAGGAATGATTATCGCAGGATTCTCAATAGTAGAGGGGGAAAAAAGGCCAATAAAATGAATAATGAATTGTGATTGATTCTAAATATCAATATCATTAAAAGCAAGAATACAAGACTGTACTTTAATAAAAATGATCCCACAATTACATAAAACAACCAGAAGAGGTTGAAAAACATGTTCTTAGGTGAAAGAACAAGGAAAAAACCCTGCTTATAGCATGCATTCTACCTGTGAAATGTTCAATAACAGACAATATTAAACTATACAGTTTTAAGGATGTGTACATCATTGAGAAAACCATAGAGACAAGTGAAATAATGAATATCACAAAAATCATTATAGTGGTGACTTCTGGGAAATAGCTGAATTTGTGACTGAAAAAAATCATGAGACAAGGGGAGAGGATTATGAGTTGCTGGTGATATTTTATTACTTCTTGACTAGAGTGGTGTTTACACAGGTATTCACATTATGATTATTCATTAAACAATATATTTTGTTCTTTTGTTATCTGTATGAAACATTATTAAAATGTGATCTAGGTTAATATTTTCTTTTTAGTATCCTTACTATTCTTTTTAAGTACTGATTCTTACTGTATAAATAAGTATCTCATTACTTGCAGTATCTTTATCATGTCTTTTCGCCATAACTTAAAAAGAATACCACAGCATGAAATTTATATAGGACTTTCAAAGAGCACTGACACTAAAATTTTCAGTGAGAGTTTTGTGTGTGAAAGGACACCCAAAGACAGAAGGAAGCAGCATGACCTAAATCCCCAAGTAGTCATGAAGATAGTGACTTTGAAAACGTATGTCAGAAATATTTTAGGAACTTAGAAAAATACAGATGGTGAATACATATGTGTAAAATGATACTATTACAAATGTATATATAAAGATAAACCATATCATAATTACCAAAATCCCAAAAAACTCAAATGATTATTTACATTTATATTTAAGGAGTAATTTGAGGGGATATTTATACAGTTATTATTTTTCTGAATATGACTAATTTGTTAATTCCAGATATAGGATATAATGGAACCAACTTAAAGCTGAACACATGGATTTTTGTTTCAAGACCACAGTATTTTTCTATATTGTTGCAAAAGCTTATTGAAATGAGAATAAAAGATACAATTGACTGCTCAAAAATGGGCTAGAACAGTCTGGGTCCACTTATATGACTATTTTTTTCAATAAATACAATCTTATGAATATATTTTGTCTTATGATTTTCTTAATCACATTTCCTTTTCTCTAGCTTACTTAATGGTAAAATACAATATATAATACCTATGAGATATAAAATATGTATTAATTGAATGTTTATATTATTGTTAAGGCTTCTGGTAAACAGTAGGCTATCAGTAGTTAAGTTTTGGGGGTATGAAAAGTTAAATATGTTCAGGGGTCAATGTCCCTAACCCCAATGTTGTTCAAAGGTCAACTGAATATGCAAAAACAAAACAAAAACAAAAAGCCAAAGGCATAATAAACCATTTAAACATGACTTTAGTATCCACTACCACACATTTTTCTAAACTATATATACATATATTTGTCATACATACATATCAAGTTATTCCTAACTTATAAATGATGAAACCAATTTAAATAAATTATCTTATCATTGATTGTGATCTCAAAGCTAGTAATTAAAATCCAAAAATAAAATTTAAGGCTGATAGTTGTGTAACTCACATATGATTAAGAAGCATTGCTTTAATTTAAGACCCAAGTATTCTGTAAAAGCTACATTAACAAATAAAACAGATTCTTTTTCCAGGTAACTATGTACTATTTTAAATCATATATGATAGGTGGAAAATTAATTAGCAAATAAGGTATGTTTTAAAGAGAAGAAAAGAGGAGATGAAAGAGCTCTAAGCAACAGATACTGGCTAAATAAGCATCTACTGAGGTTATTAAACCTGAATAAATGAAGCAGAAAATACAAGGTCCTGATAACTTAAATCAACTAAATAAGTTGACTTTCTCGGGGGAAGAAGTGGCAACAGAAATGATAGGAATGGGGATAGATTTTGCAACTTTACAATGGATGTGTGGTGAAGAATTTCACACACACACAAAAAATGACACATGATTCCTTGACCCATTCTTAACAACTCTTTTATAACTCAGTATGGTTTGAGAATGAGGGCTGGATTTTCCTCTTACTCCAGAATCCCAACAAATACTTGTCTGAAATATGAGGACTATTTGCTTTGATTTCATCATTGCTCCTTTACTACAGGGGTAAGCCTCTCTACAAACGGAAGGAAACATTCTCGGCCATGATTCTAGAATTTTGGGCGGGGGGGATCTTTGCTAGGTCTCAAATTTAGAGTATAGGAAACTGCTGATTCATTGAAACACTATCCTGAGCTTAAACACTATCTTGAACTCATGTACATCATCTTCCCCTAAACTATCTAGCTATCTTTCTCTAAAATATTTCCAATCCATTATCAACTCTTTCCCAGTATTATCTGTTGAACTCATTAAGCTTTATCTCTTTAAAAAGGCTTAGTGTTTTCAATTGCTTCCAAGAAAAAAATCATAAAACTTAACATCACTCTATTTTTTTTCTTTTGGCTAAGATCAGGTATATATTTTTTTCTATGATTTAACCCTAAGCATATCTACAACAAGAATTTAATCCACCATTACATTATTTCCTTGTTTTGATCTATAAATAACTAATACATGTATTTGCAACCCAACACAAAGCAAAACCGATCCCCTGACCTATTATGATAAAGCCCAAATCACACAATGTTTTCTGGATTTATTTTTGGTTTTCTTCTTAAAATTGAAGAAACAGAATCTATCATTTGGATTTGCTTATCTTAGGCCATCTACTTTGGAAAATTGTTAATGGAACATTTGCCTTGCTATAGAAATCACATTCTTGTTTCTTGTTCATTTTTCTGTTTCTCTTTTTCCTGGAGACAAACTCAAATGCTCCTTACATATTGTGGAAAGAGAAAAAACAAGCCCAGTCATTATTTCAAGCTTTATATTAAAATGTTCCTAGGGTGCCTGGGTGGCTTAATTGGTTAAGTGATTCTTAATTTTGGCTCAGATCATGATCATATGGTTATGAAATGTAGACCCTCCTCAGGTTCCACATTCAGCAAAGAAACTGCTTTAGAGTCTTTTCCCTTCTCCCCCTCCATCCCTTTCTTCCCCACAAAAATTAAATAGGTAGGTAGGGAGATTGGTAGGTAGATAGATAGAAAGATAGATAGATAGATAGATAGAGAGATAAAATCTAAAAAAAAAAAGTTGCTCAATGAGACCGACTTTGACAGGAATGTTAGGGAATGAAACAAGGTGCTTAAGTATATTATATGACAGCTGGAACAAAATCAGTCAAAATTTAGTTTTAGTCCAAGAATATACACCACAGAAATTCTCAGTCTTTGTGGAAACATGTGACATTAGTTATAGAACAGGATAACAGAGCAGCAAAATGGTGGTTGCAGTTTATTAGCTATTGGGTGATCAACTTGAGTTTAGGAAAATTTTAGTGGGGAGGAATAGTTGGAGACAAGTTTTTCAGGATGATAGTAAAATATTTTTTTAATTTTTTAGGGATTCTGAAAGTCATTCCTTTTGGCCATCCTTTGGCTCAGGAAAACTTTCTTATGCTGAATATCAGAGTCCAGACTGTAACCCTATCCAGATTTCCAGGTTTGAAGAACAAATGAAGTCCCATAGCACAGGAATGTTTAGTTTCAAGTAGATCACCAATTTTCTGTGTGATTGATCTTTCTTATGAATTCATTCATCAGATAGTGGCTATACAAAAGTACCTATGGATCTGGACAAGATGCAATACAGAATTGTGATGTTAAGAAACACAAGAAGCATTAATACACTTTGAAGTGTTTCTGTTAGCAACACTGACTCTTCTCAATTCTAGTCAGGAAAAAAAAAATCTTACATCTGAATTTCTCCATTTGGAAAGTGACAAGGGGGCCAGATTTCCAAGTTTTTGTATCTTTCTGTATAGTTCTTTAAGCTATTGGTTAAGTGTTGACAAAGCCAGGGATTAGTTATTTTTAAAAGTATTAGAAATAAATGGAAAACTCTGATAATTAAAAATTTATAACAAATGATGTAAAGATAATTATAATTTTTAAAAAGAGAGAGAAGAAAAGGGGAACAATTAGTGGCTTTTTGCATTTAGAGTCTGTATCTGGAAATATGTCAGAAGTATGAAAATTGGTTATTTGAGCAAAAATTTTTGGAAAAGTTGAGTTATTTATGATGCTGTTTGTTTTTAGATAATACCCAAAGACTCTCAGTTTTACATTTGTAAGCATCAAAGACATCCAGGTCATGGGAGTGTGAGGCATTGTGAGTTTGAAAATACAAATCCAAGAATCTGTGCTTTCAAAGATAACTGCCTTGTTAGTAGGACCTGATATGGTCTTTTTCCAAAGAAGCGTAAGACAATCCTTATTTTGTTTTTGAGGTTTTCCTTTGGTAAATCTCCTTAGACCTGTTAGTTACAAACTTCTGAATATGGCAATAAACCTTTAAAAGTTGGCAGTAAGTTCTTAGACATATAATTGCTAGCCTTACCAGGTGAGAGTTAAGAAGATGATAACCTTTTATTTCCCACCAGTGAATTTTTTAGCAGCTGAGGAAGTAAAGGATACCTCAGGTCATGGCAGTTAATCCTTCAAAAAAATTGTCCAAGCCTTATTTGTTCTTTTATTTTTCACTACTGATACAGGATGATAAAGATGACAGAATTTCTGGATGATGAACAGTACCATTATAGCTATTTGATTACAGTTCTTATAAAATAGGCACTTCTATCTCTAGATAAAAAGCTTAGTAATAAATACACCAAGTTGACAATACAAAGACTAGGAGGTTGATTGTTGTTTGTTTTATTTCATCTTGTTTTTTGGTTGTAAATGTAGTTGCCATTTGGAAGAGGAAGCCTTATGGCCATCTAAAAAATATATAGACAATAGTAAACATATCTATACCCACTTGAAGGCGGTTACTGCATAAAGTCTATTTGTTAAATATCAAATAGACATTGAAGCTTTTGTTCTTGCTTATGGCTACCATTTGCCTGGATTATAAATTTGGCAGATGGGACATGTGCCAAAAACATCCTAGGAAGTTTTGAGTGAAATGATCCTAGCTATAGTGATTTTAAGATTTCAGCCAATTTGTTATGGTGTTTATGATCAAACTGAATAAGTATGTTAATAAATTATGTTATTTAATTATGTTAATAATTATTGTAATCAATGATTATTCTTGAAGTGAGACTATTTTATAAACAGAATAGACATGAACAAGCATCTATAGCAATTTGACTTACATTAGAAACCAAACTTATTGTCATTAATTGTATCTGATACTCATGTATATTGACTTTGGAACATAAATCATTTTGTTGAGTTATTATGCAAGACTTTCTGCTTAAACGTGAGAGTATTTTAATCTGAGGATTTCAATGAGTCTTTTACAGGGACACAAGTCAACTCATAACAGTGCACCCTCTGTCCTCCTCCAAATTAATGTCTTTCTCTTATGGAAAATAAATTCACCCCAACCCCACATCCTTAAAAGGATTATTAATCCATTTCAGTGATTTCAGTTTCAACTCAAAGTCCCAAACCTTATCTAAATATAACCAACTCAAACTCACCTAAATTAGTTACAGGTGAGAATCCAGCTATGGTTCATCCAGGGACAAAATTCACTGTTATCTGTGTACTTGTGAAATTTGAAACCAAGTTATATACTTATAAAATATATTGTTGGGATAGTTATAGGATAGACATTGCTATTCCAAAAAGGTATAAACAGAAGAAAAAGGGGTCTCAAGTCCCAGGCAAGTCTGAAAACAAGCAGGGAAAATTCAATTTTATTTCAAGGCTTTGAAAATAATCCTGGACAGGAGACTTTTGTTCAGTTCTCCTCAGTTCTCCTCAGCTTTTCCACGTGCATTGCATGTCATCCCACTGACCCTAGCCTGTGTTATTCTGTGGAAAAAACATGGAAATTAGAGAGCTACCACTTTTCTTGCTCTTTGCTTCTTCCCTGCACTATTGCAGTACAGATAGTCCCTGACTCAAAATGGTTCAACTTATGAGTTTTAACTTTACAATGGTACAAAAGTGATACACATTCAGTAGAAATCATAACTGGAATTTTTAATTTTGCTCTTTTCCTGGGCTAATAATAGGTGGTATGATGCTCTCTCCTGATCCTGGGCACAGCAGCTCCCACTTAGCCACATGATCACCAGGGTAAATAAGTGATACATTTATAACCAATCTCTTTTCTCTTTATGTACAGAATCCAACATATTACATGAGATATTCAATTGTTTATAATAAAATATGTTTTATGTTGGAGGAGTATGTGCAACTGTAGGCCAATGCAAGTGTTCTGAGCATATTTGAGGTAGGCTAGGCTAACTTGTGATGTTTGGTAAGTTAGGTATATTAAATGTATTATCGACTTATGATATTTTCACATTATGATGGGCAAGGTGTAACCTCATCAGAAGTCAAGGAAAACCTATATTTGTATAATAGCTTGATTATTACTTTCAGTATGGCCCATTGTCGCAATTGGCTACCTTGACAACTGGCAGTATAACAACTGCCATAAAGCACAGTAGTTTCACTTTCAGGGTCACTATTTTTATTTCACAGCAAAAAGATTTCACTTCAGTGCCCCATGAAGAGATAGAAACACATTATGAGGGAAAGTTTAAGAAGAAAACAGGACCCTTCAACAAATCATGCTTCTCTTTAATTTCAAGTCCTTTTCCAAGTTCACCATCAAATAGTCATGTTTGGTACCCCAGGTACCATAAACTTTGCTTAATATTTTGTGCATTAAAATTAAACAGTAATAGTTTTTAAGACTTGTTGAAAGTTATATATTAAATTCTGAATTCCTGAAGATAGTTTTCTGTTTCCTCTAGTTAAAATTAACAATGCTTATTTTGTTTTTCTATAGATATGCTCTCAAATTTTGAAAGAAGAATTTTTCATATAATTATTTTGGTTTTTGGATGATGTGTGATATGTGTGCATGCATGCATATTTGGGTATATATGTGCATGTGAGCAATAAGATATAGAGACAGTAAAACACAAAAGGGCTATATATAGAAATTTCCAGGTTTATAATTTTAAATAACTAAGATTAAAATGTTGGAGGAGATAAAAGACTAGACTGAGTACTTCAAGTTGGAATAGGAAATGATAAATATTGCATAGCAGATCTGAAAAAAATACAAATTCTATAATTGAAAAATACGATTATCAAAATTAAAAACTCAATGACACCAGATTAAATAAGTGAAGAAAAATTGGCAAATTGAAGACAGGTTAGAATAAAGGAAAAAAAATAAAAGAACAACTAAGAAAAGTAATGAAATAATTGCACATTTTCAAACTCTCACAAAACTTGAGAAAAATGAAAATATGGAATTAAAAATTAAAAACTAATATAAAGAGAGGTCTATAAAACAACCAGTAAGAAAGGGAAAGGATTTATTTTATCTTCAAAGAAGTAACAATCATGCTTTATAATTAAGAATAACAGTTGGCTTTTAAACAAAAAGTTTGGAAGCTGGAATAATTGAATGGTATCATCATAATAATGGATAACCACGTGCAACTGGGGAGGGCATTTTGTCCCAAGCATAGGCAATAATTGGATTCACTGTTTTTATTTAATTAAAATACATAATAAAACTGAGTAGAAACAACTTTGCTTTTTATTATTATCATACATTAGGGTTTCTAAATAGTGTCAATGATAAAGCATTGGTTATTTGGATCCTCCACACACACATGTTTCATAATGCCACTGAAAAATGTGTTGATTAGGATTATATACTTCATAAAAATCCTCTTTAAGAATGAAGGTGGATACCTAGGCATTTTTATAGGTTCACCTTGTGTCATACAAACGTGTTGAACTCACTTATTGGTTCTAGTAGCTTTTCTTTTTGGTAAATTCTGTAGCATTTTTCATATAGAAAATTATCTTGTCTCCAAGTAAAATAGTTGTACTCCTTCCCCCAGTAGATCATAATACCTTTTATTTCATTGATCTGTTTTATAGTGGCTAAAACTTTCAGTAAAATATTGAGGAGAAATAGTAGATGGACATCCTTGCCTATTCCCTGCTTTTAGGTGGAAAATTACTAGTCCTTTACCATTAAATGTAATATTAGCTGTAGGTTTTTCATAGTTACCTTGTATCAGTTTGTAGAAGTTTCCTTCTAATAACGACTCTAAAAAAAAAAAAAAAAAAAAAAAACCAAACTCCTAACAATACCAAACATTGGCAAGGATGTAGTGCTCGCACATTTCAATTTGTATACCCCCTTTGGAAAATTTTTTCTAGTCATCTAGTGATCTTGAAAACAACTTTTTAAAGATTTTATTTCTTATTTGTCAGTGAGAGAGAGATAGATAACAAGCAGGGGGAGCAGCAGGCAGAACGGGGAGGAAAAGCAGGCTCCTTGCTGAGCAGGGAGCCTGATGCAGGGCTTGATCCCAGGACCCCAGGATCATGACCTGAGCCAAAGGTAAACACTTAAGCAACTGAGCCACCCAGCACCCCTTGAAAACAATTTCTAAACCAAATTGTACACACATGTGTACCAAAAGATGCAAAAAACAATATTGGTAGCAATATTATTTGTCAACATTTTAAACTGGAAAATTAAAATATCATTCCATGATTTCCAATTAATTGGAATATATTTACTCAATGGAATAACATAGAAATTAAGATAGCATAGGTAGATCTACAGTCAACAGCATGCATAAGTATTATAAAAGTAGTGCTGAGTAACAGAAGCAAAATCTGAAGGATTACATACAATATAATTAATTTATATAAATTTAAAACATAAGCAAAAGCACTCTGAGTTAATCTGTTAGAAATCATAATAGTAGTTGACTTTGAGTATGCAGGCAGCTTTTGGTGTAACTGTGGGTATGCTGATTCTCTGCATATGTGTTATACTGAGTTGAAAAAAATTAGAAAATTTGTCCAAATAGAAATATGCTATAATAAATTTGGACCACTTTTTGCCTCATTGCATCTGAGAGAGCAAGATGGGTCACCAGAAGCTCTACTAGAGCCATCTGAGGAAATCTGGCCAGGGTTCTCATGGTTGCCATATCTGCTCAAACCGGCACAGTCTGGCCCAGAAAAATGTGCTTCAGTATGTGTCTCCAGTGTTTCTGTCAGTATGGGAAAGATATAGGCATCATTAAGGTGGATTAGGTGAATTTCCTTGAATGCATCATCCAAGATATGTACCTCAACTGCAGATCCAATATACCTACCTTAATGTTAACTCATTGTACATAAAATTAAAATATTTCAATTATGAAAAATAAAATTTAGACCTTTAAACCAAATATCTATCCCTCCCTCCATCTTCCTGCAAATAGTTCAGCAACATTCACTGATTTCAAAAATACTAGGTAAAAGAAGGATCAAATGAATTTAGAGACAACAGGAAATAAGCTTTGTGTTTCAAATTAGATTTTTACATTTAAGGCAGGAACAATAACCTCAAAATGAAAGTCCTCCTTCTGTAAGGCAACAATATATTACTGATTAAAACCTGTCCTTACCACTTAAAAAAAAAAAAAAAGACTTCATGTTCAAGAGTCTCCTATTTTAAAGAACCAAGGACTTAGCTTTGAAGGACCCTGAGCTTAATATGTTTGCCATAGCAAAGAAATAGGAACAAGAACAGAGAAGAACTTTACCTCCTTGTCCCTGGACTCTTGTTAAAGATTACCTATAACGTATGCCTTTCTGATGGGGTTAAGCTCAATGAAACCCATAAAGAAATTCACTATATGAGAATGTTAAACTAGCCTTAATGCAGAAATGGTGACAAGAATCAGCATGTTGGTATAAGGCTTAAGTAACACTCCCCAACTAAGTGTCTTAGGACCAACCCAAAAAGAATTTTGGAGAAAATTTTAATTTGCATTTATCTGAATATTTGTCAAGAACTATCTGATAAAGAGCAAGTGAACCTGAATACTTGGTGCTTGAAATAATCTAAATTACCTAGGTGGCTAGAAGGTTCATGGGTCTAAACACTTCTCATCAGATGCAATAAAGGGAGAAGCTTATGATGAATAACAAGATGAAGTAAAGTGTGTTTCTGAAAACACTTGCAGATGAATAGACCAAGTAAGTCCCTACTACCTATTCCCCACCAAAATCTGGATGCTACATAAGACACGATGTCACCTGGGATTTAGAAGTCATGGGGAAATAATATGTAGAAGACAGATATAACCCTATATTTAATAGGCTAAAACCACATTTGAATGAACATTTATTCAATTCATTGACAATACCTCAAGTGATTAAATTATGTTATGGAAGCCAGAAGATAGAACATGAGATGATATTTTAAGTTTGTTTTTTAGAAAAATAAATTTGGAACTTTATACACATCAGTTTCAATTGTGAAATTTTATCTAATAGTTAAATAATGACTATTGTTAAATATCTTCTACTTAGTGGACTCCTATAGCCAGAAAAGCACAAAGGCCCAATGATTAATAGAATCCAATGATTTTTAAAAAAGAACTAAGGCTAGATTATTACCCTACCATGACCCATTCATTTCACAAAGATGTTACCAGAGGTGCTCTCTACTTTCCAAATTTTAGAGTCACTTAAGCCTTTTGACTAGTTTACAACCCAAATAGTGTTTTTGTTCCCCTGAGTTTTAGTCAACTGCTCATTGTATGATCTTGGTCATAAAATGACTTTGATTTTTAAATTTTCTTTTTTTTTAAAACTTAACAATTGTCCTTATTTTTTTAAAAGATTTTATTTATTTACTTGACAGAGATCACAAGGAAGCAGAGAGGCAGGCAGAGAGAGAGGTAGGGAAGCCGGTTCTCCGCTGAGCAGGGAGCCTGATGTGGGGCTCAATGCCAGGACCCTGGGATTATGACCTGAGCCGAAGGCAGAGCCCAGGAGCCACTGATTTTTAAATTTTCTATTCAAATTTGTCATTGACATTTAGCTTACCTGAGCACTGAATTTTAGAAAAGTATCTCATGTTCAAGTCTATTCTAACCGTCCAAGATATGTCCTAACAGTTCCACCATTTATTTATTTATTTTTTTAATTGCCTGAGAAAAGGGAAAGGAGAAAGCTTTCATATCAAAGCATCTACCGCCCATGTCAAGCTAACAAATATTTTCAGGTACTACTATGCTCCATAGTTTATTGATATCTGCTTATAATGTAGATAAAAATAAGGTGAATATAATACTTTGGTACTTAATAGGTAACATGTACCTGTGGCCACTTGATGGTTTGCTAAATTTAAGGCAAGTCTTAGAAAATCATAGTATTTTGAATTACTTACCATCTTTATATGATAAAGAGGATTACACATTTGGATTTCCGATTGATTTTAGTTATATCATCACCTGACAAATAAATGATCAGTATGAAGACACAAGTAGTACCTAGTTGATTACAGTAAATAAATATAATCAAGTTTGATGTACTTGCAGATACCTGATGAAACAAAGTATTTTGTATCAAACTGTTGTATATTCACCTGGTGTAATATAATGAAAATTAATAATGTGGGAATAATAACCAATTGGAATTTTAAAAGCTTCAAACGTGAATGTAAATTTCTAAGTAAACTCACAAGAAGGAAAAAATAGAATATAATTTCAATCTTTAAGTGCCAGTTTATTGATACTTAGTGACATCAAGTATAAAATGAATGTTTTTCTTTACATATCAGAAGCCAACAACACATGCTGAGGGCATTTGTAGCTTTTTATATCCACACCTTAATAAAGATAATAAATATATCCTGTAGTTAGAGTAGAAAAGGTCTTATTCAGATATATTTCTCTAGAAATACTTAAAAATTATTATAGGAAGAGAAACATGAGTGAAGCTGGTAGTGTGGAATCACTTAGGTTTATTTTCAGAATTTTCTGAATTTTTTTTCTTAAGTTTTATTTTTTTATTTGAGAGAAAGAGAGAGAGAGCGCATGAGAGGGGAGAAGGTCAGAGGAAGAAGCAGACTCCCTGCAGAGCCAGGAGCTTGATGTGGGACTCAGTCCTAGAACTCCAAGATCATGACCTGAGCCGAAGGCAGTAGCTTAACCAACTGAGCCACCCAGACATCCCTGAAGGGTTTTTTTTTTTTTCATTTCTAAATATTTATTTATTTATTTTTTATAAACATATAATATATTTTTATCCCCAGGGGTGAAGGTTTTTTTTTAATTAAGAAAAGAATAATTAATTTCCACAAGAATGATTTTTTTAAAATGGCTAGCCCATCACATAGAATGGAAAGTATACTGTAGAAATAATTAACTTAATATTATGGTAAATGAAACTGTAATTACTATGACAGAATAAAAGAATAATGATAGTGATAAATCTATGGGGGAAAAGGCTATAATAAAAAAGAAAAATATTTTTCAAGAGGAGAATAACAATATTGTTTATATACTATTAAATTGGATAGAAAGGTTAAAGTAGGTTAACTATTAAAGAATTTAACAAGGAATATGCAAATATAGAGTTGATTTACAAATGGCCTGATAAAGTTCTATCTTCATACTTGAGGATGTCTGGATGTCCACTTTTAACTATTGGTCAAGATAAGGGCATTGGGATCTATCTATGTTTTGGTGTTTAAGGTCCAAATAGTCCCTCCTGATCACTTTCCATACTAATGATTTGCTGCTGGCCTAACTGCTGTAAAGAACTTAGCTGTATCACCTGGCCAAGGGACCTATATTTTCTCGAGAGCTTCTACAGTTCTTTGTCTTAGTCCTCAGTGCTTGCCAGCTCTATTCCTCTTGCTACAACCATCCCTTTACTTTTAAATAAAAGCCTTTTGTGAGTATATGCTAGAAAGTCCAGTGATTATTTTTGAATATCTAAAGAAATCTTTGCAGCATACTAGAACAACAATAAATGAATCAGAAGGAAGATAAAATAACAACAAAATAATCACTCAAAAAGAAGGCAATATGGAAAGAGTAAAAATCAGAAAAAGGGTGAAAGAATGCAGATAGCAGATGCTAGAAATTCCTCCAAATATCTGAGTAATCACTGTAAATGCAAATATGTGGAAACACAATTAAGTACACTTTGGATTCTTGTTTTGCCCTTATCTCTTTTTAAGTGTTACCTAAAAACTTTTCCAAATGCTTAAATTTCATTTGAAACAGATATTTTAGAATGAAAATATTTTGTCTCCAAAATAAAATAACATTTATTTACAATATATTTTTCTTACGGTTAATGCTGGAATGTTGGCCTAAAAAAGGGAGAGTCAACATGTTGCCTCAACCCACAGCTTCACCATCTATGATTATAGCTGCTGAAAAAGATGAATTTGACATTTCAGTGAGTATTCTGACTCATGAACCAGGAAACTAGTCCAAATAAACTGGGTCAGCTGTAACTAAGAAAGGAAAATATGACAAAGACCATCTTTCTCTCAGTTTATGGTAATCATTTGACTCATTGTTGTTTATATCACAGACATTTTAAATAGTATTATATTTCAGTTAAAATGTGGCATCATTTTGAAACCAATCACTCTGAGTTTAAAGGGAAAAATACTTGAATCTTTTAAAGGTAAACATGATGATCTCTCTTAGACCTGAAAGTCATTTGAAAAAGTCATGGAGTCTCTTGCTGGGTAAACTTTGTATTTCATTGCTTGGATAAGGTACCTGATGACTGAGAAATTGAAAAGGCCTTGTGTAGTCGACATTGGTGAATGTCTGCCAGATAAAAAGTTAGTTTAAAAAAAAAAAAAAGTCATGTCAACTCACTTTTAAATTATAGAGTAACTCGGGAGACAAACCATAAGTGACTCTTAATCTCACAAAACAAACTGAGGGTTGATGGGGGAAGAGGGGTTGGGAGAAGGGGGGTGGGGTTATGGACATTGGGGAGGGTATGTGCTATGGTGAGTGCTGTGAAATGTGTAAACCTGGCGATTCACAGACCTGTACCCCTGGGGATAAAAATATATTATATGTTTAAAAAAATAAATAAAATAAAATTTATTATTAAAAAAAATTATAGAGTAACTCTTCAAATTAATGATTTAGCTGAAAACATGAGACAGAGTTAACATCTTTGTCTTCAGGATGGACTTTTGACTTGCATTAATATACAGATGTGGCTATAATTATTTACCTATATTTGTGCAAAATAAGTACAAACTATTATAGAAAATAACTTATGAAAATGCTTGGTCAAAAATACAAGTAGTATTGAAATATGCAAAGTGTGAAATAACCCTTTGGTCATTTTTTATCCTCGAACAATTGTATTGACGGTTACACTGTTGATGCAAAGACAATAGTGAATGACACTCCTGGTTTCTTATCAAGGTATACACATCAAGCTATAACAATAGTCATCTTTCTTCATCATTATACAAAATTTTTTAAAAAGATGTCAGTTACAAGGAAGTATTACAATTGCAGAAACTTGTAGTGCCTTTCCAACTCTTCAAGTTTTTCTGATGAGATAGATGGAGATATTAATGATTATAATTTCTTTAAATATGAAAAATAAAATGTGTCAATATTGGGAAGATCTGCATAATTCATTTAACAAATATGATACAAAATAATACATAGGTAAAATATCCATTCAAAGTAGGCTAATGAATTTTATAAAACTGAAGTATTAAAGATTTGTTGATATGGATTCACGTTCTACATTATACTTTCTTTAAGAAGCTACCACTTTTCAAGTTGGAATGTAGTAAGAAGAAAAGCTATGATTATCTGAAAAAAAAAGCTATTAAAATACTTCTAATTTTTTCCCAAATCATTTTTGTATAAGGCCAACTTTTCTTTATATTCTTCAAGCAGAAAAACTTATTGCAAGAGATTGAATACAGGAGTAGAAATGAGAATCCAGCTCTTTTCCATTAAGGTGTAAAGTAATGGTATCTTTTTCATTACTTGTTTTGGATAACATTATTTTCAATAAAATGCATTAATGTATAGTGGTGTCTTATTATAATAATTATTATTATGATTAAATAAATTGACAAGCAAGTATTTTGAAATATCTTAATTTTAATTTCTAATCAATTTTTTAAATTGTAAAGATGTCCCAAGATCAAAAAGATCGGTATATGAACTTATTCACCAAGTGTAATTTATAAGAATGTTCAAAAAAGGAATTTTTATTATTGTAACATCCTGTAAACAACTAAGTATATTTTAAATAATAAATGGGTAAAGGAATTGTGTTGTATTAACTTATAGTATTTATTTACCATATAACAATTTTGAGCAAAATTTAAATTTAAAAACTTGTGTTCACAATGCAAACCCTCAAACATGAGCTTATATGAAATTTTAGCACTACCTGGTATAGGAAAAAGCTCTCTCTTTTTTTTCTTGCAAAGGCCTATTTATTTCTCTACTATGTTGGTTCTAGGTTATTCTCTGTCTCCAGAATAAGAATTCCTCCTTTAATTTTAAATATTTCTGATACTGATATTGATAAATTTTAGAGTACAAAGACTCTCAACTTATATGTTCTCAATTACTGTTGTCAAGATTTGATGCTGCTCTGCTATTACAAACTTAGGTATTAAGGAATTTCACATTCCCCACTGAGATTTGAACAGAGTGCTCTTTTCAACCACCTAATAGCTGAGAATGGCCTTTCTTCTTTTTCATTGCATTGGATGAGTAGAAATAACTATAATATTTTCAGGGACTTTAAAGGACTTTGAAGGATAGAAAGTTAAATAGATATGAAATATATAGATATATTCTCAGGTTTCATTCAAACATTCATATGTGTGTCTATTAATATATGAATATATAAAACATATATAATATATAATTTAATGTTATATATACATATAATACATAATATATAATGTGTGTGTGTGTTTGTATATGTATATATATATGTAAGTGAAACCTGAAAATCCCTCTCAGTTGCTGAGATATCTTGCCTTACCTTCTGTTACATCCAATGTGAACTCTGAGACAATATTTAAGTTACAGATTGAAAAAATTTTGCTTTCTACTCATTTAAATTACTATGAGATGTAAAGGCAGCTCCCTACACTGCATTTGGAAAAAGTCTCTAATAGTTGAAGAAAGAACCTCAACGGAAAGGAATACAAATAGTACTGCAATTTCAGAACTGCCGACTCTTTTTTTAATCATAGGCATTTTATTGCCAAATACAGTAAACGTCTGTTGAGCTTTGATTTCTAAATAAGAGTATAATATTAACAAGATACTAAGTTGGGTTGCAAATTGATTCATTGAAAAACATCAGTATTCAAAATGAATTTATTTTTAACGGAAACATTGATGTGTTATTTATATTTCTAAATTTTAATATGCAACATTTTTATGAAAAATTGTCTATTTTTTTATACACAAAGCATCTCTACAAAATTAAATTTTAGCATAATATGACAACAGAGGGAAATATAAAATATAAAGAACATTTAATCTGACTTTTTTAATTTATCATAGTGGGTGTTAAGGAAATCCAATCAAGTGTTTTTGCATTCTGGTGAACCCACTTTTAAATAAAATTTCAGTGGATATAATAAATCTATTTCTCAACATTTTCTCCATTTTTTTTTCAAATCAGGGCATTTTAAATATTTACCCATGAATGAATTATGCACTTTATTTTTAAAATTATGCTATAATCAAACGTAATTTACTAGGTTCTGATCCAGTCAGCTGGTACTTATTAGACCAAGGAAAGGTGAAAACACAATGTGCCAGGGAAATCACAGCTTGAAACTTTAACCATAGAATAAGTATGGTTATTAGAATAGAATAGAATAGAATAGAACAAAATAGAATAACTACTCACAAAAGTAGCAATGGTCCCTTTCATGTTCCTCCACAACTCCTTGACAGAATGCCCTCTGATACTATACCACTGTCAGCCTCAGACTGTAGTAATGCTACTAACTGTACTGACACCTTGACATTTGCAATCTGTTGTGTAAATTATTCAACTTCCACCCCAAATATCTTTATGTTACCTTATTCTTTTTAAAATGTTTCACTTCCTATTTATTTAAGCTTCCTGGTTATAAAAGTAATGTATGTTTACTATAAGAGAATAAACAGGGGTGCCTGGGTGGCTCAGTGAGTTAAAGCCTCTGCCTTTGGCTCAGGTCATGATCCCAGGGTCCTGGCATCGAGCCCCACATTGGCTCTCTGCTCAACAGGGAGCCTGCTTCTCCCTCTCTCTCTGCCTGCCTCTCTGCCTACTTGTGATCTCTGTCCGTCAAATAAATAAATAAAATCTTTTTTAAAAAGGAAAATAAACAATTATTACTATAATTAGGCACACAAGGTGAAATTCCCTGGCTTCAAACCCTCTTTGCCAATCTTTTATGTGCATTCTAGAACAAGGTCATTAAGCTTTCTGTGATTCAGTTTCTGGAATTAAATAGTACTGATCTCATAGGGCTTATGTGAGACTTAAAATAATTAATAACACTTCAATAGTAATAGTGGCTTCATAAGCCTGAAGATGTCTAAAATTAAATTAACTAATCTGTTGTAAGGATGAAATTAACCTGAGAATACCATTTAAGGCCCAATAGACATTTGTTTAATATTAGCAGTAAAATGTGCTGTTACCACTTTAATCTCATATTATGCATATATATGTGTGTGTGTATATATATATATACACACATGTATAATATTTGGCAACTGCTATTTCATTCAGCATGAACATATCACTATATTCATAATTATTACTTTTTAAAATAAGTCTCTACTATCCCAATGTATGAAGAAAATGTAATTTAATCAGTCTGGTATTTTGGATTATGTATATGGTTTCCATTTTTAGTTTTGGAGAGAAGGTCAAATTTAGCACTCTTTTACATATATTTTATGCAAAGCATCTTTATTCCTTAAAATGCTTTCCTGGTATCAGAATTACTAGAATTAGGGTTATTTAACTCATTCATTCAAGCAATATTTAGTGCATGTCTGTATTGAGGCTGGCATTCATCTCAGATCACTGGCACATACTGCCAGGATTTCTATCCCCATGGAGATTGTATTCCATGCAGAATAATTTATGCTTTTGACATACACCATCAAAATCCCTATTGACAAAGCTTGTACCACATCATCTTCTTTTCAACAATGTATGAAATACTAGTCCTTAAACTTCAGCCAAAAAGGAATAATCTAAACAATCAAGCAACAATTTAACCAAAAAGCAAACAACAATAGTAACAACAACAAAAATAGAAAATGTGCAATTTTTAAAAAAATTTATTTATTTATTTGACAGACAGAGATCACAAGTAGGCAGAAAGGCAGGCAGAGAGAGAGGAGGGGAAGCAGGCTCCCTGCTGAGCAGTTAGCCCAATGTGGGGCTTAAACCCAGGATCCTGGGATCATGACCTGAGCTGAAAGCAGAGGCCTTAACCCACTGAGCCACCCAGGTGCCCCGAATATGTGCAATTTAGTAAGAGAAAAATACTATGACTTTTTTGCTTTATTTCCATTGATTTATTTTTAACTATTTTAATTAAGTATTCATACTCATAAATAGCTCCTGAGTTCATAGCTCCTGAATCTACCAGTATCTATCTATCTATCATCTATCTTTTTATCATCTATCTCTCTCCTGCCCACTTTTCATTGCACTATGTATAGCAGAGAATACGAGCTGCCAGTGTGGCTATCTGGAATTAAGTGCATTTCCCAAACTCCTTTTCCATTGTTAGCAGGCATATGATACATTTCTGGACAACAAAATATCAACTTATTCGAGCCTCAAGTGAAAATCTTTTTTTTTTTTTTAGATGATCAAACATAGTTTCTAATGATATAGGATATATATATATATATATATATATATGTATCGCCGTTCTTTTCATATTCTACTTTATTCCGATTTCAGACTCCATCTTGTCAGTTTTGTCAGTTGTTTTAGTCTGTAAAGTATTTACTGATGCACAAAACAAGTTCTTTTCATGTGTGAAAATGCACCAAATGAGTCCAGATTTTGTAGCAATGCTGATTAAAGCAACTGAATTTAATGTTGACTACCATCTATTTGCTATGGGAGTTCGGAAAAGTTACTTAACATCTCTGAATTTCATGTTCTTCATCTGTAAAATAGTGATAGTAATATCTGTATCACATGATTAGTGTCAAGATGGGAAACAGAAAGTGTATGTTGAATACTAGGAATACTGCCTCAATAATTTCTTTTATAAGTATTATTATTACAATTTTAGCTAGAATTACTCAAGCCTGTGATTACAAAGCAAAGCCATATGTCCTTCCCTTTTTGTGCTCAAATTATGGTGGCCTCTGGAACTTTATTGTTGGGAATTACACATCCTTCATTGTGTTTTTCCCAATCTTAGGAGAGTTCACATTTAAGTGTTTCACATATGCTCAAAAGCAAAACAAAAACAAAACCTTGTCATTTCTATTCACTTTAATGTCTGCATTCTTTCTTCTTTCCAATTTTGACTCCACTTGTTTGTGTCTGCTGCTCACAAAGTGATTTGGGAAGCCTCCTTGTTGCTGATATCCATTATGGGCACATTAGTATTCATGCACAGCCTACTTTTCTTGATGCTATGAAAATTTCTAAGTATTCTCGGAACCCAAACATTGATAACTTCTAAGGAGAGGTAGGAAGAATGGCTTTATTTCCGACACTCTGCAAAATTTTATCACTTGTGGCCCTGCATATAAAGGTTTACACCAATATACCGCTGCCATACTAGTTCCTTCAGCTACAAACCATAATTTCTTATAAAAATTTCACCAATGTCTCTCTATTAAGATTTTTTAAACCTCTAAACATAGGAATCAACTCAAATTTAAGCAAATATAAAATATAGTTGCAATAAAACAATCTTCATCATCTGATATCACATAGTTCCTCCCCCCAATATAATGGGTGTAAATCAACCCAAAACAACCCAACACATTGTTGTTGTTGTTGTTGTTGTTGTTACATGATTACCAACTATTCAGGACATAAATCAAAAATTGGGAAGAAAGAAAAAATGATTCATAAATATTCAAAAAAATATTGTGCCAATGAAATATAAGTCAAAATGTGTGTGTGAAGCCAGGATGCCTAAATATTAATATTATACCTGAAATACACTATTTTCCTTTGTAAATTAATAAATACTTTCCACAAAGCATTTTTAAGTTTTGTCCTTTGCCATAGTAAGATTTGAAATGCCCTTCATGAGGGGTGCCTGGGTGGAGCAGTCAGTTGAGCGATGGACTCTTGGTTTCCACTCCGGTCGTGATCTCAGTGTTGTAAAAGGGAGCCTCATGTTGTGCTCTGCACTCAGCACAGAGTCTGCTTAGATGTCTTTCTCCCTCTATCTTTGCCCCTCTCCCCCACCTCAAATAAATAAAAAATATAAATTAATCTAAAAAAATACCTCCCTTAATGATATCCAATGCCACAGAACTTCAACAGTAAAGATACTTATCATGTCTAAAAATATTCATATACTAGGAAAAGGGAAACAAAGTCATCATTTTTATTCTGATTTTGACATATTGGGATATAAGTTAAAGACATATATCGTAAATAATGCATTCAAAGTGTTTAGTATTTGTTGATAATACCAGATAACCATTTTTTCCTTTATGCCTTGCCTTATATTTATGAATATTATGTGGTGAGAAATGTCTTACCCAAAGAAGATTTGAATGAATCTGAATCAGGAACACAAATCACACAACATTGCATTTGTGTACTTTTGTTAAGGAATAAAAACAATTTCAAATATTACAACAGATGAGTACAAACAATTTACATATGGCATCTTGTACTTTCTATCATCCTAGAATTTGTAAAATACTTACACTTTCTCAAACTGTTATCACAGTTGTTGCTACAGAGCCACATGATGTTGACAGGTTATGGGTAATTACTTCTATTTTATAATAAGAGAAATGGTAAGATTGGAATACAATTTCATTAGTTTTCTTAACAGTATATTATTTCAAAGATTTGGACCAGTGAAACACTGATGGAGGGATATGACTGAAGTGGTGGTGTGAAAGATACATGTTATAGGCAATAATAGATGACCCAGAGAAGGGACACAGGCTTACAAGTGAGAATCTTTTGATTTCAATTTCAGTGGTCTGTGATGTGTGAAAATTCATTTACTATTTCAGACTCCGTTTTCTCCTTAATAAAAGTCAGATAATAAAGAGTCCCCCATTGGTCTTCTGGGAGGATTTAATAAGGAAAAAAACCTCATTAAATTCAATTTAAGTGTTTAGCACATAACATAAAACCTCAATCAATAGTTTTCCTTTGCCATTTTGTTTATGTTAGCCACAACCACATTTGTATTAATCACTTTCCCTGGACCCACTAAAACACACATATGTACACACATGCACACAAACACAGTTTATTTGATCTTCTTGTAAATATTTCATAAATAACTAAGGTCTGAGAATGTTTTGTCAAAAATAGCTTTATCTACTGATTTTTTAAAGAAAGCTTTCAAGCTATTAAGTCAAACTTAAACCCATGCTTTTTAGAAATGAACATGGTGTCTTCTAGTTAAATAATAAATGCATATGTTTTCATTCCTTCTAGCCTAATGGATACTTAATGATAGAAAAATCTATTTTAAATACTGTAGAATGTTGTTCCTTCGAGCAGGGGTTGAAGATGAAATTTTATATGGCATTAGAGTGGCTTACAATCTTCAAATTATTCTCTTTTTTTAAAGATTTTATTATTTGATGCAGAGAGAGATATCACAAATAGGCAGAGAGGCAGGCAGAGAGAGAGGGGGAAGCAGGCTCCCCACTGAGCAGAGAGCCCGATGTGGGGCTCTATCTCAGGACCCGAGATCATGACCTGGGCTGAAGGCAGAGGCTTAAACAACTAAGCCACCCAGACGCCCCTACAATCTTTAAATTATTCTTAAGGCCTTCCACTCCAGAATTGCACTTTCTTTGTTACCTTATGATCAAACAACAAGAGCGAAAAAAAATCAGTTAGTGATCACTTGATAATGATTTAAGCAAAACTTCACAAATAACAGCCCCATGTTGCTTTTACTTATATCTAACCCCTGCTAAATGTGTTAAAAGCTGGTCATCACTAGTTCAGAATTTATTTTAAGTGTGTATTTAAAAATGTAATATTGTGTAGACATTTAATCTTTGACAATTCAAAGGGAATTTCTTTTTTGAAAAATCAATAAAGTAGCAACAGCTGCCTTGGCATTGTATACCAAGTGGACAGGTTTCTAAGATCAAGGAGTGGTTAAGGTCAATATCTCAATTACCCTTTGTCCTGTAAATGATTCTTTCTATGTGCAAAGAAAAGTGTCCTGTCAGGATAACATGAGAGAAGATTGTGCACTTAGAGCCCAGAATCTATTTTTCTTTGGATAAACAGAATGCTTCACTTTCTTCCCTTTCTGCCAATCTTCCTTTCACAAGGACTAAATTACCTAAAGACTAACAACCTAACAACCGGAGAGCCGGCTGTTACCTGTCTGAACTTCAAAATCCTAAAAGCAATGGCAATTTGCCATATCGAAGACATGACAAAGACTGACCTTGTTTTTACTTAAACACTCCTCCCCATTTAGATATTGACGATGAGTCTGTCCTGTTATTTCCTGCCACTGTTTATGTTCATTGGGAGGAACCAATATCTTCATAGAACTTTTGTTTTTCATTTCTTTTCATCATGGCTTCATCTAAAGTATTCATTAAAGTGGAAACTTGCACAGATCTGATTACTCTAAAAACAGGTATCAGAAGATTATAACCCTGAACTATAGTTTTAATTATTGCTCTACCTGGAGTGAATTGAAAAGACAAAATAAAAACAGGAAAGCAAGGACTGGGAAAAATGATGACAGGGGTATGAAGAAATAGGAAAGTGGTACTATCTTCAACTTAGATAATACTGATATCTAGGTCTGGTCACCATATTCCCACTGAAAGATAAACACTGCAGTATATATACATCGAAGGTTGGATTTTAATCCAATTTCCAACATTTATTAAATTTGTGACTTTTATTTGAGGAGTTTGCACACTTATCTTTTCTTCCATTTCTGTATTCCCAAAATAAAGGTAAAAGGAGTCAAGTATGTAAAGTGTGTGGGTAACTAGCTAGAGCATAGTAAATGGTCAATGAATTTGCTGATATTGTCATGCCTAGCTTCTTTTAGAAATATTTCCCTTGACAAATCCCTTCAAATTTAAGCCATTTTTTGGTCAGGTTTCTTACAGTAATTCTATAGTGATACCGTATCCCAAATCTGACTGCAGCTAAAGGTATGAAGTGCAATTTTCTTTTATCTGACTCTTAAAAGTTATGTAAAAATTCAGAAACATGTATTTAAAGAGTTTAAGTAGCACTAACGAAAATTTTATAGATTTTTTTGGGGGGAAAATACAACTTCAAGTGACTATTACTCAACTCCTGATTTTCCCAAATTTTACCTTTTGCCAAAGTGCAATTTTAAATTGCGAAAGCCTAAAATACCAATCAGAGCACAGGGATATTGCAAAGAAAAAAACAAAAAACACATAGATAAACATAGGAAGAAGCAAGCATTTTGTTTGAAATGTCTGTGTTGTTGGAGTTATAGCCTTCATCATTGTGTGTGAAATACCTAGTTGAGGTGATTCACAATAATGTATTCAGCTATATACAAATAACATTTTTTTTTAATTTTATTTATTTATTTGACAGAGAGAGAGATCACAAGTAGGCAGAGAGTGTGTCGGGGGGAGCAGGCTCTCTGCTGAGCCGAGAGCCCGATGTGGGGCTCAATCCCAGGACCCTGAGATCATGACCTGAGCCGAAGGCAGAAGCTTAACCCACTGAGCCACCCAGGTGTCCCTACAAATACCATTAATTGCTCATTTAGAAAGAGCTGCCAGGTGAAACAGAAAACATGCTAAACACACTAGTTTAAAGATATCCTCTGATAGTTTGCAAATATATTATTAAATAAATTCATTCCAAATGAGTAGAAACTGTTGAAATTTTGAACTATGAATCATCTTGCATTAGTCTCTCTCATACACACACACACATGCACACACATACATTTTGCATATCTAATATTTTATGTACAAAAATATATATTTAATATTTTGATGGTTTTTAGTATAACCCATGTGTTGTAAGTATATTGCATGGGACAGAATGAAGGGAAATGCTCTTTTGTTCTTTTTTTTTTTTTATTTTTTATAAACATATATTTTTATCCCCAGGGGTACAGGTCTGTGAATCACCAGGTTTACACACTTCACAGCACTCACCATGGCACATACCCTCCCCAATGTCCATAACCCCAGCCCCCTCTCCCAACCCCCCTCCCCCCAGCAACCCTCAGTTTGTTTTGTGAGATTAAGAGTTACTTATGGTTTGTCTCCCTCCCAATCCCATCTTGTTTCATTTATCTACTCCTACCCCCTTAGCCCCCCATGTTGCATCTCCACTTCCTCATTTCAGGGATTTCATATGATAGTTGTCTTTCTCCAATTGACTTATTTCACTAAGCACAATACCCTCTAGTTCCATCCACGTCATCGCAAATGGCAAGATTTCATTTCTTTTGATGGCTGCATAGTATTCCATTGTGTATATATACCACATCTTCTTTATCCATTCATCTGTTGATGGACATCTAGGTTCTTTCCATAGTTTGGCTATTGTAAATCATGCTGCTATAAACATTCGGGTGCACGTGCCCCTTCGGATCACTGCGTTTGTATCTTTAGAGTAAATACCCAGCAGTGCAATTGCTGGGTCATAGGGTAGTTCTATTTTCAACATTTTGAGGAACCTCCATGCTGTTTTCCAGAGTGGTTGCACCAGCTTGCATTCCCACCAACAGTGTAGGAGGGTTCCCCTCTCTCCGCATCCTCATCAGCATCTGTCATTTCCTGACTTGTTAATTTTAGCCATTCTGACTGGTGTGAGGTGGTATCTCATTGTGGTTTTGATTTGTATTTCCCTGATGCTGAGTGATATGGAACACTTTTTCATGTGTCTGTTGGCCATCTGGATGTCTTCTTTGCAGAAATGTCTGTTCATGTCTTCTGCCCATTTCTTGATTGGATTATTTGTTCTTTGGGTGTTGAGTTTGCTAAGTTCTTTATAGATTTTAGACACTAGCCCTTTATCTGATATGTCATTTGCAAATATCTTCTCCCATTCTGTCAGTTGCCTTTTGGTTTTGGTAACTGTTTCCTTTGCTGTGCCAAAGCTTTTGATCTTGATGAAATCCCAATAGTTCATTTTTGCCCTTGCTTCCCTTGCCTTTGGCGATGTTCCTAGGAAGATGTTGCTGCGGCTGAGGTCGAAGAGGTTGCTGCCTATGTTCTCCTCAAGGATTTGGATGGATTCCTTTCTCACATTGAGGTCCTTCATCCATTTTGAGTCTATTTTCGTGTGTGGTGTAAGGAAATGGTCCAATTTCATTTTTCTGCATGTGGCTGTCCAATTTTCCCAGCACCATTTACTGAAGAGGCTGTCTTTTTTCCATTGGACATTCTTTCCTGCTTTGTCGAAGATTAGTTGACCATAGAGTTAAGGGTCTATTTCTGGGCTCTCTATTCTGTTCCATTGATCTATGTGTCTGTTTTTGTGCCACTACCATGCTGTCTTGATGATGACAGCTTTGTAATACGGCTTGAATTCTGGAATTGTGATGCCACAAACTTTGGCTTTCTTTTTCAATATTCCTTTGGCTATTCGAGGTCTTTTCTGGTTCCATATAAATTTTAGGATTATTTGTTCCATTTCTTTGAAAAAAATGGATGGTACTTTGATAGGAATTACATTAAATGTGTAGATTGCTTTAGGTAGCATAGACATTTTCAAATACTTGTTCTTCCAATCCTGGAGCATGGAACATTTTTCCATTTCTTTGTGTCTTCCTCAATTTCTTTCATGAGCACTTTATAGTTTTCTGAGTATAGATTCTTAGCCTCTTTGGTTAGGTTTATTCCTAGGTATCTTATAGTATTGGGTGCAATTGTAAATGGGATTGACTCCTTAATTTCTCTTTCTTCTGTTTTGTCTTTGGTGTAGAGAAATGCAACTGATTTCTGTGCATTGATTTTATATCCTGACACTTTACTGAATTCCTGCACAAGTTCTAGCGGTTTTGGAGTAGAGTCTTTTGGGTTTTCCACATATAGTATCATATCATCTGCGAAGAGTGATAGTTTGACTTCTTCTTTGCCGATTTGGATGCCTTTAATTTCTTTTTTGTTGTCTGATTGCTGAGGCTAGGACTTCTAGTACTATGTTGAATAGCAGTGGTGATAACAGACATCCCTGCCGTGTTCCTGACCTTAGCGGAAATGCTTTCAGTTTTTCTCCATTGAGAATGATATTTGCGATGGGTTTTTCATAGATGGCTTTGATAATATTGAGGTATGTGCCCTCTATCCCTACACTTTGAAGAGTTTTGATCAGGAAGGGATGCTGTACTTTGTCAAATGCTTTTTCAGCATCTATGGAGAGTATCATATGGTTCCTGTTCTTTCTTTTAATAATGTGTTTTATCACATTGATTGATTTGCGGATGTTGAACCAAACTTGCAGCCCTGGAATAAATCCCACTTGGTCGTGGTGAATAATCCTTTTAATGTACTGTTGAATCCTATTGGCTAGTATTTTGGTGAGAGTTTTCGCATCTGTGTTCATCAAGGATATTGGTCTGTAGTTCTCTTTTTTGATGGGATCCTTGTCTGGTTTGGGGATCAAGGTGATGCTGGCCTCATAAAATGAGTTTGGAAGTTTTCCTTCCATTTCTATTTTTTGGAACAGTTTCAGGAGAACAGGAATTAGTTCTCCTTAAATGTATGGTAGAATTCCCCTGGGAAGCCATCTGGTCCTGGACTTTGTTTGGAGATTTTTGATGACTGTTTCAATCTCCTTACTGGTTATGGGTCTGTTCAGGCTTTCTATTTCTTCCTGGTTCAGTTGTGGTAGTTTATATGTCTCTAGGAATGCATCCGTTTCTTCCAGGTTGTCAAATTTGTTAGTGTGGAGTTGCCCATAGTATGTTCTTATAATTGTCTATATTTCTTTGGTGTTAGTTGTGATCTCTCCTTTTTCATTCATGATTTCATTTATTTGGGTCCTTTCTCTTTTCTTTTTGGTAAGTCTGGCCAGGGGTTTATCAATCTTATTAATTCTTTCAAAGAACCGGTTCCTAGTTTCATTGATTTGCTCTATTGTTTTTTTGGTTTCTATTTCATTGATTTCTGCTCTGATCTTTATGATTTCTCTTCTCCTGCTGGGTTTAGGGTTTCTTTCTTGTTCTTTCTCCAGCTCCATGGGTGTAGGGTTAGGTTGTATACCTGAGACCTTTCTTGTTTCTTGAGAAAGGCTTGTACTGCTATATATTTTCCTCTCAGGACTGCCTTTGCTGTATCCCACAGATTTTGAACTGTTGTATTTTCTTTATCATTTGTTTCCATAAATTTTTTCAATTCTTCTTTAATTTCCTGGTTGACCCATTCTTTCTTTCGAAGGATGCTCTTTAGTCTCCATGTATTTGGGTTCTTTCCAAATTTCCTCTTGTGATTGAGTTCTAGCTTCAGAGCATTGTGGTCTGCAAATAGGCAGGGAATGATCCCAATCTTTTGATACCGGTTGAGACCTGATTTAGGACCGAGGATGTGATCTACTCTGGAGAATGTTCCATGTGAACTAGAGAAGAATGTGTATTCGGTTGCTTTGGGATGAAATGTTCTGAATATATCTGTGATGTCCATCTGGTCCAGTGTGTGATTTAAGGCCTTTATTTCCTTGTTGATCTTTTGCTTGGATGATCTGTCTATTTCAGTGAGGGGAGTGTTAAAGTCCCCTACTATTATTGTATGATTGTTGATGTGTTTCTTTGATTTTGTTATTAATTGGTTTATATAGTTGGCTGCCCATGTTAGGGGCATAGATATTTACAATTGTTAGATCTTCTTGTTGGACAGACCCTTTGAGTATGATATAGTGTCCTTCCTCATCTCTTATTATAGTCTTTGGCTTAAAATCTAATTGATCTGATATAAGGATTGCCACCCCTGCTTTCTTCTGATGTCCATTAGCATGGTAAATTCTTTTCCACCCCCTCACTTTAAATCTGGAGGTGTCTTCGGGTTTAAAATGAGTTTCTTGTAGGCAACATATAGATGGGTTTTGTTTTTTAATCCATTCTGATACCCTGTGTCTTTTGATTGGGGTATTTAGCTCATTAACATTCAGGGTAACTATTGAGAGATATGAATTTAGTACCATTGTATTGCCTGTAAGGTGACTGTTATTGTATATTGTTTCTGTTCCTTTCTGATCTACTACTTTTAGGCTCTCTCTTTGCTTAGAGGACCCCTTTCAATATTTCCTGTAGAGCTGGCTTGGTGTTTGCAAATTCTTTCAGTTTTTGTTTGTCCTGGAAGCTTTTAATCTCTCCTTCTATTTTCAATGATAGCCTAGCTGGATATAGTATTCTTGGCTGCATGTTTTTCTCGTTTAGTACTCTGAATATATCATGCCAGCTCTTTCTGGCCTGCCAGGTCTCTGTGGAGAAGTCTGCTGCCAATCTAATATTTTTACCATTGTATGTTACAGACTTCTTCTCCCGGGCTGCTTTCAGGATTTTCTCTTTGTCACTAAGACGTATAAATTTTACTATTAGGTGACGGGGTGTGGCCCTATTCTTATTGATTTTGAGGGGGGTTCTCTGCATCTCCTGGATTTTGATGCTTGTTCCCTTTGCCATATTGGGGAAATTCTCTCCTATAATTCTCTCCAATATACCTTCTGCTCCCCTCTTTCTTCTTCTTCTGGAATCCCAATTATTCTAATGTTGTTTCATCCTACAGTGTCACTTATCTCTCAAATTCTCCCCTCATGGTCCAGTAGGTGTTTGTCCCTCTTTTGCTCAGCTTCTTTATTCTCTGTCATTTGGTCTTCTATGTCGCTAGTTCTTTCTTCTGCTTCATTTATCCTAGCAGTGAGAGCCTCCATTTTTTATTGATTCTCATTAATAGCTTTTTTGATTTCAACTTGGTTAGAAATTAGTTCTTTTATTTCTCCAGAAAGGGCTTTTATATCTCCCGAGAGGGTTTCTGTAATATCTTCCAAGCCTTTTTTGAGTCCGGCTAGAACCTTGAGAATTGTCATTCTGAACTCTAGATCTGTCATTTTACCAATGTCTGTATTGAAAAAATATAAAAAAGATAAAAAATATGCATATTAGATAAACTAGTTAAAAAAACGTTAAAAAAGAAAAGGGTAAAAGTTAAAAAGAATTAGCAGAAGAAGAGAAAAAAAATTGAAAAAGAAAAAAATTTAAATTAACTGCAAGACTAAAGAATCATGGGGAGAAAGCCATGAGTTCTGTGCTTTGTTTTCTCCTCCTCTGGAATTCCACTGCTCTCCTTGTTATTGAACCTGCACCTCTTGGTAGGTGAACTTGGTCCTGGCTGGATTTCTTGTTGATCTTCTGGGGGACAGGCCTGTTGTAGTGATTCTCAAGTGTCTTTGCCCCAGGCAGAATTGCACCACCCTTACCAGGGGCCTGGCTGAGTAATCCGCTCGGGTTTGCTTTTGGGGGCTTTTGTCCCCTGAACGCTTTCCGTAGAGTTCCGGAGGACGGGAATGAAAATGGCGGGCTTCCAGTCTCTGGCCCGGAGAAGCCGAGAGCTTGGGGTCCCACTTCTCAGTGCGCTTTCAGAGAATAGCGCCCAATCACTTCCGTCTCCCTGGCCTCCAGCTGTGCTCTGAGCTCACCCAGCCTGTGGCTGGTTCAAGGTTACCCTAAGCTGAGAGCTCACTCCTCGGCTCTGTCTCTGTAGCCGACTTCCCCATTCTAATACCTGCAAGCTCTGCGACACTCAGACACCCCGGATCCTTCTCTGACCCTGCGGGACCTGGGGCCACACTGACCCCGCGTGGGCTTTACCCTGGTTTAACCTCTCGAGTGATGTCCCTCAGCGGAACAGACTTTTAAAAGTCCTGATTTTGTGCTGCGTTGCTCTGCCACTTGCCGGGAGCCGGCCCCTCCCACCGCGGTCTATCTTCCCATCGCTTTGGATTCACTTCTCCGCCAGTCCTACCTTTCAGAAAATGGTTGATTTTCTGTTTCTAGAATTGCTGTTCTTCTTCTCTTTGATCTCCCGTTGGATTTGTAGGTGTTTGCAATCTTTAAATAAGCTATCTAACTAATCTCCTGCTACCTGATGTAGTCTCAGCCTGCTACTTCTCCGCCATCTTGACTCCTCCCCTTGTTCTTCTTTCTTTATGGTTTTGATTCATATCTCCTAATTTATTAAGAACATATTTTGTTTTTATTTTCTTTTAAGCATCTTCCAATGTCTTTGAGTATCCTTCAGAATATTATAGTTGCATCAAACAAATTAAAGTTTAGATTTAAACTCTACTGTCATACAGCTTTCTTACCATAGTGATTTAGAGGTGCCACTCTATTGTGCACTTAAAGATCAATGTAATAAATAATAAGAAATGATGCATTAAGGGTCATGTATTAAGTACTCAAGAGTATAGATCTTCTATCCTTTTTTCAACCAGTCAACCATTGTTTTCTTCCTTCTCACCATCCCCCATTACTAACAAGAAAAGTTGTAGTCTGACATTTTATTTCGATTACTGAGACTTTTTCCAATTTCTTTATTAATTGTAGTTCCTTTGAATGTAAATTATTGTTAAATTGCACATCTTCTTTCTTGTCTTACTTCCATCCCTGTTATAAAAATCCATTTATAAATAAAAGCAAATTTATTAAGTAAAAAAAATAATAATTACTGATAACTTTAGTCAAGCAGAAGTGCACAAATCAAAGTTTGAAGTGATACTGTGTTTCTCACAAATATACATAAAAATACATAATTTCTGAAAGATTTTTAACAACACATATTTTAATGAAAGCTCAGCTTTCTCAAGGCCAGGAAGGCTCTCTATTCAGTCATAATGTCTATAGTTTTGCTAGCTCAATTTGAGACATCACTTGTGAAGGTGCACTAAACCAGCTTTGAAGCATTACAATGATTTCTGTAATCAAAATCTTTACTAACTTTGGTCAAAAAGCTAAACATTTAATGAAATCTAAAATCATAAAAGCAGTATAAATGTACAAATACTTCATTCGTTCATAAGAAGTGCAGCTTATGTTCCAGAAGTCTCCTACCTGATATGTCTTTCCTCCAATGGAACTATCCCAAATCTTTGCTTTCATCAAATTTGAATAGAAGATTTAGGAAAACTCATTTTCTTACAAACTCAGGAACTTTGGATTTATGAAACTGTATGTATGAGAAAGAAGTGTTTTGAATACTTTGCTATTTGTACTCAGCTTTCTAATTTATAGAGGCACACATTTCTGAATTTTTATTATGAATTTTAAAATAATTTTTCAGTGAACATACTGAAAAATCAGCAATTTTACATATAAATACTTTTTTATCAGCCAATTTATCAGTTTAGCTGATCTTTTATATGATTACAAAGGCCTAGTGCATTCATTTATAAACTTCAAAATCTTTTCTATTTTGTTTAAATATTCTTTTTCCAAATATCTAAAATATATCAAAACAACCAAATAATCACATTGACTCTGTCTGGAATGTTCAATGTAAACATTATCTTAAATGTATTAATACACCACATAATATACTGAAAGCAGTGCTGTTAAAAATAAAAATATACTGATCAATAGAAGATCATATAAAATAATTGAAGAATGAAATGACCTTTAATATGTAATTGCTTCTAAAATAATATCAACTTAATGGCAATTGGGGTGGTAGGTAGAAGTCATTGTGAACTGAAGTATGCATTATCACTTTGATTTTACTGTGGTACAGTAACTTAATCATTTGACCTTGCTTACTGCCCAAACATTTGGCAGTCCTTGCTATTCTTGCACTTTCTTTATTTGAGCACTTTAGAATGGTATGCCTTTTCCCCTTCTTTTCATCTAAACCATATTGTTCTTCAAGATTTAGCTCAAAATCCACAATATGCTCCTCTAAACCTCCAGCCTACTTTCATTCAGCTCTAGGTCAATGTGCCTAAATGTGGTTCTCCTCCTTTTTGTTTTTCTTTCCCTGATTATTTCTCTTCTTTCCTCTTCTTCTTCATCTTTAATTAAACTCACTCATCATCAACCTTCCAAAGACGCATAGTTGCTGTTGTCATTATTTGGATCTTTTCTTCCACAATTAGATTTTAAACTACTATTATGTCTTATTGCTTTAAAAATGCAATTATAAACTTGCAAGATCATTCTGGATTACATTATTTACTCTATTGTTTCATTAGTATATAAGGTGAAATAAGTAATTAGGTGACCTTCAAATTTTATTTGTTAGAGAAGTCATAGATGAATAGTCAGTTTAAGAAAAAGAACAACATAGAAGATGTTCCCAAACCTGAACAACTGAAGAGGTTGCAATATCAGCTTATTAATATGAGAATATATGTGAAATAGTAGTTTTGGAGTGGAATTTAGAAGTTTTGCTTCAAGTCTGATATGTTTAAAATATGATAAGGGCACCTGGGTAGTTCAGTCGGTTGGGCGACCAACTTGTTTCAGCTCAGATGGTGATCTCAGGGTCCCCTCCCAGTGCTTGCTCACTCTCTTTTTCTGAAATAAAGAAATTAAATAAATAAAGTATGATAAAGTTAAAGTGGTTATTGGAGCAGGTAGTTTATATATCAGTATGGAGTTCAGAGGAGAGTTTATGTTAGAGATAAAAACTGGATATATCAATCAAGGTTTAATTAGAGAAGCAAAAATATTAGCATGTGTATATTGTATTGCATATACACACATACACACTTCATTCATTCATTCACTTTTGGTTATAGGAATTTGAGCTTTAAGCAATTTGGGATGCTAATTATTAGTCCCTAAAGCTCTTGTAATAAAGTATGATGCTAAAAATAAAAGCAGACAGAGCAGGCAAGTCAAGAAAGAAAGTGGGATGTAAAGTGGGAGAGATCATGAAAGATCAAGCTGGAACCCATTAGCATTAGCTGACTCCCATTAAGATGGACTCTGAAACCTGGATCCATTCCTGTTGCCTCTGATTTTGATAGGGGAGGAAGCTTGTAGAAATTGGGTCCTTTGTCATTCCAATAAACACACACTTTGGACCCAGAAGTGTGAGAAGGAAAGAGAGAATCCAAAGGAAAGTGAAGGCAGTCCAAACCCAGCCACTGCCTCAAGTCATTGAATAAAGCCAGCAGATAAGCAACAATATGTGTGACCTACAGAACAGCCACTGCTTTACTTTTACCTTCCAGTTGTCAATAGTATATCTTTTGTGAAATCTTTGAGAAATCAAGATTTATCTGTTAAGGTAAGTAGCGTACCTTAACGAAATTGAATGTTGACAGAGAAGTTCTGGGGCTGATTCTTGAGACATTCCAGGCTTGTTATATGGTTTATCTTCTAGAATTGTTTTTAAGAGAAAGAGAGAGAATACTTAGCCATTTTGTTTACTGGAAACTATTTTAAAAATATTTCCAGTGAGAATGCATTAAGGTCTCTATCACTTTTTATTTAGAGCATTAGTAATGTTCATTTCTTTTTCTTTGTCATGGAGAGATAAAATAAGACAAAATCAGATACTGCATAATATAAATATGGAGGAAATATACTATGTTGAAGCAATTTTTAAAATATCTAGATGTTTAGGACACTATTTTTTCAAAAGTTAAATGAAATCCCAAAGCACAAGCAAGGCTCTGGGCAAGACATTCAATGTCTCCATAAGAAGCAGAGTGAGAATCTGAAGGATTTATAGCCTAACTGGAATTGAATTTTATCTAAGAAGTAATAATTAGGTGAAGAATGAAAGAGAATAGATTCAGAAGTTTGAAATTTACCTGCTTTGGGATGTCACCCCCTTTGTCTATTAGCATATTCCAAATGTATGTGCTTCCTTTAATTCCATTACCCATCTCCACATGGACGTTGCTCTCTGAAAAGGTTCCTGTCTATATTAAATACTCATCACTCTCAATCTGTTAAATATTTATTCATTTCAGTAACAAGAAGGACAACAATATAGAACAAATGTCTCTATGCTTCTGACCCTCAAACTCTTTCTCCTTCACTTTTCATTCAAATTTAGAGTCATTTCCTGGGTCTCATTCACTACTGACATTTTAAAATCCAACAATTTAATTTCTTGCTCCATGCCTGAATTCAAAAATATTCTCTGTAAAGAAATTAAAATCTTCCTAGGTACCAAGTTTAATGAAAAGCATTTTCATCCCTGTATGACTGTATTTTTCTATGGTTTTATTAACACTGCAGAACTCTAGCTCCATGTTCATCTGTACTCTCTTTGTTTGCTTTCATTAACCTGGTGCTTATTTGACAATTTCTTCTCAATTTTCTTTTTGCATCTTAAGTTTATAATTTCTATTTTTACTTGCTTTTTTTTTTTCCTCTCACTTCTCTGGGTGCTTTACACATTTTACACGTGAATTTTTTATTGTATTCTTGACATCCTTTCCTGAGCATACAATAGTTTCATCTTTGCTCCTGCCTAAATTGTAACTCTAATTACAATTCAATTTACCAAAAGCTTTTATGCTAGCAATGAAATCTAACATGTGCCAGGTTCTTCTTTGTTTGTCTTTATATCAATTAACTCAATATTTTGATCTTAATCTTCATATTAGCAACTAAGAATGAAGACATAGGTAACTTGGCCAGGGTCACACAGTTAGCACATGGCTGACCTGGAATTTGAACCCAAGCAGATTGGACCAAGAGCCTTCATTTCTAATTGCTCTATTCTGTGCCCCCTCAACTAGTACAATTAGTTGAAAATCACACTCATTTAACTCCCTGTCTACATCAGATGGAATACCCCTTTGGAAAAAATTAAATAAATTAACCAAAATGACATTTTATTTGAAGATTTACTTAGCTCTTGTTCAGTTTATGAAAACTGCAGGTTTGAGTCTCTAAGACTTAGAAACAGAATCCTCAGTTGGAAAGAATTCTGTTATTTCAGCCAGTAGGTAAAGTTTAGGCATATAAAAGCACTCAAAAATATGTGTTGAATAAGCCAATGAGTGAATGAATAATGAATCATAGGTTGATTGAAAATGGAGTTCATCTAACAAAGTGAAATTTCTTAACTTCAGAATATATCATGGAATAATTAGAAGTCTTAGGGATTTATATCAGACTTTTTTAAGTATAATATTCTAGATTAGAACTGAGCTTGTTTATCATTGGCTTTCCCATACTATACAATTCAAGAATTTGTACTGGTAGCTCCTAGTCTAGGAATAGATAGAAAATAAAAACCTTTAAGATAGATTTGTCTATAATTAAAATAATAAACAAATAACTCTTATCACTCTCATCAAATGCATTTACATTTCCAAACTCATTCTATCCTCTTCATACACTGAGTGGAGAAACCTCCTTCTGTTGGATGATTCAGCACTGGAAAGAGCCGTTAGCAAAGCCTCTAATATGTTGGGGATCAAAAATCGAATAACAAGCTCCTGGAACATGAAGGTGGAAGGAAGCATTATCCCTTAAAATGATCTTGGGATTTTAGAAATGTGCTTTTATTATATTCTTTCTGGGATTTCCAGATAGATGGGACAACGTGTTATAGCAAAAAGGAAACTGGACTTGGAAGAAGAAATGACTCTCATTTTAAGCACTTTCACTCTATGACCGTGGCAATAAAAAGACAGGCTCGAATGATGTAATGTTTAAGGTATGCCCAGCTCTAATGTTCTATGAATTAAATAAAGACTCTAGCTTTTAAGCAACAGAAAATCATTAGCTATCTCACATGTGTGACTGATTTGTGCGTCTGTGTACATGCATATGTATAAGTTTAGATAGCAAGTGGATTAGTGTTTGACTGCAGGGTTTTTTCTTTATTCTGCAATTTACTTTTACTGCCAAAATAAACAAAAAGAGATTTAACGTATTCCACTGAATTCCAAGTAAGATATTGATTTTTCCCCAAACTTCTAAATAACACTTTTATTCAGTATAAATAATGGCCAATATTGCCAATAATTCTTACAGTGTACATTTTGATGTTATTGTCTGTATCCATTAGTAAACCAAATAAACTATCACATGTCAAGTGTGACATTAATACATCAGTATGATACAAATCATTTTTTTGTCTCTGCTCTCTTTCTTTTTGAAGAGATTACAAAAATACCTTAGGAAATAAATGGATGGAGTTCAAAGAATGAGAAACTAAAGCAGGATTACTTGGTTAACAAAAACAAGGTACCTGCTATCTTTTAAGTTTTTATTTAAATTCCAGTTAATTAACATACAGTATAGTATAAGTTTGAGTTGTACAATATAGTGATTCAATACTTCCACACAGGTGCTCATCCCCATCACCTATTAAACCCATGCTCCCACCCACCTTTCCACTGGTAACCATCAGTTTGTTATCTATAGTTAGGAGTCTTTCTTGGTTAGCCTCTCTCTCTCTCTCTGTGTCTCTCTTTCTCTCATTTCCCCTTTTGCTTATTTGCTTTATTTCTTAAATTCCATGTATGAGTGAAATCATATGGTATGTGTCTTTGGCTAACTTATTTCACTTAACATGATACTCTCTAGCTCCATCCATGTTGTTGCAAATGACAAGATTTCATTCTTTTTATGGCTGAATAATATTCTGTTGTGTATATATACCACAACTTCTTTATCCATTCAGAAGTTGATGGACACTTGCACTCTTTCCATAATTTGGCTATTGTAGGTAATACTACTATAAGCATCAAGATGCATGTATCCCTTTTAATTAGTATTTTTGTATTTGTGTAAATATCTAGTAGTGCAATTGCTGGATCCTGGGTAGTTCTGTTTTTAACTTTTTGAGGAAACTCCATACCGTTTTCAAGAGTGGCTGTACTAGTTAGGACGTTTTCTCTTTGTCCACACCCTTGCCAATAACTGTTATTTCCTGTGTTGTTAATTTTAGCCATTCTGGTAGGTGTGAGGTGGTATTTCATTGTAGTTTTGATTTGCATTTCCCTGATGATGATGTTGAGCATCTTTTCATGTGTCTGTTGGCCATCTGTATGTCATCTTTGAAAATATGTTTATTCATGTTTTCTGTTCATTTTTTAACTGGATTATTTGTTTTTTGGGGTGTTGAGTTTTATAAATTCCTTATATATTTTGGATACTAACCCTTTATCAGATATGTCATTTGCCCATAACTTCTATTCCACAGGTTGTCTTTTAGTTTTGTCTATTGTTTCCTTCATTATCCAGAAGCTTTTTATTTTGATGAAGTCCTAATAAGTTTAATTTTGCCTCTGCTTCCCTTGTCTCAGGAGACATATCTAGTAAGAAATTGCTATGGCCAATGCCAAAGAGGTTGTTCCCTATGTTCCCTATGATTTTAATGATTTCATATCTCACATTTAGGTCTTTAATCCACTTGGAATCTATTTTTAATGTATGGCATGAGAAAGTGGTCCAGTTTCATTCTTTGGTGTCCAGTTTTTCCAGTGTTATTTGTTGAAGACCCAGTCTTTTTCCCATTAGATATTTTTTCCTGCTTTGTCAAGGATTAGTTGACTGTTTGGTTGTGGGTTCATTTCTGGGTTTTCTATTCTGTTCAACTGATCTATGTGTCTATTTCATGTAGTACCATACTGTTTTGATTATTACAGATTTGTAATGTAACTTGAAGTCAGGAATTATGATACCTCCAGCTCTGAATTTTTTTATTTGTTTTGTTTTGTTTTGTTTTGTTTTTATTTTTTTCCAAGGTTGCTTTGGCTCCTTGGGGTCTTTTGTGGTTCCATACAAATTTTAAGATTGTTTGTTTTAGTTCTGTGAAAAATGCTAGTGGTATTTGGATATGGATTGCATTAAATGTATAGATTGCTTCAATATAGTGAAGATAGCTAATTGGATTTTTCAGGGTATGTTATGTCATGTAATGATGTTGAAATACAAATCCTCAAATCTCAATAATCAGAGCAATAAAAACTTATTTCTCATACTGGGCACACATCTTCCATGGAGTATAAGGGATCACTGTTCAATATAGTCCTTAAGAGAACTAGACTGACAAAACAGTTACCATTTTAGTTTTGCTGGTTACTATGTGAGAGGCAAAGAATGTCCTGAAGGATCTTGCATTAGCAATGAAATATTGTAGCCCAGAAATGGAGCTTATCTTTTCTGCTCAGTCTTATTTAGCCACAAGGCCCCATTCAACTCTGAAGGAGTTAAGTACAATCCTGCTGTGTTTCTGGAGTCTGGGAGTTCGTAATACTCAGCAGGAAATTCTTAAGACTACCTATCTGAAAATACTTTTATGTTAATGCCCGTTCCTTCCCTTAGAAGATGTATTGCTTACTTATGAGCACGCCACACAGATCATTCAAAGTGAGGTTCCATGGGTTATGGTGAGTATTTGTGATTAAACATGAAATACAAAACATCATTCCCAAGTCTCAATCCTCATGTCGGCTCTGTGTGATTAGCAAGAAGTCATAAGAATTGCAGCTGAGACAAAAAGCTTGCTCAGACTTTCTTGTTTGGGAACAATGAACTCAAGATTATTTTATTATTTTCTTTCTTCTGTCCATGGTTAGAATGTAAAAAATTAAAATCCTTAGAAAGGGCATCAAATTAACTAAACAGTAATTATAGTTTGAGAGTGGAGAAAGGGATTGGGAAAACCTGATTAGAGAGAGGGACCTTCTAGGAACTCCCCTAGGATTCTGTTCTTTAGGATAGGCAGCTAGATTTACAACTCTATCAAAGTTACACTACTTGGGAAGCAGTGATTTCCAAAAGGAAAGTAGAGTTAGAAATGAGAACTGAAAAACAATTAACTCTTGCTAGGGAATAAAATTTGCTCAAGACCAGCTTTTACCAACAAGTAAAACGTTTTCCCTGATTCATTGCCTGAAAACAGTGCGTTTTAAAACAAAACATATTTAGCGTGACCTTCCTTTTTTTTTTTTTTTCTCAAGGTGGAATGAATAAAATACAGAAAATTCTCCATATCCTTGAAGGCAGAGACTGCCTTGCTCATTTTGGAATGTCCCCTGTGACTTGTTCACTGACTAAATGCCTGAGCCAAAGTCACTTCCTATGATGACAGCAGGTTATTGGCAAATCTCCATAGAAATATCATCACACTGAGGCCAACACTAAATTAGAACAATGCTATTTGGCTTGATAGGAGTTCAAGCCATTTTTCTGGCATATAATAGATCTTATATCAGTACCCTTCAAGAAAGTGTCCCCAAAGCATCAACTATATTATTCTTTCACTAACTTGGTCAGATAAAGGAACTTTTTAAAAATAGTAGAGAAGCTTATTCTTTCATTTGGGACCTTAATCCCATGTTACTTGTTTTAAAAAATAGTAACCTGGTTAAGAAAAATCACTCCTGACATTGGTCAGAATCCATGAATGAGCATAACTCGAGAGCACCAAAATCAATGATTGTGGTAGAATATTTACTTTGGACACAGTTACTGAGTCAGGTGGGATGAAGGGGCCACGGAGTCTTTGAGACCTCTGAAGTCTTCTGAAACCTGCTGCTGTTTCACCACATAGGGACCTGAGTGATTCTAAAGGGAGGATACTTATTACAAGAGGATCCTGTAGCTTAAAGGACAATCAGTCCTGGTTCTTTTCAGAGTAGTTCACATGCTTTTTTGTTGCTTTTGTTGGTTCATTAATTTTAATCTATAGCAAAACAATCATTTTGTTGTTGTTGTTGATAAATATCATAATTAAGAAACATGAGGTCAGCCAGACCACAATGAGCGGGCTTAAGTGCCAAATTAATATTATAAGCTAAATCTAAGATGGAAAAATGCTTGAAAACTGTCACCTTTGTTATTTTTCCAAAATTCTTTAGTAAATTGCCAAAATCCCATGAAAAATAATGAGCTCAAGTTCTGATTGTAGATCTGGAACTGAATCTAGACCTCTAGATGAGTAAAACTTGCAAAATATTGATAAAACTGATTTGTGAAAATATTCATGGTATAGATTTTGACTATGAGCATTATACAACTTTTGCAAAAAAAAATAATAAAATTAAATAAAAAATAAAAATTTAAAACAGATTAACAGGTTACTTGACCCAACTGTTTCAGTTGCCCTCTTACTAAATGAGCTTTGTGATGTGGAAAGAAATAAAGTGACATACAATATGGCATTTATTATAATAGCTGACACATAGTTGTATTCCTCTTCTTGTCTTTTCTTGCCCTCTCTTCCTTGATCTTTCTTTTATTCTCATTTCTTCTTCCTTCCTTCTTTCCTTTCTTCCTTTCTTCCTTCCTTCCTACCAACCTTCTTTATTTATTTTCCTTGCTTTTCAAGAATTATTAATATTTAATTTCAAACACAATGAATAGCTTAATATTCTAGCAAAAACACTTAATCACTCAAAATAAGGAGCAAATACACAAAAATGTCTGATTTTATAAAAGCAGAGCTATATTTTTAAAATTGTTGTTACTGGTTTATACTGACATTTGAAACTGCTTTTTTAAACATTTGTTCATTTGTTTTCTGATTTAATCCATCGACACGAACTTGTTGGGGACCATTTGTGTACACAAAAGACCCTGAATATGGTCAGTTAGTGTTAATTAACAGCAAATATTTTAAGACAAATGTTGGTCTACCTTATTTAGTTTTTAGCTACATAAAAATAACATTTCTCTTACTAAGTTTAGACATATTGAATGAGTTCCAAAACTTTTCAAGTTTGAAAGGCCTTAGGATTTAAAGTTTACTAAATTATCACATTGTCCAGTAGATTCACATTGGAGATTTCAAATCTTATTGACCATATTAACAATGAAATCTACATTGAAGTCAAGGTTATACAAACATTAATAGTTCTCAAATTCTTTATCTGATGGAACTCTAACTCATCACTAGATGGCACTCTAAATTTAGACTGTAATGTATGTTCAACTAGAAGCTACTCAACTTGTGTTTTATAAGGAATTCATCATATGAAATAAATAATCTAATTCCCTCCCCATACACAAAGTTGCTAATTCTTCTACTGTTTTATCATCAATAAGTAAGGAAACCTACAATACTTAATTTAACAAATTAATGACTGCCAGTATAAGAATAAAAAAGACTAGAATATGAAGAAAATATTATGGTTTTTAAAAATATTTCTCACAAACTTTTTAAGCTTTTTGTTTAAATTTTTCATTTTAGAGCAGCATTTAGAGCATAATTTATATATATATATATCCAAGAAATAATTAAAGCATCTTTATTTCTATAAATCTAAAACGACTTACCCACCTTTGAACAAGCTGCCTTATTAAAAATTACATTTTCTTTCACAAATATACAAATAGGATGGAAACAATAAAAAGGAATGTACTTCAATTAAAATATGCTTTCCTAATCAAATATAACTCTATGTGTGCTGCCTTAAATACAAGACGATAAGCATGATTCCTGTTTTTCCAGATGCTTAAGTTCATCAAATTCTGAGTTTCTATAGAAATTTTTAGCTTCATGTAAAGGCCAAGTGCTTTCTTATCTTACTCTCATGTAAGTGATGACATCCCACATTAAATTATAAAAATGAATCTTTGGAAATGTGATCATGAACATTTGAAAAGTAACCAGCCAATGATCTTCTGACCCTGGCATAATTGAAACCATCAACTGTTCTCTGTCCAGGGACATCGGCCTGGATGGTTAGCATAAGGGGTGGTGAGGTGGCTCGGCCTCACATTCAGACTGTCAATTAGATCACATTAAGGAACACTTCTAGCAGGGCTAATGTCACTGCTAGAGAAAGGCAGGCATTTAAAGATAGCCAACACTGACTTAGAAATATTCTATATTAGAAGCCAGCATTTTCTACGGATGAAAGTCAATATATTTATCTCTTATTCTATGCTAAGGTCATGACTCCAATTATTATGTAAAAATGGATGAACTCTGAATGGTTTTGGCTTTGCTGATGACTGCAGATTTTTTTTTCTTTTTCTGACTGCACACTAAAGTTTGACTCTTTAATTCTCTAGGTCAGACATGTGGGAAAAGACTGTTAGAGTCTTTCTTTCCACATCAGAGAATGAGATCTTCTGGACAAATAAAAAAAAAAAAAGAAGAAGAAGAAGAGTCATATTGCATTACAGCATAATTTCTTTCCTACTGCATAAATATCTTTACAATGTGAAATGAGAAGAAAATCCATCATTGTTAACACTGGCAAATAGGTAGAATTTTAATATTCAATAATATTGCTAATCACTTACATGAATGTGACGTAAAAGAAGAAGGCAAAATACTATGTTGCTTTGAGATACCTGAAATACATATTTCAGAAGAAGGATAAAATACTCTTAGGAAAGAATTGTAACTCCTTTAAATGCTGCAAAAATGTTTAATGTATTATAAAATATAAAGAAAATTAATTTACTTTAAGATTTCATTCGGTTTTAAATCAAAAGTTATCTCTGTCGATACTGATCTATTATGGATAATTTTAAAAAAGACCAGGAATTCGGGAAAATATATTATTATACATAGCATGTGAGAACAAAATTTAAGACAAATATTTACTGACTAATATTAGGTTTATAAAATTTGACACAGGATGCAATAAAAGCTTTATAAAGTTAAAGTGCATTGTTGAAGAATAAAGTATATTTTCCAAATGGTCAAAAACAAAGAGAAATAAAGAATTGTGTCAGAGGATAGGACTTTAGAAAAGATACCCAAAACAAACACAAACTTTGACCTCAAATTCCTCACAGATATCAGATTGGAAGCTACAAATGTCTCATTCGATACATCAGTGCATCAGAAGTCTTTCCAATAACCGCAGGCACATTTGACAAAAGATAAGGTACTTGGAATTAGCCAACCTATTTTTGAATCTTGACTTTGTTCTTGCTAGTTTTGGGAACTTGGACAAGTGATTTTAACCTTCTAAGCCTAGGCTTCTTCATCTTAAAATAAGAAAAAATAATGCCCAAACAATCCTACTGTCAATTGCCTATTTGGCAAAAGACCTAGAATTGAAATGTCTGGAAACCATGACCAAGCATTCATTACTTAGATTAACTCTAGCTTCTTCAGGAATTAGAGTGGAAACGTGTTTTTGAATTATTTTAAAATACTACAAGTAACGCTATTTATTATATAAAAATGTTCTGCTTATTGCAAAATGTGTCTGAGGCAGCTGCATGTATACTTTGCTTTGAGATATATATTGACTAATACACTTGGTGACTTGTTGATTTGCTTACTAATTCCTTTAGGAATAATTACCCAGGAGATTACCAACTTTAGGACATACTTTTTTAAAATCAAGAAATAAAAATACTAAAAAGATGCATAAATGAAATAAGAATATAGGAATCAAAAATGTGTGTATTCTAAGGATTTGAGTTAGAAAAGAGTACTGGAGCTCAGACAAATGTAATTCCACTTCTTGATGATCTGTCCTAAACTCTTGCTGACCAAAATGTTGGTTTACAGATGTGCAACATATGTACCACTTGGGGTCTTATGTGTAATGCACATTTTCAGGTCTTATACCAAACCTACTATGTTTTAGCAACATCTCCAGATGTTCCATAAATACAAAGGTTTGAGATGCATTGCTACTTATATAATTTCCATGGGTTAATAAACTGAACATATTATCTTCCCATTATTTTACCCTTTTGTCATCATTTCATCATTTCATAGAGCCCATGGAGAGCAATAAACTGTTAGTCACAAGTGTTTATGATGGGGCACCTGGGTGGCTCAGTTGGTTAAGTGATTGCCTTCAGCTCAGGTCATGATCCTGAAATCCTGGGATCAAGTCCCACATCAGGGTCCCAGCTCAGCAGGGACTCTGTTTCTCTCTTTGACCTTCTCCCATCTCATGCTCTCTCTCATTCTCCCTCTCACATAAATAAATAAAATCTTTTTTAAAAAAGTGTTTATGATAGAGTAACTCAAGCCTGCTTTTCTTTACAAGTAGAAAGATGGAGCTCATGCAGTTCCATTGTTTTCAAGACTGCAGCCATTGGATAAATTGAAAAACTTTCCATACAGTGAGAAAAATATTCAACTATTGATTTTCCTGGAATGAAAAGTCATTGAGTTTATTCTACTTAGTCTCTATATAGCAGTCTGTTCCTTCCTGAACCAGTGTGGTTTCTGAATATACGTAAGAACAATCATCTTTTCTCTGTCCCTTTTCAAACTTTCTTCTTATCTTTTTATCCTCCAACATATAGTACATACAATATGGTCAAGGAACCATAGTGGATAGAGAACAATCTTACAAAAATGTTTCATTTCTAGATTAAAAGCCATCTTTGGTTTCACTCTTAGGCCAAATAATTATAGTCATTATCATTGCAAATATCTGAGTTTAATGTAAAATGACATTGCCAACCTACTCTTGGGTGGTGACAGTTTAATACCCAGCTCAACCCCCATCGTTGTACGGTGACCTTCTCTGCCTCTTACAGAAAAATTGCTTTGTTATGTTAAATTTAAATTTGTTTGCAATTAAATAACATTCAGTATTGACAACAATAGCATGGCTTAGAATATAAACCACTTTGTAAGCAATTATTAAATATCAGACATTGCAATTATCAATTTATTTCCCATAGCACTGTGAAATTGTTATGTTTATTATCCTCATTTTATATATGAGAAAACAAAGATTCAGAAAAGTTAAGTGACTTTCCCAAAACTTGAATCTTCCTATGTACTTTAACTCCAAAAGTCTTGCTAATAATTGTAACTATGCCCTACCTCAACCAAAAAATTCACACCTTAAGAGGAAAACAAAATATATCTTTCTATATTTCCATAAGACTTAAGCATTGAAAATATAAAACAACTATTTGTAATTGTTCAAATGGCTTTGCCTCAAAATATATTGGTTTAGAAATTTTATAAATAGAAAAGCATGAATGGAATTATTAGGTAAATAAATCCTGTACATAAATTTTGTGAAGTTCCTGTATGCATTTACTATTTGTCCAAATATTTGTTTCCTTTAGTTATTCAAGTTGCCAAACAATAGTCTGTCCTTCTGCAAACAGTGAACTAATCCTTCTATTTAGTCAATTTTGTGTTACACACTGAAGAGAACCAAAAATAGATGGTTAATATAATGTAATACCATATAGGTCGTGACCAGCTTATCTAAAATTACACTAGTTCTGCACTTTCAATGCATCACAGTAGACTTGTCTTAAATATTTTGCTCTACCAACAGAACTAGGAGATAGATTATCTGATTTCTATTATCTTCTTCAACTACAATCTGCAAAGGAAGCACTGATAAGAAATTTTTCTCATGGATATAGAGATTGAGAATTATCTTCTTAAGTATGATTGCTTTTGTTAATTTATTATTATTATTTAAGGTTTTATTATAATATGTAAATAAATGACTCAAATTTCATACAGCAACATATCATATAAATGATAATATAGTCAATGGCTAAATTTAGAGGGAAAAATCCAGTTATTTATAAATTATCACCTGTATTTTGTTCATAGAAAATTATATTTACTATTGCTTATTTTTTCTAGTTAAAAAATCTTTTTAAAAAAATCTTATAGAGAGGGGAGGAAGAGGAAAGGAAGAGAGAGAAAGACGGATGAAGGGAAGGAAGAACAAAAGAAGAATATTTAATACATTACTTATGTTCACAGCATGAAGCACCAACCCTATAACAGAATGGGTACTTAATTAATGGCTTTTTTTTTTCCTGCTACTAACTAGTTAGGCAACATTTAGCATCTAGTTTAGTCTGTTAGTACTTTATATTAGTAATCTATCAATTTTAAAGATTGGTTAGGTGATATACTCAGGTATATTTAATATCAGTAATATGCACTTTTAGTATATAATGTAGCCACATTTGTTAAGAGAACATAATTTCAAGAAAAGTTTGTTGTGAAATATGGATTATACTAAATGCTGCAAAATCCTTCCGAAGTTTGAGGCTAGATTAGTTAAATAACATATAACAGTAAAATTGTAGACAGTTATACCTTGAGAATATTTTTTAAGTAATCATATTTAGCTTTCCAATATGTAGTAACCTCTAATTTAATTCAGTAGGATACAAAGAGTTTGAAAATCACAGGCTTACCAAAAAGAAGAAGAAGAAGAAGAAGAAGAAGAAGAAAGAAAAAGAAAAATGCAAGGAAAGCAAAGAAAGAAAACGTACTATGACCCAATGGCTAGTAACAAAGAACCACACAAAAGAAAAAAAAATTAAAACCACAGAAAAAAACAAAACGAACAAAAACAGGAAAACAACACTTGTGATACCCATATTCAATTACAGCTGACCCCTGTGGTCCCATTTAGTAGGAAAAAAGCTGCAACAGAATGTGTTTTTCAAAACTGGTTGTATTCCCCATTGCAGATGTACTTCAAGAATTTTACCACCCTCCTACCAACAAGAATCTATGCCTTCTCATGAATCTAAGTGGACCCTTGTGACTGCCATGTGATTTCTGACACTAGCTCATAAAAGGTAACACAGAAGTTGGATCCAGTTGTCAAATGGTGAATAATAAATGCTATAACCTTATCATGTTGAATAGAACAGAAATCTGATAAAATAGTAAGAAGGACTTTAATTTGGGAAAAATGGATATGGGGATGGAGATCAGATTATGGGACAAAAGAGACAGTGGAAATAGTGATATATCAAATCACACTAAATTAATATGTATATTTAAGGAATACCAACTTGAAGCAAGTTAAGAAAATATGAAAGGAATACAAATTTCAGCTGTGACGTCTACATGGTGTAACATATGTAGCATATTAATAGGAATTTTATATACATGTAAACAAATACTTTTGAAAGATACAAGAAAAATAACATTTCAAATATGTTATTTATATGTTATAACATTTCAAAAGCCATGGTCATATTTTCAAAGTTTTCTTTGCTGACTTATAATTGCTGTTTATATATTGTGCATGTGCTAACTAATAATATAATTAGAAATGTTTCTCATTTTATGCTTTTCTTTACAAATTGACATTCATCCTGGAGAAAAAATTTAGTTAGAAATATACTCATAATAATATCATATCTAATCTTCATTGTTTCCTGTCTTCATTTGCATGAGTTTGTTTTACTACATAAAAGTATTCCTTTTTAAAAATCAAAATCTTTATTATTCAATGTTCTAACTAAAAATTGAATTCAGCATAGAATGGAAATAGTAACCTTGGTATTACCAAGCAGTTGAGTGATGTTTCAGGATTTATGAAGGACTATAAAGTTTTTTTAAGAAATAAGTAACATAAATATATATGCATATATATGCAGAACAGTTTGCACTTGTATTTTTTAATTGTCTATTATGAAGAAAAATAAGTTTTAGTATTCAATGTAAGTCACACTTTTAATCATATAATAATGCCTACTTCTGAAAGTGAAGGGTGAGAGAAGTTCAAATACATGTTTTTCATGACACTGTGTCATCTATGGGGTTATCTGGGATCATGCAGTTTTTCATTACACGACTAGGCTTTAAAACATATAACCCTCTAATTTGGAAAAGAAGCTGGTAAATCATGATCTGTGGAAGCAATGAAGCTAAGCTCAATCATAAATTTGCCTCTTACCAGCTATGTCACTAAGTACCTCTAAACCTCAGTTTCCGAATCTTTAAAATGAATATAAGTTTCACTAAGCTACTTTAAAGATTAAGTGGAAATAAATTACAATAGTTCATATAAGATGTGACTCTCATAAATAATCACAAGATTCAGTGTCTCTCTCTGGGAAAAAATGGGCAAACAGGCTAATCACTGCCAATGGGAACCAGGCTTCTCATACATTTTACTTATGCTTGTATTCAGTTTGGGGTTTATATGAATCTTAGGATAGTATGTGTTTTTCCCCTGCAGTGATTCAATTGTCAGGAGGCAGGGAAGAGGGGTTTGAAATAAATTTTGAAATATTTTTATGAAGGATTAAAATTTCAACTTTGAGTCAGATATTGTAGTTAAAATTTTATAAGCAGATTATCTAAACTGATTTTTATTTTGACTTCGCGTTTCTGGTCCTTCATATTAAAATATAGCTGAATTTATTTAATTTCTATCAATGTGAGCATAGGTTCCCTCCTCCAGGTAATTGTGGCTTCCACAGATCTCACCATGAAACAGCACACGTGTTTCCATACAGTGTGAGCAACCATTTGGAGAATCTGGTTCATTATCACCAAGGACACAATTTATTCTACACTTGACACACTTTTCAATAGTTTGGGGATCATTCTTCATGCGGTGGTAAATCATTGAGGTTTCTTACCAAATGGATAACACAAACAAGATAGTATCTTACAGATGTATAAAAATGTGCACATATTAGATTTTTGTGTATGGCCTCAAAAAATCATGTTTGGGGTTTAAATATCTTATCCATAATAACAAATAATTTGAGAGGGGATGAGGAATGATTTTTAATTGAATATTCAGGGCAATAATCTATTTCAATAATCTGTGTGAAATAATAGAATCTAGCTTATATACCATAAGATTAAAAAGCATGAAGAAAAGGTCAACATTATAAAGGTTATAAAGGCCAACATTATAAACATTAAAAAGCTCTGATAAATATTGAAACTTTGAGATGGAGAGATGGAGTTCAAAGATAGATAATGAGGCAGAAAGAAGACAACAGAGAGGAGACTTTGCAGATAATAATGCTTTGTTATCATTATGTAGCCATTGATGTGCATTGGAATTTGCATTGTTCATGTTCTGCTGATCTTTATCTTTCTTTCCTTTTCCCTGGGGTGGTGTTTAATATCTCTAGACTGTAGCAGCTGGTAGAATGTACTTGTCTGGGGACTGGGGTAATGCATAATCTTAAATTACTAGTCCTTATCAGTACATTTAAACCTAGATTCACTCATTCCAATGTTCTGGAAAAATGACACCTGTAGTCAATTTTTGTCATTCCCAGTAGTTACGTTCTATGAACTCTCCACAAAAACTGAATTAGGAAATACTGAACTATTGTTCCCAGGATAAATCCAATACTAGGTTCCTGTAAGCTTCTGGTGATAACATTTTTTTGTCAACAAATCAACACTTAACTTTGTTTTATGTGTGTTTCTTTTAAAGACATCTTACTTAATATATAGTTGACTTATAAACATGGAACTTAGAGCCAACAGTACTAGAACTCATGCCTGAACAAAGCCTGATACACATACCTTGTATCTATATGATACATGAGAAACTTCTTACATTTAGGAATGAACACTAGAGAGCATTTCTGCATTATGCTTGGAGATCATGTTAAAAATGAAATCATCAACAAAAGGAACAAAAATGGGGAAAATGTAGAGTGCCTAGGTGACTCAGTTGGTTAGGGAACTGCCTTCAGCTCAGGTCATGATCCTGAAGTCCCAGATCAAATCCCACATTGGGGTCCCTTCCCGGCAGGGAGTCTGCTTCTCTCGCTGACCTCTCTCCTCTCATGCTCTCTCTAATAAATAAATAAGAAAAATATTTTTTAAAAATTAAAAAAAAAAAGGAAAAATGTGACACTAAATAGACCAGTGAAAGGATACTTGTTTGTAGTATAAGAACTAAAACAAAAAGGTAGGGCATCATCTTGTTTGACACCAGCTGAGAATAGATGTGTTGAGTGATTCAAATTTCTTGCTACTCTGTACATATCCCCACATGACCAAAAAAAGCACCATGAGTATTGAACTGGGAGGTCATACAGAAATTTTAGTTAAAAGGGGAGTTCTCAAATACAGAATCTGTGAAAAAGGAGAATCCATGATATGCTGTTTTATTTATTATCCCTAGAATGACTGTTTCTTTTTCCTTGAAAATTGAATTTTGCTCTATTCAGATGTTTTCTTGTCTGTGACTACTCAATTTTTATGTGTGTGGGGTCTTTATGGTGATTTGGCATAAGAAGAAAATATTTAAATGAAATTTTAATGAGCAGAGTTGGTTTCTCATGTTTTTGTTCAAGCTGAGAAAGGCAGCTCATCACAAAGCATAACACCACTTCTCTTTATCATCACTAAGCATCTGTCTCCCATTGAGTCTTTGAGCTCAGGAAATGTTCCTATGTATATTTTATGCTCAGTATTATATAGGTTGTACTACATTGGTAAAAGCACAAAGTTAAGAAAATAATACAATTTTGGCAATCATATAAACTACAAATAAAAATTTACGCTGACATTTATTAACTCTACAACTTTAAAATATTGGCGTATATGTTCCAATACCTGCAATTCCTAATTATTAAGTAGGCTTAATATTTTCCAATAATGTCCTTCAGATATAAATTAGAATATATATTTTAAATCATGCATTGTTCCTGCCATAGAGTAGGCAGTAAATAAATGTTATACTTTCTCCTATTCAATAAATATGTATTATGATGGGGCACCTGGGTGGCTCAGTTGTTAAGGGTCTGACTTTGGCCAGGTCATGATACCAGGGTCCTGGGATTGAGATTAAGACCCGCATCTGGCTCCCCATTCAGCAGGAAGCCTGCATCTCCCTCTTTCGCTACCCCTGTTTGTGCTCTCTCTCTCTCTCTCACTGTCTCTTTCTCTGTGTCAAATAAATAAAATCTTTAAAAAATGTATTATAGTTATAAAAAGGCACAATACTGGGGCGCCTGTGTGGCTCAGTGGGTTAAAGTCTCTGCCTTAGGCTCAGGTCATGATCCAGGGTTCTGGGATTGAGCCCCGCATCGGGCTCTCTGCTCCGCGGGGAGCCTGTTACCTCCTCTCTCTCTGCCTGCCTCTCTGCCTACTTGTGATCTCTGTCTGTCAAATAAATAAATAAAATCTTAAAAAAAAAAAAGGCACAATACAAAAAACACTCTCTTCCCACAGGAAATAAAGTCTACTTTACAAAAAGTTAAAAACTTAAAAGTTACTTAATTTAGATCTCTTAAGCATAAATTCAAAAAAAAGAAGAAGAAAGAAAAATCTTATTATCTACCACTTGTTTTTCCAAATGCAGTGATTTGCAGAGCGAGTTCACAGGGTCATGAGGGAAGTATGGAAATTTCGTTGATGACATCTGAAATATATCAAGTAATACATCATTTTTTTTTTTACTCTAAAACAAAATCAAGTTGAAAAGTGGTTGGTTTAAAAAAACGTAAAAGTTTAACAAGCTTCAAGTGAACTTGGCAAAGCACTTCTAAAAAGCACCATAAAGGGAAATATGTCTAAGGAATCAGTTGTCAGGTGTGGCAAAACAACTTGCTGAAAGTGGGAAAATATGTCCTTGGGCAAAGCATCTTGACATAGAAAATTTCAAAAGCATCAAATACAATATGAACATTTTTCACTTCCTTGAGTCACTTTGTTTGAGCTACCTGACTCACAAAGGAATATATTTTTTTTAAATTAACCAGGGTCATCATGCCTAAAGCTATAAAATAGCAGGCCAAAAAAAGAAAAAAAGTACAATCAATAATAGCAACAGAAAGGAAAATATGGTATTTTCCCCTTTTATCTAATGATAATAAAGGAACTATAAGATAGGCAAAATATATTATCCCCATGGGAGTTTTAGAGTCTCTAAGAACAAAAGATTTTTCCTAATGATAATAAATATTTGAAATGAGGTTTTCCAAGACATTGTTGTAATGCATTACAAAATAGACATGTGCTAACAGAAGATAATTAATAGTTGATTGGTTAAAAAACATGATTTTTTTCCTAATCTCTCAAAAAGAAGTATAACAGGCATTTATAATTATTCCAGCATAGCATATTTTACTCATCTAGAACAAACAGCCAGAAAGTTTTATAGGTAACAAATATCATATTACATTATATGATGTTTCAAAAGTTTATAATGGAAACATTTGTTCTTGTAGCTTGGCAATAAGAATCTTTAAACTAGGAATGAGAGTCATTTTAATGGACCTTTGATTTCTACAAGTTTCAGTCCTCCAATAAAAAACTCAAATGGTATTGAAGATAAATGGTTTGATGAATTAAGCCAGTGCAAACACTGGCATCAATATTTTGTATCATTCAGATGAAAAAGTGGTAGGGAAAGGAAGGAGTTTTGCAAAATCCTAACTATGTCACACATCATATATATGAGAAATGGCAGAAAGGAAGCAAGCAAGCAAGCAAGCATCTTTGCCTCATTCTCTCTCATTTTCTCTTTTAATCCAAAGCAGTGAATTTCAGAAGTAACCAAAGTGAACTAGTTTAAATGATTTGTATTGGAGAAGACATTAAATAACCAAGACAGCATCAAGGATTCCATTTGTGTCTCAGAGTGAAGTGTTTCCCTTCACTTGTTTAAACTTTTCAAAGCAACATGGGAGGATTACCTCCACCCCTGTTCAGCCTTTTAAATCCACCTGCAAAATTAAGTTTTCTAAAATTTTTGCCAGTTCTCTCTTTTGAAGTTTTACCTTTTCAAGAATGTTTGATGGACTCCATTGCATTTATGTCGGGTAGCTTGTGGCCAGAGAAAAATAGAAACTACTGATGGAATTGCTGACCTACATGAAACATTTTTTCACTGAGATGCAGAGGGCAACACTGGCAAATATAATGGGTTTCCTATATCAGCCTATCTTGGGTATGCTTTGCTGAGCCTTTTACTTTGGGTCTGTTTATTTGCTAGTCTCTCCTTGACTCACTTTGAACTATTTTTCACCCAGATGATAGGAAGTATTTTGGAGCTAAGCAGGCACTTCAGTGAAACCAAAATGGTTTCTGTGTTCAGTGTTCTCTAAGCTGCCCCTAATAATTCACATTGCAAAGTTCCTCCATTTGGTGACTCTTCAGTTTCCAGAGCTAGTCAGGTGTGTCAGGTTAAGGGCTTGTGTTAGAAAAAAAAGTACTGTATGTTCCCAGTTCTCTTTTGAACCATAGCTGTTTGGTAAAAGGACTTCTCAGTAGAAGAAATGCACAGAAATAAAAACTTATGGGTGGGCTGCTTCTTTTTGATTCCTAAAGATGATGGTTCCACATCAGAGTAAGTGAGGAACCAAGGCTGCAGCATCTACTTGAGCCTGGATGTGTCACCACTACTTTAAGTATTAAAAAAAAAAAAAAAAAAAAAAGGAATTCAAATAAATTTAGTCACTAGACTAGTAAGAAATTGTTTCCACCTTGCCTTTTAAACTGCTCTAGAATCACAATAATGCAGATGTTCTGAGAAGGAAACTTACAGTATGAGTCAATGAAATTTTGATTAAAATTCTACCTTCTCTGGAACATCTTAAAGATTTCCTGTTTTAAATGCTCTATATGCTGATGACTAAAGCTGATATAATTAAAAACCAAACTGCTAAGCTTGTAAATGTGGATATTTAGAAAGCTGGGGAATATTCAAGGTTCTAAGAGCATACCTTATTCTTTATGTATTTTATCCATATTAAAATATGTAATAAGGGTTGTTCACAGCTAACTAAAAAAAAAAAAAAACTTGGAATAATCAATTTAAAAAGGTCGACTCTCATAGGAGTTTGCCATGTTTTCTCTTATGACTAATGATTCACTTTATAAGCCTAAGTTTATTTTTCTATAAACTAGGACATACTCTAAATATTCTGCCAACTATTGAGTTGTTTTAAAGCCAAAAAAAAAAAAAGACTTCATGTCAGTGAACTTTGAAATGAGCTGTTTTATCTTTCAGATAAATAAAATTCATATAAACTATGAAATTGGAGCTTTTCATTTTCCTTCCTTCTTTACCTCCTCTCTTTTATTTCTTTCATTGGCTTCTTTGTTCATAATGATGTTATTGTGGTATAAAGCCACTATTACATTGAAAAATACAATTTGGCACTTATGTGATATGGATGTTAAAGGATATAGTTTTTCATGATGATGACTTTGACAAACAAGTTATCATTGTTAACAACTCTCAGATCTTATTTAGAATATGAACTCTGAAATAGTTACCTAAGGACCTTCATATTTAACTTTAAAAACTGTTCTCAGTATACAAAGAACATTATTTGTATTGTATTTAATAATCAGAATACTTGGCACTGAATAAAAATTTTGAATTCTGCCTAGTCATTAATGCATTAATGGGATTGAGTCCAAAATTAAAGCCAATCTACAGAAAGATATGCTATCTAAGGTAATGCCATAACAAAATGTGCTGTAATTTAATTCACTCTCCATATAGAAGAAAGAGAATCACTTGGAAATCTATAATGAAGGCCCACATTTACTATTGTGGGAACAAATTAAAAAAAATATTTTCTAGAATTATTTTTTAAACTATTAGCTTCTGTGTTCTCATGTTATACTATTAACACTAACCTAACTGAAACATTTTTCATTTGTTTGCATGTTATTTTGATTGTTGCTGTTGTTGCACTTGACTAAAGAAAATACAAAACATTTACATAAATTTACCATAATGCCCGAAAAAAGGGGGAAAAAGGGTTATTTGTTCAAGTAAAACAATATATATTAATATGCAACTTCCATTCTTTAAACTCAGATTTAAAAATATAACTTCTGACTAACCTATTTTCTTCTGTATAATCACTGCTTTCTTTTGGGCATGAAGGGAGGAAATAAGCATTTTGTCTCCTGATTAATAGTGATACAAACTATCGGTAAAATGTAGCCAATTAATACACAGATATTATCTACTGTCTCCTGAAATTCCAATAATGTAACAGAAAGAAGAAAAAAAGCAGAGGGGTGGGTAAGGGGATGAAATTCACAAAACCAAAGAAACAGGAAAGGAACATAAAATTTTAGAAGTTGGTTGTTAATGTATATGTGGTAACTGATTTATCAGATAAGAAAAAGCTTAGACTTAAGTTGGTGCATTAGACTGCAGGTTTGCTCTCTGGAAGGTTTGAACAACATGCGTCATGTTGGACATGCTAAACATGGCTTTTGGCAGTAACACATGCTGAAAACAGAGATGAGTAGAAACTTGCACATTGAAAGTTGAGAGGGCTAACAAGTGTGTGCTCAACTCCCCATAGGAGGTTTAGATATCCTCATTCTTACCCATAGGAAGGACAATAAAAGATTTCTCTTTAGAAATTAATCAGGGATAATGAATTATAAATATTTTTAGTCAGAGGCCCAGCCAGATATCTATAGAAATGTTCCAATCCCTAACCATGCCTAGCCTCACATAGATTTTGGTGGATTTTATTGTTCTTTATTCTTGACTATGGACAGAGGACTGGGAATCCTTAGGCAATTGAGGAAATTTTCTAATATGAAAGATTAATTAATATAATGAAGAAACACTCTGGAAACAGACAATGCTTGGGATAGAAAAGATCTTTTAAAAATCTGACTATTGTATATTTGGTATCTTTTAAAAAAGTACAATGATATTCTATCTATTCTAAAGGCTGTATATAGTAAAATATTTAGAAAACACTTGCATTGAAAATAAATATGATGGCAGTAAGGAAAAAAATTAAGATAAGTATTGGAACTTAGAGTTGAGAAACTATTCCATATTGAGAACAAAACTACATCAATATTAAAAATGCAAGAAGGGACATAAGGTTAGAAAACCAGGGCATGTTATACTATAAGGTTAATAAGAGTTCCAGAAACAGGGAGTAGAGGAAATGATAGGATGTTTTCAAGGAATTGTATTTTACTTACCAGAATTAAGACATGTTTTTCTTGATTGAAATTGTCCTTAGCTAAGTAGCAAGCAACAAAGAAAACCCACACTGATACAAAATATTAGAACATTAGGATTAAAGCCCTAAATCATCCAAATTTTAGAAGAAAGTCCTTACATCAACCAAAGAATAGAAAAAAAAAAAAAGGCACATTCTACTTTATCCAATACCATAAGTTAGAAGATAGTACTCTTTCTTCAAAATTTTGATGAACCTTATTCCCAGCCATAATTCTATATAAAAGCAAACTGGCAACTAATTTATTCATTCAATTATTCAATTATTCAAGTATTTTTGAATGCCTATTATGACTCAGGCAGTCATAATAAGGAGAAAATATATTATAAAATAGAAAAAATTCTACTTTAATGTAGTAAATATTTTAATAGTGGAGAAAAACTAAATAAGTAAAACTAGAGAATTTGAGACCATGATAAGTGATGAGGGCAACAAATAAAGTAGACCAAAATAAAATTAATTAATTAAATCAGTCCTAATCTTCTGAACAAAAATAGCATATCTTTAATAAAATGCAAATTATAAGATAAAATATGCACCAAATTTAGACTTTTAACATGTGTATTCACATTTCTGAATGAATCATTAGAAGTCTAGATACATATAAATTTCAAATTAATTAAAGAAAAAAAACCAGAAAGGATAAAATTTTTGAATCCATTTAAAAGATGACAGGAAAAGTAAAAAAAACAATGTTAAAACAATTTTGACAATTCTGAGATGACACAAAACTGAGATGGAAAGTAACCCACAGTTTCAGTGATTCCTTGAGCAAAAAATGCTAGGTTTTTATTTTGTTTTAGTTGAAATATATTTAACATGTAACATTGGATACATTTAAATTGAAATATATTTAACATGTAACATTGTACACATTTAAAGTGTATAAATATTAATTTGATACATGTATATATTGTAATATGATTGTCGTTTTAACAATAATAACACCAAATAATTACCTTTTTCTTTTTCTCTTAGTGGTTGGAGTAATTACGTTCTAATCTGTAGCAAGTTTGATTATTGTAGTACAGTATTGTCTGAATTCACTATAACATGTATTAGCTTTGTAGAACTTACTACTGTTATGAGTTTGTATCCTGAACATCTGTCCTATACCCCTGCCTCTTACCCCCTGTTAACACTCAGATGTGGAATCTTAAAAAAAAAAGAAACAAACAAACAAAAACAGTTTTAAAGATAGAGAAAAAAAGACTTTGCCAAGTACTTTCTAAGACCTAAACAAAACAAAACAAAACAAAAAAGTTGTTGTTAGTAATCTTCGAGTTGTTCTTTTTAGTTCTGTATGTACTCAGACATTATTATAAAGTAGTCTTTTATCCTGTTCTTTCATAATCACCAAGTAACTTTATAAGATGTTGGTTTCTCTGAAATTGCTTATGTTCAAGAGAACACCATAGATTCTCTGTTAGAGTACGGTCAATTTTCTCTTGAAAATAGCCAGATGCTTTTATTTTTCCCTCAGTTCCTGCTCTTCTTAGTCACCATTTAAGACAAAGAATAGCTCCTTTGGGGATTTGTTTTGCGGTCTTCTATAATAAAAGAAATATAAAAATATGTGGATAAATAGAAAACACAAAGTAAAATCAGAAACTTGTGAATCAATATAAGTGTAGTAAATTTTTGATATAAAAGATGAGGATGCCAATTGAATTCAAAACCATAATTATATTCTGTCTATAGCAAAGCTAATTAAATTATAAGGACACAAAGAATTAAACAGTAAAAACTAGAAAAAGAATAATACTAAGATAATACTGATACAAACCAAAGTTCATATAGGTCACCTGCTAATAAATAAAATAAGCTTTAAAATGAAAACATTGCTAGAGATACAGTCACTATTTTCCTGTTAAAACGTCCAGTTTATCAGGAAGATACATAAATAATAAACCTGTAGATTTTAATAGGATAATTTCAAAATAGATAAAAAGCCCAGAAACACCCATTCCATCCAATATTCAAGGTCATCCCCATCTCCATACAGAATAGTTTGTTGATGTTATTCTTAACATATGAATAAATTAATAGGAATTATACCTAAAAGTAGGTTTCTACCATAACAAAACCTTAATTAAGAAGTTGGTAGTGGGAGGCAAAGTCTTTGTTGAAACTATAGTTTATAGTAACTCAAAATGTTTCTTACAAGTCTGCTTAGTCAGAAGCTCTGGGGGAACTGTTAGAAAGCTTAAACAGCATTTGTTGGTGTGTCAATCACCTTTGGTTATTTACACAAAAGAAATGAACCCAGGGAAGAATTGGCCAGTTTTCAGTTAGAAATTGAAAGATATAGATTTTTTGGGGTAATACTATGTTCTGAAAATATAATTTTGCCTAGAATAAATTATTCAGAGGGCGATTTAAATGATTTAGAGGAAACAACACTGAAAAAAAAAACAAAAAAACTTCTGTGTTCAATCAGTTCTTTGAACTATTTGATATGACAGAAATAAAAGATCAGACACCAAATTAATTCAATTAGTGAACTCCTAAAATAAGTACAACTTTTGGGTGAGAAACACAAAGGCTAAAGCTATTGAATGATCCCAATTCTATTTAAGTTTGAAAATCTTTTCAACTGAAACTAACCTGTATAAGAATTTGGGACAGTTTCAAATTTTGAGATTTTTAACAAATATAAGATAAAATTATGTCAGACTTAACTTGAAAAATAGTTGTATTTAATATTTTTATTTTAACCTGCAAGACAGTTTTGTTTGTGGACATTTATTTTCTCTCTAGGAGATGTCTTAATACACAGTGTGAATATGTGAATTGCATTTTTTAAAAAGTCAGTACTTCTCATGGTGTTACTTGATTTCATTGCAGAATTTTAATAGACAATATTAGACAATTTGGTGGCGAATTATTTGAGAAACTTTCATTCTTGAGTACTATGTGATTTCGGAATGTACTTAATTAATTGAGTCATTCTTCTGACCCATTACAGAAATTTCTGGCCCTAAATTCTACACTATCTATCCTAAGTTTCTGGTTTCCTCCCTGTTTGTTGCCCACCTCTTTTTCTAACTATTATAAAGGAGGTTAATTATCATGCTGGGTGAGAAAATGACAGCAATGGGTTCACATTTCTGAAATGAGCTAATTTAGCAACAAAACAATGCACAGGGAATTCAGCCCATTCTTTTCTTGTCCCTCAAAATCAACAGAAAATATAGAAGTGCATTTTTTGCAGACACTGCATTCCCTTTGACTGGAGGGGGTTATCCTGTGCAGAGTTTGGGATCATGAGGGAGACCTCAAGCCTATTTTACACTAAAATCAAACTGTCTTCCAATCTAGCTTGACAAGTTATAAAAATTTTCTTTTAGTGTCTTACTTGATGAGTGTGCTGTTTTATTTCTCAATTTATTCATAACTGGAATAGGGAAAAGGAGTGCTATTTACTGACCTCTCAAAAAGAAGGAAAAAAAAAAAAAGAAACACATAACGTGACCTTTAGATAATCATGTAAATTCTCTAACTTGGGACAAAATCTTTAGGCTGATGATTCTGATTTATATTTTTCTTCCCATCAACTCTCTTCTAAAACTGAATTTCTCTAAGTACGTTTTCTATACAGTCGTCTCATAAAATAGGTCAATCTTAATAAACTCAAAATTAATGTCATCCTTATATGTTTATCTTACTATATTTCTTATTTATGTTTATAAACCTTAAAGCATCTAATCCAGAGGTTATACATGATACTCAGGCCTAATGGAATCAAGGCTATTATAGGTATAGCCTGTCATAAACCTAGGAACTTATAGAATTTCATAGTCCTACAAATTCACTATTTATGTAGGAAAGGTTGGCATAGTATAATTCAACAGTTAATTAAAATGGAGGATTTTTCTTAGCAATGAATATCTTCCTTGATCACTCCCAATAGGAATGATTACCAAAGTATAGAAGAGGCTATAATTAGAGTTGAGGTGTACTCAGTGTGGCATTTTAGGAAGCTGATGCTGTTGGCAAAAAATTAAATTAAAGGAAGAAATTAAGGTCAGGAGTAAACAAATGGAGAAGATGAGGTAAAGAATATAGACATTTTATGTGGATGAAAAAGTGAAAAAGGCAAGCGTATACTCTCCAGAACATGAAAAATTCTAGGTTTAGTACACACTTATCCTTCTATTTCTCTAATACATTGGCCTGACCATGGCTTATCATGTAAATGATTAAAATGTAGTCAATCAAAAAATAAATAAATAAAATATATTCAGTTAAGTAAAAAAGAGCATAATATTCAGAACTGCTACTACATAATATTCAGAACTGCTACTAAAATGAATTTAAATAGAATTTGTCTCTCCATAAAGCCAACAATTGACTTATTTCCTCAAAGGACTAAACCTCTGTCAAATATCCAATCTAAAATATTGAGTTTCTGTAGGCAGAGAATCACAGGTAGAAGTCTCTTTAATTTGTCTGAGCACATCTCCCAGAGGAGTAAACTAAATCATATCCACCTTTATTTACCTCTTATCTCCCCCTCCTCATTGTATCTTTTTAATTTTCTAGAAATACTTTACTCTCTTGAAGTGACTCATTTTAGGTATCATAGTACACACAGTGTTACAGGTTAGCATTGCTAGAGTTTGATCTAGTCTAAATGAGTTAATACTTTTCATTAGTATCCAAAGGGGCCATTTAACTCTCAAGTGTCCTCTGATTCCCCCAAAGGCACAATGAACTAATGATAATGCCTTCTATCTTTGAAAATGTATTTTCCTTAAAGGAATACAGTAGTCTTCCTTTATCAGAGGAGCCGTATTCTGCAGTTTTGTTACCTGTAGTCAAGTCAACTGTGATCTGGAATTAGATGATCCTCCTGATGAATCATCAGATCACTAATAGCCTAACATTATGTCACAGAGCCTACGTCATTCAGCTCACTTTGTCTCGTCATGTTAGCATTATATCATATCACATTATCACAAGAAGAAAAAGGTTGAGCAAAGTGTGGTAAGATTTTTTGAGAGTGAGACCATATTCATATAACTTTTATTGTAGTATATTGTTATAAAGTTTCTATTTTATTATTAGTTGTTGTTTTTCTTACTGTGCTTAATTTATAAATTACACTTCATCATAGGTACATATGTACAGAATTTATTTATGGCAAAAAATTTACATTTCTTGGGAAAATTGTGCTGACAGTCTACTTAGCTCATGCTGGTTTTCATATATTCTAGGCTAATTTCAGTTTTAAGGATGCCACCTTCTTTATTGCATCTGTATATCTCCATTCTCAATGATATTACTACTAGGTCAGAACTGTCCCTTCAGTTAGTCACATCATTTCTAGAATACTTAAAAACATCCAGAAGTAAAAGGCTATTTTTCTTTAGGAAAGGGGCAGAAAGGAAGGAAAGTGATCAGCAGATTCAAAGCTCCTTAGTTAAACAATATTAATTTCATATAACAGCTCATGGGAAATTTGTGAGCTATACATTTTACATTATATATGTATACACATGCAATGTATAAATTATATATTTATTTTCAAGTTTTGGTTATTAATGCTATTAAAGCTATTAAACAAAATATAATGTACTAACAATAATCACTAGAAATTTTTCTTCCTTTCATTAAAAGAGCTGGCTGATTACACAATGGAATTGCTCAAGTTTGCTGCTGATTTTATCATTGAATTAGCTTGTGAATAATATATAAAGGAAAAAGAAAGACCCAAATTCCATCCCACTGCCATCTGGCTTGAGAGGATAAGTGTCATATGCAATTGGCATACTCTTGCCTAAGATAAATCTCTAACCTTTTTTGTAAATTCTAAACCATGTTGTCTTCACAAGCACAGAGGGAAGAATGATCTTCAAAATTATTTTTAGAACAGAGAATGCCAGACTAGATAAATCACCAGTGTTATTCCAAATGACATAGTCTATATTCCCAAGTAACAAGGTAATAGGTAAAGTTCTCATGTTCTCACTAAGGAAAATGAGAAATAGCTAAATATATAGTATAATGTGTTTATTATTCTGGAAGGGTGAATCAAAATATTAATGGGAAACAATTCACATAATTTTTTTTTAATTTATTTGACAGAGATCACAAGCAGGCAGAGAAGCAGGCAGAGAGAGAGGAAGGGAAGCCGGCTTGCTGCGGAGCAGAGAGCCCGATGTGGGGCTTGATCCCAGAACCCTGAGACCATGACCTGAGCTGAAGGCAGAGGCTTTAACCCACTGAGCCACCCAGGCGCCCCCACATAAAAATTTTTATGATTATTTTACACTCTTGAAGTTGTATTTTATTCATAATATGTTTTGAAATATTTTATATTGCAATTCATCACATGGTGCTAAATTAATTATGTAGCTGTGTTTTTAAGAATTTCATTCACCATAATACTATATGAAGCATATAAATATAATGAAAATTTTATGTCACTAAACTTCTGTTTAATTTTTTTGTAAAATTTAAACTGTAAATTTGTATTACCCATATATAACAGTACCACTGTATCTTTATCAATATACTTTACAGAAAAGTTATGCAACTTTTACAAAAATTATAACTAGTTGGGTTTTTAAAAATTACTTTATGGATTCCAAAAGCATAACCTATTCAGAGTAAAATAACTATAACAGTAAAATACTTCATTTACATATAAATACAGGCAAAGAGAGAATCACATATAAAACAGGCTTATAAAAGTATCATGTTATCTTATCACCTAGAGATATATAGTGTTTAAATATTGTATAATTATACGTATATTAAAATGCAATAATTACTATAAATGTATGTGTACAAAAAATTATAGTATACTATATTTTTTCTCATTGGACAGTATATCCTGGAGTATTTTTCTTGTTAGTATCTCTAGAATATGTTTTTCTTTTTTTTTGATAGAGAGAGGGAGAGGGAGTAGGGGGAGGGGCAAAGGGTGAGGTAGAAAGAGAATTTTAAGTCGGCTCCATGCCCAGTGCAGAGCCCCACATGGGGCTTGATCTCACCACCCTGAGATCATGATCTGAGCTTAAATCAAGAGTCATTGCTTTAACCCACTGAGCCATCCAGGCATTCCAGAACTGTTTCAGTTTTTTTTTTCTTTTACTAGTCCTATACAATTCCATTATATCATTGCACCATCATTTATTAAATAAGAGAGTGCATATAATTAATATTATTATCCTGATACATAAAATGGAAAGATGGGCAAAGGATAGTGAAAGTTAGCACCAAGTAACTGCACTTACTGATGGCAAGTATGGTGGGTTTGTTGTTCAATCTGTAGTGTGCAAGGTCATCAAAGAAGCAAAAAGGGAGAGGCAAAACCATCATTTTATTTTTCTTTCGTTGGCTAAAATATAGCTGTCAGACATAAAACTTTCCACAATGGGCACTTTGGGTTCAGACAGTTTAAACTCTATATTGTCAATAAACAGAAGTACTTTTTTCTTGTCAAGAGGAAAAATAGAGAGGAAAGGAGATGACAAATAAAAGAGTAGGAAAGAAGATAAATAGTTTTGCTTACTTCAAGGATTGAACTTTAAAAGTCCTAAGGACGCAGAATATATCACATTGATATTTTTGATAGTTTTCTCAGAATCTTCTACTACACTTTTTCTTCTCTATTTTCCCCCAAACAGCCATGATTTCTTTCTAATTCAGCCTATTGTCAGCATCTCCATCAATTTGGTTCTTCCATTTTTCCTCTGATTCCACAAAGAACACTGAAAGTCCCTTTTAGACTATAAGTAATATTTCAGAGTGCTAAGTATTTCCCAATGATTTTTCTTGTTTACATGAAAAAGTAGAAAATGGTACCATCAAATAAAGAGCTGCAATTTTCTTGCTAAATTCTTTATTGGAGATGTAGAGTTACATCTCTCAATTGCACATTTAATCAATAGTTATACTGGTTGGGGGATAAAGTATTGAAAATTTGAGTGGATTTATATCATGAAATTTCTGCCCATTCATTCTTTAATGGAAAGCATCCAACTGGCTTATATATTAGGTCCCTAGCAAGCACAATGCTGATACCTACTCTACCTTCCTGAAAATAGCTGATGGAATAAATGGATGGGCACCTGACCTAAGCTGGCCAATCATATTCTGCTTTCAGTAACCTGGAAATTGGGTAGATGAATAGTAGTTGGTGTCTATATGTAATTTCATTTTTATTGGCTTTTAGCAAATTGACCCCTACCTCCAAAGAAAATTGCCTTATAATTAATCACAATTTTAGTTAGTCCAAAATGGGGAGAAACAACTAAACAAAAGAAAAATAGGAATGAAAAAACAAACCATTGTCAAAACCAACACAGTTCAGAGCTTTTTGACATCTGATTTAAAGCAAGATGAAGACATCATGTCATATTCTACATGTGCTACACACACATACACACTCACAAAAACACACAGAATTTATCTCCAATTACTTTCTCACTGGTGGACTTAAAAACTCCTGGGCCAGGGAGATTATCCAAAGGAAAATGAGAAATATACTGTAACAGGCAGAATGGCAGTCTAAGGGACCCAAAGAGATAGGCTGATACTTGATGTTATCATGCGTATCATTTTCCATCCAGAACAGGAAATATTACATGTTTTAAATCATTGATCAATCTATAATATGACATTTATTTCTCAGTACATTCTCAGTTCTAAATGGAAGCTACATTTTATTTATTTATTTGTTAAAATACTATTTTTACATAATTTCTACACCAAACATGGGACTCAAACTCACAACCTGGAGATCAAAAGTCTCTTGCTCTTCCCACTGAGATAGCCAGGCATCCCTTTGATATATTTCAAATGATTCTATTAGGATTATTCGAAGTGTCCATATTCTGCAGAATAAAAATGTCACACTTGTTTTAAAATGAGAATATACTAATGAAAATATGGAAGTCATCTTAATGTCATGGACTCAAAGAAGAGGGCTTTCATGCCATGACTATGAATGCAATAGTTTGATCAGATTTTAAGCTGCTTCCCAAAAATGGAGGGGGTATTCTTGACATTTTACTTAAAATGGTTGTATTTTGATAAAATATTTTATCATCGGACTTAGATATTTAGGAGAAAATATTTGTGCACTGACTAATCAAGGGAAATAATATCATGAAAATGTTTTTTATCACTAGGTTCTGATTTTCTGGGTACTGTTTCTCCATAGGGTGGGGTGTTTCCTCACCAGCAATATTTGTACTGTGTGACCTTATTCTCTAATGACTGAGTGACTAAATAGTCTTTGGAAGTACGTTTTAGCTAATCACGAGACTATTAAATTCGAGAGTTTGAGGTGCGATTGTCAGAGAGCAAATTGGGCTCAGTAAATGTTAGGAAGTTTAATATACATGCATTATAGACGGTGAAGGTATTTTCCCGAATAGAAATGGAAAGGGAGGAAAAACTAGTCCAAAGGAGAGATGATCTTAAGCAAATGTGAATCAAATTTTAATGAAATTGCTTATGTGTACACACACACGATACCTGCATGCTCTTTGTGGCTCTATAATTCTTGGTCCTGATTTCCTTCAGATTTCTTGTTCTACTTGTTCTCATGCCTCCTATTATAAAATAAAAATCACAGCAAATGATACATTTTATTTAACTTTTTCTCTAAAACTATATTATTTTCTTATTTAACCATTGGGCAAGAAACATACAACTTCTTTATAACACTTTTACTGACAAAACGCACCATAGTCCTGAGAGCATCCACCAAGAAGATCAGGAGGAAACATCAGCATAGATCAGATTGTTTCTTTTTGTCAGTTCCACAGTCCCATACTCTTTTACTGAGCAATAACATAAATCAAAGCCAGACGTGGAAGCACTACGATTTCATAAATGAATAAGCCATATTGTTCACCCCAAATCAGCTGGTTAAGAATGATAAATAGTGGATCAAAAACAAAAATACTAAATAATATGGTTATGACACAGTGTCTTTGTATGTGATTTTCTCCATTTGAAGCACTTTTTCTCTCGTTCCCCAACATTATTCTGTCTTTCCCATGGTGAATATAACTCTTAAATTCTACTGGTATGTGTGTTCAAGTTCTTATCATACTGTATTTTTTTTTTTTTCCCTCTGTTACTAATCCCTACGTTTCTGAGGCCAGGAATCATCTACTTTTTTTCCTGTTAGTCTCCAACGCTTCACAAAACAAGCTCTGAATAATTAATATAGAGAATTTTTTAAGACATATATTAGCATGAAATCAAATCCTCCCTATTAGAAGAAGAAATAATTTACACAATTATCAGTAAATTAATCAGATAAAATTAGAAGAAATAAACATAAAATACCAAAGTCACAATGTATTTTAAAAAAAGGAAAAGCAGTTTCATATATTTTCTGCTAATAAATTCCCAGTTGTTATTTATGACAAGAAAAGGTGACTTCTACTTTACTGTAACAGACAAAAATTTGTATTTAGAACGTTCTCTTGATAAAATGACTCCAGTAAAATTTATTTTTGCTTCCCTAAAGAACCTTCCTTCAGATAATCTCTGTGCTCATTTTACTGGTTGCAGAGTCAGTTTCCTGTGTTAGGTTTGTACACCTCATCAGAGAATGGATACAGAATGCTTTTCTCTATGAATGACCTTTCTTCAGTGGTTCTTAGCTGTTTACTACAGGGCTGAAAGAAACCAAAACTACCCTATTCAAATGTGGAACTCAAATTAGCAAGCACTGGGGGCTCCAAAGGTATGGTAAATCCTGTGCTATGACCTGAGATTATCAAGATTAAATACTACAGTCTCTGTGAGGGGGAAAAAAAAAATCTAATGTCTGTTCCCCCAAAAGGATCATAGACAAACAAAAAATTATCTTTTAAAAAAAAATCACACCTTAAAAGAGCATATGTATACACAGCACTTCATTCTCCCAGCCATCACTTTGCTCCTATAATAAAAAATCATCGTGTCCCTACGTAATCCCACTTAGATCTTCTTCCAAAAAATATTATGTGTAGTCATCAATTTATATACTTTGTTTAACATTAAATATAAATGTTCATTAGAAACATTTCCATATAATTATTACATAAGATGATTTAGTTCTTATTCTTCTCTAAGAAATCTATTTGTTCCATAATGTCCCTCATGTATTTTATTGTTCTCATAAAAGCATAAAGCCAAATAATTTTACTCACCAATAATTCTTTGAAGAAGTGTATTTAGAGCTTAACTTGGAACTCTACATATACACCTCTTCAATGCAATACAAACATTCAAGATCGCATACTGTTTCATAAGGAACTATTGGCTTATTATAAATTATAGATTGATGAAAAGACTGGGAAAAAATGGACAAGTATACAAGCACTTGACATAGAGATAAATGCTAATCACTGGTGGGGTGTGTCACAGAGACAGAGGGCTAGGGGGACATCTAAGGCTTTAGACATGCCTAGAGAGCTGTTAATGGGCAGTGGTTGTGTTTTTACGTTCATATGAGACCAGCTCTGGACAATAAAGTTAAATGACATTGGTCACAATATACCTCCCTTATACTCTTTCAACTTCTCTCGAATCATGGGGACCACATGTAAAAGATGGTGATGGCATAAATTAGAAAGAATCTAGATTCCTGAATTACTTATTAGAGTAGAGCCATGAATTTCTCAACCAAGAATATCTGAGATGAACTTTGTATGAGTGAGAAATAATTTTTATCTTATTAAACCACTGAGATTTTTTACTCATTTATTACAAACCTGTATTAATTGTCCTAACTAATGTAAGGGTCAAAGAGAAGATAGGATTTGAATAAATTGGCATGCAGGACTGGAATTAATCAGAACCCCACTCTTCCCTGCTATACGTTTTTCTTCGTATACTTTACACTGTTTCCACATTTTGCCCTCATTTCATCTTGAAAGACTGGTGTTCAGGAGAACTCAATAGGGTAGGAGTAGAGAGCAGGATGAACATAGGGGATAAGAAAAGAGAAAACAAAAAGAGGACTTTCTCATCTTTTCACCCTTTGTTCATGTTTCCAACATATAATATGGGAGGCAGGAGAAAGCGGGCATGTGATTTTGTACAATGAAAAATAGTAAAATGGATTTTATCTTTCTTTCTTTCTCACCCTGTATTTGGCTCCACAATTACCAACCAGAGTTAAAGTCATAAACTGTGAGTGGGTTGAGAGAAGAGTCAAACGATGTAAGAATGTTCCTATGCTATCACTCTCAGTGAGTGAGGAAGCACAAACACTTAATATTGGTACCTTAAGTGAAGAAATGCATGTACTAAGTTAAACCATTCTCATAGGCATTTCTCATGATGACTGCTTATTAGAATACCAATTAAATCTTTTAAATTTTCTTAAAATGATTCAAACCCTTTATGTTTAACAACATGCTAAATGTAAATATGTTGCCTAATGTCAGATGAAGAGAACTGAGATAATCAAAGCTAGATTGCATGGCATTATACTAATACTGATATGCACAGTTGCCTTTTTTATTTTATATATCTATTACCTTTTAGCGTGATAGCCTCCATTTCTCCTTTCCTCAAGATAACCATTCTATCCTCACTACTGTGTTCATTTTCATTTGTATGAGTTTCTTTAGGGATTTTATGAGTTTCTTTTGGGTAGCATAATGATATTTCCAGACCAAAAAAAAAAAAAAAAAAAAGAAAGCCTAATGAAAATGATCATGGAATATTAACTTATAATAGACTAAAACTAGTGTACTTTGCTATCTCAGATATAAGCCCTCAAGCCATGCTCCCAGGAAAACATTTGAATACTGGTCCAAAAATTCTACCAAGGTAAGATCAGGTAGTGACAATGTCTCAAAATTTGCAAACACACACATGTTGTATATTTATGAATTAATTAGCTCAGGCTGTCATAACAAACTATCACAGACTAAACGGCTTACAAAAAAAAAAAAATGGAAAAAAAATTACTTTCTCACCACAGTCTTGGAAGTTAGAAAATTCAAAATCAAAGACTGGCAGGGTTTGGTTTCTGGTAAGAGCTCTCTTTCTAGCCTACAGATGGCTACCTTCTACTGTGTCCTTACATGGTGTAGAGAGACAGACATTATTTTCTCTTCCTCTACTCATAAAACCACCAATCCTGTCAAATTAGAGTCTACCCCTAGTGACCTCATTTAACCCTGACTTAACCTAATTACCTCCTAAAAGTCCTGTCTTCAAATAAGATCACAGTTGTGGGTGGAACTTCAACAAATGAATTTGAGAGGGGGCACAACTCAGTCTTTAGTAATCTGTATCTTATACACACATAGAGACCTACAATTAGTCATACGACTATCTGAGGGAAGAAGATTCTAGGCAAGAGAATTGTGAAAGCAAAGTATCTAAGGAAAGAATATTTAAAGCAGGAAGAAGACAATGAGTGTCTCTAGAACAGAAAATTAAGAGGGAGAAAAGTGGAAATGAGGTCAGAAACCAGATTGCATAGAATTGCATAGGCGTTTAGCTGTAGACACTTTGGCTTAAACTCTTAGTGAAAATGAGAACCATTGGAGCATTTGAACAGAAGAGTAGTATAATCTGGCTTAAGTTTTAAAATAATTAATATTATTGCTCTGTTGTGAATTGAAGATGGAGGATGGCAAAAATGGAACCAGAGATCATCTAGGTGGCTGTAAGAGTAATAGAGACAAGAAGCAACTGTGTTTCTGATGAGGTTGGGAGCACTGGAGGTGGTAGTAAGTACCAGAATTTTGGATATACCTTGAAGGCAGTGTTCAAAAGGATTTATGGATGGTTTATATGCAGGTGATTTAGTACAAAAGAACATAGTTGATTTAACTTTATCATATTGTTATCACTATCTTCTGCTGCAAAAAGCAATAGGACTTTTAGCAGGTCACAGACCTGGTTATAAAACCAATATTCTGGAAAATAAAAATGTTCCAATGAAAGTATGCTGTGGGCAGATTCAGCACTGACTAGCTCAGCATATCTAGTGAGTTAGGAATCGCTGGTGCTCTAGGGAAAAGGTATCTTTAGAGTATGTGAAATGACTATCAAGTAGGTAGTTTGTATATTCGGTGATATTTTTCTTCAGGTGTGAAAACAACTTCAGGTTTTGAAATACATCAAGTTAGTTTTGAAATACATCAAATTATTTGTAGATAATGGAGTAATATATTCTGTTGGCCTAAATTGCCTTAAAATGAGACTTATCGAGGCCCATCAGTTGCTTGGGCTCAAGAGTCCCTCTGAAGACATACTTAGAGAAACTTAATCCTGGGTAGTCTCACTTTTGGCCACATTCTGGTTTGAAGATCACACTACAGCAGCTCCAAGAGTCTCTGCTGAATAGATTCTAATCTCTTTATATGCCAGTAACTCCTAATCTATTTCTAGAGGTCAGCTTCTGGCTACATAGGTGATGTTTGCCTTCACATCCAAAGGAAAGTCTGCATATGTTCTGGTTTAAATATGAATGGCCTTAGTCAGAAGGCACTGGGAAATACAGATTTTGCCTTTTACAAGCTCCTGGGAAATTAATTTCTAGTTTTGATGGTTCTTACTGAAGGTACAGAGTCCTGGAGAGTCACAGGCTAATAATGCTGTTGGACCACATTTGCCAGCATGTGGGGTTCCAGATCCTGTTTCTAATTTTTAACTTGCCAAATGCAAGTATAATGCTTGCACCCAAAATTAAAATAATGATCATTCTAATATTTTTCTTCCAAATTTAAAAATGTAGGGACAATTTTTGAATTTTTTGATAAAAAGGGAAAATATAAAAATATTGAAACAATATTTCTGTGAGTAAATGCTTAAGGAAAGTCTTTCTTCTGGGCTGGAGAGCTATGCCACACTGGCAGGGGTCCCTATGCTATGACAGAGACAAAAGTTTTGTTGTGCCATGCAGATGCCTTGGGTTATTTTAACAAGCCAACATAGAGAATAAAACTTTTTTACATGTGATTCTGAAAATCTCCTACTTCAGATTACAGATTATTATGTCCCAAGATTTTGCCTCAGCTATTTTCTTACCACCTACCAACACAGAAGCTTGATATAGATTGGGTCCCCTGTCAATGTTAAAGGTAATGTGAGGGCCATTGAGAGTACCAACACCACAGTAAGCATCAAATGGAATGTAGACACTGACCACAAGAGGGGAGAGAGAAGAGTGTGTCCGTCATGAGCATGTCTCCCAGTTGGTCAGGCACCAGGTATAGAGGATACTAGTTGGGAAAGTTAAGACCCAAGGCTGGAAACATATCTACCTTATGTTATAAAGTATTGTTTTATATTTGTAACAATGATGATATCAGCCATTTTGCCTTTTATGACTAACTGTATCAAGAAGTACCGAAAGAGCAAACAAAGGGGACACAATGGAATATACACAAACTCTTTGAAGAGGGAGCATTTTCAAAGTGAAAAGTGTGGATAAATCACTCTCTTGGTCTATTTGGTTGCTATAATAAAACACCACAGACTGGGTAACGTATAAGCAACAGATATGCATTCCTCACAGTTCTGGAAGCTGAGAGTCCTGGATCAAGATGCCTGTATGGTCTCATTCTGGTGGAAATCCTCTTTCTGGTTCACAGACTTCTTGGTTCACAGTCTTCTTGTTATGCTTCACATGCAAAAGAAGGAGTGAGGCGTTTCTCTGGGGCTTTTTTATAAGGACATTGTTCCTATACACAAAATCTCCACCTTCATCACTTAAGCACCTCCCAAAGGTGCTTCCCTACATCATCTTTGGGGGTTAGAATTTCAACATATAAACTTAGTGGGAGTCACAAGGAGTCAGACCATAACAATCACCATCTTTATCCACGGTATGATTTTAGGTGCTATTAGATTTGGAAGAAAGACCTTGTGAGGCTATGGACTGGTCTACTGAAGTACGTCCTTGATTCTTTTTCTCTCCAAACTCCGACATCATCAGTACACATAGCCATGAGTAACCCTAACACAGATTTACTTCAACTGAACTTTAGAAGTTGGTGGATGACATGATCTTCTTAATATAGTTTTTGAATGTAAATTTAACTAAACGTTACTTGTTCGTGCTTATGTTGGTTTTGTTATTAAGGTCATTAGGAGTAGATCTCCAATGTATTATTATTACTGTCAAAGAAAATCTAGCCTTTTAAATTTATATGGTTATATGTGTAAGTATGCTGTTAAAACAAGTTCTATTGAAATACAAAGAAATATAAAAGGAGCCTCAACACAGATTCCCAAACATTTGCAATGGGGAAAATAATGTTCTATATGCTAGCAGGGGTTTTAAATAAAACAGATAATTTTTCATAAATTTAAGTGAGATGAAATCTGCTGCAACTCAATAACAAAATTTACCTGGGTAAAATTAAGTAATCAGAGTAGAAAGGTCATATCATGATGTGAAATATGTGGTCTTTAAGGTATGGTACTATGAAAATCTGATTACCATTAATATGTCCTTCGGTCCATGGGATTTGTTTCTGTTTTCATTGCTTGATACAGAGATGATTAAAGTTTGGGCAGAATGAAGAATAAATCAGTGAGTTAAGTGACAGAGTAATCTTTTGATCTAGGCTTCATAATTAGAATTTAATTTATATTTTGTCATCAGAAATGAAAATTATTTTAATGGGCAATTTGCATTCCATTGCTAACTATTGGAAAATAGATCATGGATCTAAAGTTAATTTTAAAGATTTAATAATCTTAATCATATAGAGGCAAAATATAAAAATTTATGTAGGAAGACCTAAGAATTAAATAAATCATATTTTGACAGAAGACTCTGTGTTAACCAGGCAAGAAGTAACTGAGGGTCTCTTTTAAACATCAGATCAGAAAACTAAAGTTTTAATTCCATTTCTTTAGTTGATCTTTTGCTGAACCAACAGACTGATATGGGCCAAGAAAACATTTGGCAATGGATGCAAATTATTTGGAATTTCTATTTAGTTAATGTCTTTTGGCTCTAGAAGCAATCAGTACAGCTTCCATTTTTATTATATAAACATATATATTGGTAATCACCTCCTCCCTATTTGGTAAAATTAGCACTAATAAAAGAAGGAAAAATTGCTTAACATTTTGACAACCTTATCATTTATTAGTATCTTTGCTATTTAGTTTATTGGGAACCACTCTATATTTTAATTTGATTTGTGTATACATATGTGACTAAAATCATTTTACATATATTTACACTTACATATAATTAGTATACTTTGTTACATAATATAAATATTTGAAGGTTATTCTAGTCATGTGTGATATGACATCAATATTTTCAATAATACTCCTAACAAAAGCAACTATTATATAACTTCTTTAAATGTTCTGTGATTTAGAGGGAGGAGTCAAGATGGCGGAGAAGTAGCAGCTGAGACTACTTCAGGTAGCGGGAGATCAGCTAGATAGCTTATCTAAAGATTGCAAACACCTACAAATCCAACGGGAGATCGAAGAGAAGAACAGCAATTCTAGAAACAGAAAATCAACCACTTTCTGAAAGGTAGGACTGGCGGAGAAGTGAATCCAAAGCGACGGGAAGATAGACCGCGGGGGGAGGGGCTGGCTCCCGGCAAGCAGCAGAGCAACGGAGCACAAAATCAGGACTTTTAAAAGTCTGTTCCGCTGAGGGACATCGCTCCAGAGGCTTAACCGGGGTGAAGCACACGTGGGGTCAGCATGGCCACAGATCCCGCAGGGTCACAGAAGGATCGGGGGTGTCTGAGTGTCGCAGAGCTTACAAGTATTAGAACGGGGAAGCCGGCTACAGGGACAGAGCCGAGGAGTGAGCTCTCAGCTCAGGGTTACCTTGAACCGGTCGCAGGCTCGGTCAGCTCGGAGCGCGGCCGGAGGCCAGGGTGACGGGAGCAATTGGGCGCTGTTCTCTGAGGGCACACTGAGGAGTGGGGCCCCGGGCTCTCGGCTCCTCCGGGCCGGAGACTGGGAGGCCGCCATCTTCGTTCCCGTCCTCCGGACTCTACGGAAAGCGCTCAGGGAACAAAAGCTCCCAAAAGCAAACGCGAGTGGATTACTCAGCCCGGCCCCTGGTAAGGGCGGTGCAACTCCGCCTGGGGCAAAGACACTTGAGAATCACTACAACAGGCCCCTCCCCCAGAAGATCAACAAGAAACCCAGCCAGGACCAAGTTCACCTACCAAGGAGTGCAGTTTCAATACCAAGGAGAGCAGCGGAATTCCACAGGAGGAGAAAGCACAGCACGGAACTCATGGCTTTCTCCCCATGATTCTTTAGCATTGCAGTTAATTTAATTTTTTTTCTTTTTCAATTTTTTTTCTTCTTCTGCTAAATTTTTTTAACTTCCACCCTTTTCTTTCTTAACTTTTTTTAACTAGTTTATCTAATATATATATATTTTTTTCATTTTTATATTTTTTCATTATTGGTTTTCTTTTTTTATTTGTTTCTTTTTTCTTTTTTTTTTCTTTTTTTCTTTCTGAACCTCTTTATATCCCTTTCCCCCCACTCACGATTTGGGATCTCTTCTGATTTGGCTAAAGCATATTTTCCTGGGGTTGTTGCCACCCTTTTAGTATTTTACTTGTTCCTTCATATACTCTTATCTGGACAAAATGACAAGGCGGAAAAATTCACCACAAAAAAGAGAACAAGAGGCAGTACCAAAGGCTAGGGACCCAATCAATACAGACATTGGTAATATGTCAGATCTAGAGTTCAGAATGATGGTTCTTAAGGTTATAGCCGGGCTCGAAAAAGGCATGGAAGATATTAGAGAAACCCTCTCGGGAGATATAAAAGCCCTTTCTGGAGAAATAAAAGAACTAAAATCTAATCAAGTTGAAATCAAAAAAAGCTATTAATGAGATGCAATCAAAAATGGAGGCTCTCACTGCTAGGATAAATGAGGCAGAAAAAGAATTAGCGCTATAGAAGACCAAATGACAGAGAATAAAGAAGCTGAGCAAAAGAGGAACAAACAGCTACTGGACCACGAGGGCAGAATTCAAGAGATAAGTGACACCATAAGACGAAACAACATTAGAATAATTGGGATTCCAGAAGAAGAAGAAAGAGAGAGGGGAGCAGAAGGTATATTGGAGAGAATTTCCCCAATATGGCAAAGGGAACAAGCATCAAAATCCAATAGGTTCAGAGAACCCCCCTCAAAATCAATAAGAATAGGTCCACACCCTGTTACCTAATAGTCAAATTTACAAGTCTTAGTGACAAAGAGAAAATCCTGAAAGCAGCCCGGGAGAAGAAGTCTGTAACATACAATGGTAAAATATTAGATTGGCAGCAGACTTATCCACAGAGACCTGGCAGGCCAGAAAGAGCTGGCATGATATATTCAGAACACTAAACGAGAAAAACATGCATCCAAGAATACTATATCCAGCTAGGCTATCATTGAAATAGAAGGAGAGATTAAAAGCTTCCAGGACAAACAAAAACTGAAAGAATTTGCAAACACCAAACAAGCTCTACAGGAAATATTGAAAGGGGTCCTCTAAGCAAAGAGAGAGCCTAAAAGTAGTAGATCAGAAAGGAACAGAGACAATATACAATAACAGTCACCTTACAGGCAATACAATGGCACTAAATTCATATCTCTCAATAGTTACCCTGAATGTTAATGGGCTAAATGCCCCAATCAAAAGACACAGGGTATCAGAATGGATAAAAAAACAAAACCCATCTATATGTTGCCTACAAGAAACTCATTTTAAACCCGAAGACACCTTCAGATTTAAAGTGAGGGGGTGGAAAAGAATTTACCATGCTAATGGACATCAGAAGAAAGCAGGAGTGGCAATCCTTATATCAGATCAATTAGATTTTAAGCCAAAGACTATAATAAGAGATGAGGAAGGACAATATATCATACTCAAAGGATCTGTCCAACAAGAAGATCTAACAATTGTAAATATCTATGCCCCTAATGTGGGAGCAGCCAACTATATAAACCAACTAATAACAAAGTCAAAGAAACACATCAACAATAATATAATAATAGTAGGGGACTTTAACACTCCCCTCACGGAAATGGACAGATCATCCAAGCAAAAGATCAACAAGGAAATAAAGGCCTTAAATGACACACTGGACCAGATGGATATCACAGATATATTCAGAACATTTCATCCCAATGCAACAGAATACACATTCTTCTCTAGTGCACATGGAACATTCTCCAGAATAGATCACATCCTCGGTCCTAAATCAGGTCTCAACCGGTATCAAAAGAATGGGATCATTCCCTGCATATTTTTAGACCACAATGCTCTGAAGCTAGAACTCAATCACAAGAGGAAATTTGGAAAGAACCCAAATACATGGAGACTAAACAGCATCCTTCTAAAGAATGAATGGGTCAACCAGGAAATTAAAGAAGAATTGAAAAAATTCATGGAAACAAATGATAATGAAAATACAACAGTTCAAAATCTGTGGGACACAACAAAGGCAGTCCTGAGAGGAAAATATTTAGCGGTACAAGCCTTTCTCAAGAAACAAGAAAGGTCTCAGGTATACAACCTAACCGTACACCCATGGAGCTGGAGAAAGAACAAGAAAGAAACCCTAAACCCAGCAGGAGAAGTGAAATCATAAAGATCAGAGCAGAAATCAATGAAATAGAAACCAAAAAAACAATAGAACAAATCAACAAAACTAGGAGCTGGTTCTTTGAAAGAATTAATAAGATTGATAAACCCCTGGCCAGACTTATCAAAAAGAAAAGAGAAAGGACCCAAATAAATAAAATCATGAATGAAAAAGGAGAGATCACAACTAACACCAAAGAAATACAGACAATCGTAAGAACATATTATGAGCAACTCTATGCCAACCAATTTGACAATCTGGAAGAAATGGATGCATTCCTAGAGACATATAAACTACCACAACTGAACCAGGAAGAAATAGAAAGCCTGAATAGACCCATAACCAGTAAGGAGATTGAAACAATCATCAAAAATCTCCAAACAAACAAAAGCCCAGGGCCAGAAGGCTTCCCGGGGGAATTCTACAAAACATTTCAGGAAGAGCTAATTCCTATTCTCCTGAAATTGTTCCAAAAAATAGAAATGGAAGGAAATCTTCCAAACTAATTTTATGAGGCCAGCATCACCTTGATCCCAAAACCGGACAAGGATCCCGTCAAAAAAGAGAACTACAGACCAATATCCTTGATGAACACAGATGCGAAAACTCTCACCAAAATACTAGCCAATAGGATTCAACAGTACATTAAAAGGATTATTCACCACGACCAAGTGGGATTTATCCCAGGGCTGCAAGGTTGGTTCAACATCCGCAAATCAATCAATGTGATACAACACATTAATAAAAGAAAGAACAAGAACCATATGATCCTTTCCATAGATGCTGAAAAAGCATTTGACAAAGTACAGCATCCCTTCCTGATCAAAACTCTTCAAAGTGTAGGGATAGAGGGCACATACCTCAATATTATCAAAGCCATCTATGAAAAACCCATCGCAAATATCATTCTCAATGGAGAAAAACTGAAAGCATTTCCGTTAAGGTCAGGAACACGGCAGGGATGTCCGTTATCACCACTGCTATTCAACATAGTACTATAAGTCCTAGCCTCAGCAATCAGACAACAAAAAAGAAATTAAAGGCATCCAAATCGGCAAAGAAGAAGTCAAACTATCACTCTTCGCAGATGATATGATACTATATGTGGAAAACCCAAAAGACTCCACTCCAAAACTGCTAGAACTTGTACAGGAATTCAGTAAAGTGTCAGGATATAAAATCAATGCACAGAAATCAGTCGCATTTCTCTACACCAAAGACAAGACAGAAGAAAAAGAAATTAAGGAGTCAATCCCATTTACAGTTGCACCCAAAACTTAAGATACCTCGGAATAAACCTAACCAAAGAGACTAAGAATCTATACACAGAAAACTATAAAGTACTCATGAAAGAAATTGAGGAAGACACAAAGAAATGGAAAAATGTTCCATGCTCCTGGATTGGAAGAATAAATATTGTGAAAATGTCTATGCTACCTAAAGCAATCTACACATTTAATGCAATTCCTATCAAAGTACCATCCATTTTTTTCAAAGAAATGGAACAAATAATCCTAAAATTTATATGGAACAAGAAAAGACCTCGAATAGCCAAAGGAATATTGAAAAAGAAAGCCAAAGTTTGTGGCATCACAATTCCAGAATTCAAGCCGTATTACAAAGCTGTCATCATCAAGACAGCATGGTAGTGGCACAAAAACAGACACATAGATCAATGGAACAGAATAGAGAGCCCAGAAATAGACCCTCAACTCTATGGTCAACTAATCTTCGACAAAGCAGGAAAGAATGTCCAATGGAAAAAAGACAGCCTCTTCAGTAAATGGTGTTGGGAAAATTGGACAGCCACATGCAGAAAAATGAAATTGGATCATTTCCTTACACCACACACGAAAATAGACTAAAAATGGATGAAGGACCTCAATGTGAGAAAGGAATCCATCAAAATCCTTGAGGAGAACACAGGCAGCAACCTCTTCGACCTCAGCCGCAGCAACATCTTCCTAGGAACATCGCCAAAGGCAAGGGAAGTAAGGGCAAAAATGAACTATTGGGATTTTATCAAGATCAAAAGCTTTTGCACAGCAAGGGAAACAGTTAACAAAACCAAAAGACAGCTGACAGAATGGGAGAAGATATTTGCAAACGACATATCAAATAAAAGGCTAGTGTCCAGAATCTATAAAGAACTTAGCAAACTCAACACCCAAAGAACAAATAATCCAATCAAGAAATGGGCAGAAGACATGAACAGACATTTCTGCAAAGAAGACATCCAGATGGCCAACAGACACATGAAAAAGTGCTCCATATCACTTGGCATCAGGGAAATACAAATCAAAACCACAATGAGATACCACCTCACACCAGTCAGAATGGCTAAAATGAACAAGTCAGGAAATGACAGATGCTGGCAAGGATGTGGAGAAAGGGGAACCCTCCTACACTGTTGGTGGGAATGCAAGCTGGTGCAACCACTCTGGAAAACAGCATGGAGGTTCTTCAAAATGTTGAAAATAGAACTACCCTATGACCCAGCAATTGCACTGCTGGGTATTTACCCTAAAGTTATAAAAGTAGTGATCCAAAGGGGCACGTGCACCCAAATGTTTATAGCAGCAATGTCTACAATAGCCAAACTATGGAAAGAACCTAGATGTCCATCAACAGACAAATGGATAAAGAAGATGTGGTATATATACACAATGGAATACTATGCAGCCATCAAAAGAAATGAAATCTTGCCATTTGCGACGACGTGGATGGAACTAGAGGGTATCATGCTTAGCGAAATAAGTCAATCGGAGAAAGACAACTATCATATGGTCTCCCTGATATGAGGGAGAGGAGATGCAGCATGGGGGTTAAGGGGGTAGGAGAAGAATAAATGAAGCAAGATGGGATTAGGTGGGTGATAAACCATAAGTGACTCTTAATCTCACAAAACACACTGAGGGTTGCTCGGGGGAGGGGGGTTGGGGGGGTTGGGTTTATTATGGACATTGGGGAGGGTATGTGCTATGGTGAGTGCGGTAGTGTGTAAACCTGGCGATTCACAGACTTGTACCCCTGGGGAAAAAATATATCTTTATAAAAAATAAAATTAAAAATAAAGTACTCATCTAAAAAAAAAAAAGATCTGTGATTTACAACACACTTTACCAAAGCACTCCACAATAATATCATCTTTGTATATATTAAAAATATAAAATTTTCTGTTTCCTATTAGTGTCATAGCGTTGAGTAGATAGATACACAAATGTGTATCTATAATACCCAGGTATTATGGTGAAAGTAAATTATGTGGTTAGAAATAAATATGGAGATCAAGTGAGGTGAAATTGATATGAAACAATGGACAAGGACAAGGAACAGAAACAAATATTAATTACAGAAAACTTGAGAATTGGGCAGGATGTAGGGGAAGACAATAAAAAGCAGGAATTACAAAGAAGAGAGGAGAATTGAGATGGGTAAAGTCATAAGGGCCGGAGAGAGTGGTATTTAAGCATGTAGAGTAGATAAGAATGGCTATTTAAAGAAAAACATAAAAGACATTGAGAGAATAATGCATCTACTTTTCCTAATGTATGGATGTATAACCTTTAGTTTGTTTGAAATCTACAATTCATTTAAGAGCATCCATTGCACAGATAGGCTTGTGTTTGATGAAAAACAAAATAGTTTCTTGTTCAAATATGTAATTCCCCAAAATCTCATCATGTTTTTCATTTTTTTAGTATAAATTCACGTTAATTGTATGCTGCTTAAATGCGGTTTTGCATATCTACTCTCAGCAGCTCACTTTTAGAGCTACATTTATTTTCCCACAAAAGAGTCTTTCAGCTCTTCAATAAATGTTCTTTCAATATCTGATATGGTGCTATATATGCGTTTGCTGTCTTATCCTAAATTAAATGTTTATTCGAGGCACTTCATTTAAAGTGTTTTCATTTTCTACTCATTTTAGTTGGAAAAGCAATCATGCTGTCTCTTTCAAGCTATCTTTTCCTTTGGCGTTATTGTTCTTGTTAGTGGTGAAGTAACCTGAAAAAGGAAAAAAAATTAAAATGAAAAATACATGCAAACAAATTGTAGCTTCCAGTCTTCACAATGGCTGTATTGCAAACAAAAAAGGTTTAGCGGTAATCCCTGGCTGTGCAAATTCAGCATACAAAGATCTATTTGTTCATTCATAACAAACAAACAAAAAAACCCAAAATGAACTCCACTGAAATCCTTCACTTAATAGTCACATTGATGACATGTGTGTTTTCGTTTTCATGCATTAGGACATAGGGTCAATGTGATTTCATGTAAATAAAGAACTTTTCTCTTAAAATGGTGGTTGAAAATATTTTTTCTGTTGATTAAGATCACAAAAAAGATGTCACACAGTCTACATAAAAAGCTGTACCTCTTTATTTATTTTATATTTGCAGATGATGTTCGCTGTATTATTTTATATTCCTATTGCTCCCAATCCTTACTCCTCAGGCATAATTTCACCCCTTTTTCACATGTTAAGGATAAAACATGTGATTCCTTCTCCTTTTTACTTCCGATTTGGTATTTTAGGAATAGTGAAAAAAATGATTATGAAGGCATATTCATAAATCCTGAGCCAGTATATATTTATTTTAGTTTGATGAAAATAGAAAAGCATGTATTTGAAAGAAACATTCCCTAGAGACTTTAGAAGTAAGGATTCTAGAATTTAACAAACAAAAATCCAGGGTGCCCAGGTAATTGGAATTTGAGATAAACATCAAATAAGATTTTATTGCAAATATTCCATATACTATTTAGGATATACTTATACTAAAAAATGGAATTGTTGTTTATCTGAAATTCAAATTCAAATGTCTTTATTTTATTTGGTAATCCCATTCAGGAGAGACATTTTGATCTTGGCCGTAGAGCTTTTTGTCCTAATTTTTCTCTATCATTTCAGCAGGAAGAAAGACTTATATTACACAATTTCTCCTCCATTATTATGGTTAATTACTAAAGACTGAAATAGAACAAAAATACATGATTAAAATTCAAAGTTTAATAATTCTATTAAATTAACAAAATGTTAACCCATTCCTTTTATGTTTCCTAAGTGAATCTGATTGAAGCAGTATTTATTCTGTAATTAATTCTGTTTATTTATTATCCAAATCAGCTTAAAATTCTATGGTTCTATGTTGTGTATTTCAAATCTTATAATTTCCCCCCAATACTATAAATATTACCTACTATTTATTTTATAATCTAATAAGATAATTATATAAGATAATTGTTGATCTGTGTATAGCGCCATTTGAGCCTTTCCTCTGAGTTTCCTTTGATAAACTTTGGAATAGGACTGAAAACGAAAATAAAGACCAGGAGAAAGAAAAAGAAAGCAAGCTTCCTTTGAGTAACTTTTCAATTAGAACTTTCTTTTAATAAACACTTATTTGACCTGGGCCATCCAATATGGTAAGCAGCACTTTTAAAAAGAATATTCAAAGACAATGTTCTTAATTATTCTCTCCATTTCAATAAATCTCAAATAATTTGTGCTAACAAATATTCCTTCCCTTTTTCACTCATCTCTTTCTTTTAGTAACTTGATAACAGTGTGATACAGAATGAATGAAGGAGACTTTGAGTCATGATGGTTAACATTATCTACGGTTCCTAAAAGTAGCACATGAATTTATGGGTGAAAAGTTGTACTTACGTTTAAAGAGACCCAAAGTATCCTCTATTGTTGCTGGCTTTTTTTAACCTAAAATATTTTCTTATAAAATTTAAATTACCTACCTTTGTATCATCCAACTACATTAATGGTATATATCTTTGAATTATAGACTATATTGATACACTAGTTTATTGTATTAATATATCGTCAACTAGAATAAACATAGTCCATATTTTTCTTTTACTTTTTACCAGTTACAAGTGTCCATCTCTGCACTTGGATTTAAATGCTGTCTGACATCATCAAGTGTTTCCTTTTATCTTATAGAAACAGGCTCTTCTGGACCCATATGCAAGAGACTATCTGTCACCTTGGTTTAAGTGCACCTTATATATGTGTCTGGGTGGCTCAGTTGGTTAAGTATTCCATTCTTGATTTTGTCTCAGGTCATGATCTCAGGTCATAGGATCAAGCCCTACATAAGTCTCCACGTTGGGCATGGAGCCTGCTTAAGATTCTCTCCCTTTCCCCTTGCCCTGCTCTCCCTCAACTTCCACCCCCACACCCCACCCTCCCGCTCTCAAGCATATGCACGCTCTATCTCTCTCAAATGAAAAAAGATAAAATAGTTCTCTTTCTAGTATTCCTTTTTTTTTGTTTTCCTCCCTTCATTCCAGCAACTTGAGTAGTTGTTTGGCTTCCTTATTTATGGAGGTGGCAACAGTATTCTGTTTTGTTATTGCAAATGCCTAAAAACATCCTTTTATTCTAAATCTCCTAATGTAAAAATCTATGGAATTATTGGCTTCTGCCTACTTGAATTTTAGAAATGTCCCTAGAGATATACAAAGATCAATAACAAAGATAACAATAATTTTAGCAATAAAAATATATCAAGTTCATCTGTGTAGATAATCACACTATAGAAAGGTAGAGGATTTAGTTATGAGAAGCATTTCTTGGGAGGAAAGAGGTTGGTGGTTGTTAAGATACCACTTAGACAACATCTTCTATAGTAAAACCCAATAAGGACAGGAAAGACAGTCTATTATTTTCCTGTAAGCCTGTGGCCGCAGCATTAACTCCTGGTTCATGTGGATAGTTGCAAAAATTTTGTTGAATGAATATATCCCCTTTAAAATCAATTACTTGATAAGAGTTGCCTGAGTTATCCACAAATCATAGCATCTCAGCAGGTGAATTAGAGATTCCTGAATTTCACAAAGAGTAAATATTTAAGATACTTTCTAATGCTTCTAATGCTACAAGATTCAGCTTTGTATTAGTAAATTAATATGTTCATTTTAGAAATACTTAAGATTGGGTGCCTAGGTGGCTCAGTCGGTTAAGCATCTGCCTTGACTCAGTTCATGATTCTAGGGTCCTGGGATCAAACCCCATGTTGGGCTCCTTGCTCAACCGGGGGAAGGTCTGCTTCTCCTTCTCCATCTGCCCCTCTCTGAGCTCCTGCTCCCTCTCTCTCTCAAATAAACCAATAAAATCTTTAAGAAAAGCAAAAAGTACTAAAGATTTAGCATTCTAAATCATTCCTTATTCATGAGACATCACTCATGAGATAAGAGATACTATGAATTTTTCTCCACACTAACAACATTTCAAATGTTCTCTGAAAAATGGTGATTTATAATATGATGCTTACGTCATCACCTTTTAAATAATATATGAGACCGTGTTTGTGGGGTGCAACATGAATTATATGTTAGTATTACTATAAAGATGAACAACACTTTGCACATTTACCTTTATATCTGCCTCTATATCTGTTCTTGCTTTCAGGTTTTAAAGTTTACACAGGATCCCTGGATGGCTCAGTTGTTTAAGTGGCTGTTTTTAGCTCAGGTCATGATCCCAGGGACCTAGGATTGAGTCCCACATAGGGCTCCATGCTCAGCGGGGAGCCTGCTTCTCCCTCTGCCTCTGCCTGCCACTCTGCCTGCTTGTGCTCTCTCTCTCTCTCTTACAAATAAATTTAAAAAAAAACTTTAAAAATGTAAAGTTTAATAATCCAAAACTTGAGATACATATACACTTTTTTAAGAAGCTCACCTAGCATACAGATTACTTGTAATGGCATAGCAAGCTCATTTAAGTAAATACAAACATTTAAAAGAATCATCTACTGTAGAACTACTTATATAATCCTTGTTAAAATGAAGTATTTTAAATTTAACTTACTTATAATAATGCAACCAAACAGTGTTCTTTTCCTGGTCTAATTATCTACTTTGTACCAACCATTTAAAAATACTCCACAATCTGCAAACTCAATGACTGCCAGCCTAAGACTGGCCATATGAGCCAACATAAATTCAGTGTAAAACATAGCAAGATATGAGTTCTAGACCCAAATAAGTCAATATCTAAATTGTCTTGTATCCAATTACTCAACCTGAGGGAAATGCAAAATATTGTCTCTCCCAGGTGATAGGAAAATTTAGTTTGTCTCTATCAGGACACTGCTTAAAAAATACTAAATATAAACTATGGGGATATCTGAATGGATAATTTTAGAGAATTCTACATATTTGTTTTCTGGGCTTTTAAAAAATATTTCATAACCTGTATTTGTCTTTTTGAAAAATGTTATAAGAGAACTGTTCTCAAAACAACCCCACTATAAATGTTAGAAGTCAAAACAGATCAAACGTTCTAGGCCAAACTTGTACTTTATTTGCAGAATAACCTCTAACAAGATATTTAACATGTCCAGTCTTCAGTTTCTTTCTTATGGAGTAAAATAATTATATAAAATTCTTTATACTGTAAAAAAAAATTTTTTAAATCTAGAATTTGACATCTCAAAGGTGTCACCAGTATCTCCTTCCTCTTTTACAAAATGACCGAACTAAATAATCTTTAAGATCTTTGAAATCCTCAGGGTGCCTGGGTGGTTCAATCAGTTAAGTGTGTCTTTGGCTCAGGTCATGATCCTAGGGTCCTGGAACAGAGCCCCACATGGGGCTTCCTGTTCAGCGGGAAGCCTGTTCTTCCCTCTTCAACTCTCTCTGCTTATGTTCCCTTTCTCACTGTGTCTATCTCTGTCAAATAAATTTTAAAAAAAGATCTTTGATATCCTCAAAATATAATTGTATGAATATTTTGATGTTTATATCCAATGATTAATGAAAAAATGTAATGGATTCAAAATTTTAGTCTGACAAATCATCATTAACAAGGATTGGTCACAAGATTACATTTATTAATCAATTTTATGCTAATGCCAAGCATAGAAATTTAGACCTTATTTTTTTATTATGATAAAATCAGAGTTTGTAATTTGGCCTCTCTGTGATTCCTCAGTGATAGGATGTAAAAGGAGGACAAAACAAAGAGGAAACGAGAACAAAGTAGGTAAATAAAGAATGATAAAAAAAAGTAGAACTTGTATGATGATAAGGATGACAGAAAGTTTCAGAACCTGTACCATACTCATTGCAGTAAAATGAATTAAAAGCTTTCTCTTGCCAAGCTAGTATAAACGTTGTGATGAGATTAAAATCCTAATAGATTTATAATGAGTCTTTTGTTATAAAAGATTATGTAAATGACCAGCCTAGGCAACACATAGAGAATCCAATTATTTTGATTTTTTAACATTATATATATAATTGCTATTCTTATTTGTTATATAAAAGTTTAGTTATTACTTTCATTTATTAGATCAAGACTAGCGTTATTTAATATTTTCATGTTTTCTTTATTCACAGATTATTAAATCCAACCAGCTTATTTTGGCTTCTATAACAATTGTGGGGTTATGGGAGATAAGATAAAAAATAGCATAGTGAGTAAAACTGTGACAATAACCTCTGCAAGCTTATGGTATACTATGGAAATGGGAGAAGGATTTAAAGAGAAAAACAATTCATTATGTTGTGTGTAAAATTTTTAAAATATATAATAAGCAAAACATGAACAAATGCATAAAAGCAGGCATTAAAATATTAACAAATTGAAAAGCTGAAAAACCTGCAGAAGTTACATTTCTTCTGGGTCTTGAAAAGTAAGTTTTATCGAGATTTTATGCATTGATAAAGTAAAGGTAACTTATAGAAATCAAATCTGAAAGTGTTGGACAGCATTGGTACTGTGAATGCTCTACTCAGAAAGGCTCACTGAAATAGACTACAACTTCCAACATGGGCTGTTGCTTTCAAATCTGATTTACATGTATTTTTATTGCTAAACCATTTCTCTTTCTTTCTTTAAAGCATTAGTTGACTTTTTCGTGAATTACTGTTTATATATATCTGCTTTGCATTTATAAGTAAAGAATCTGTGTTAAAGGTGCTTTGGGAAACAGCTTTCTATTGCCAATAAGTAAGATGTCTTCAAGCAGCACTAAGGGAGTCATTCTTCCAAAATTTACGTTCTAAATGTGTATGGAGATCGCTGTTTGTCAAAACTTAATATACCCATGGATCCCTCTAAAAGATATAAAAAATTAATATTACATATAAAATTTACAGTTTAAAGATAAAATTCATGAAACAGTGCAGTAGCCACTCATTTCCATATGCAGATCATTATACATGCATTATACTAGGACAATGAAACAGCTGCTAAACCAGATTTCCTTCTCACACAAACACACAATAATATTTATTCATTCAGCAACAATGTGTTAAATATTCCAGACAGATGCTAGGTTTGTGGTTTATTGTTGAAAACAATAATGGACAAGACCCTAATCTTTCTGTTACTTAGAATGTTGGCTGAGATGGAAACAAGATGAAGCTATATTGAGTCAAGTTCATGAGTTAATGAACTCCTATTCTGTTAGTTTGGATCTATGCTCTGTATCTTCTCTTGTATGTAACTCAGAAAAATGGAATTTTATATAGCATGAAAAGGCCATTTTATGCCCCCTGAATTTTTGGTATCTTTCTTTCTCTAAAGATAATTCTTTCCCAGGCATCTGGGTATCTCAGTTGCTAAGTGTTTGCCTTTGGCTCAGGTCATGATCCCAGGATGCTGGGATTGATTCCCACATTGGGCTCCCTGCTCATGGAGGATACTGCTTCTTCCTCTATCCTTCCCCCCTGCTCATGATCTCTCTCTTTCTCTCTTTCATTCTCTCTTTCTCTATCTAAGATAAATAAATAAAATCTTAAGAAAAAAAAATTTCCCGAAAGCTCTAAAGAAGAGAAAATCATTACATTACAAATAAGAGTAAGGCAGAACTAGCTTCCAGTGCTGCATTGGTAGAGAGATAGTGATAGTCTTATTTCAAAGACAGTATCTTTTTATCCTTTGCCAGTATATTACATAAACTATCTACCTTTTTACATTTGGGACTTTTTACCTTTAGCACACTCCTGAATTCCTTTCTTGAGATTCTTTAGAATTCCAGTAATTTTGAATAAAGTGATCATATAAAAATGAAACCTGCCTTGATTTCCCATCACACACACAATAAAAAGGAAAAGGAATCTTGGTATTGACTTTTGAGCTCCCTCTCTAAAACTATAGCATCCTACTCCTATACGCACCCCACTTGAGTAGAACTTTCCTTGTTTATTGCTGGAGTAGAGAAATGGAAAAGACAGGCTGACTACAGACAGATTATTTTCCAATAAAGAAAAGGACAGAGAGGAACATTAACTATTGCATCCACAGAATCTCTGAGCAAATCACAAATATCTTTTCTACTTCTCTGGATACAGAGCAGAGAGGACAGTAGGGAGCCTGGATCTCCCTCAACAAAACATATTGGCAATGGAAAAGAAACTTCCATCCTATATCAATAATATACATAGTACCCACATGGAACCTAGCTGATCTGATCTCTTAATATTTTGGTCCTCCAGCTACACTGAACTCCTGACTTCTTCTTTTCTTTTCTTTTCTTTTCTTTTTGGCACCCCTGACTTTTTCTTCAACAATGTAAGTGTGCTCCCATTTAGGGGAAGTCTATTCCCACCACTTAAAATGTCTTTTTTAGGATTCCATGATGTCATTTATGATTTTCTTTTAGGTCTCTTTTCAAATGTCACCTAATCTGAGAGTCCTGTCCAGACCGTACTTTCTAAGACATATTATACCATCACAACCACACTTTATTTGGTTACTATGACTACCTAGCATTTTGTTTTGAATTTAGGTTCTATATTTCATCATTTCCTATATCCACAACTGGAACTTAGTTTCTTTAAGGACTTTGTTCAGTGCTCTCTTTTCTTAGTGTCAAGTATAGTGCTTAATAACCTGGGTGGGTGTTCAATATTTGTTGAATGAAGAAAAGGGGATAAGTGAAATTATTATATCTAATAGGGGAAATCATAAAAGGCTAAGTTTATTTTCCTTTGAAGCACACATAGGTTTAAAATAATTGTAATTTGAAAATTTTTTAAAAATTAAGATTAGTATTGAGGTTCAGGTCTTTTTATTATATAAATTAATTTTAACCATCTTGAGTCGCCTAAAGATGGGCAGTTTTTATTTGCAAGTTGCTTCTAATGTCAGAAAAAGTTAAATCATATGTAATAATTAAGGTATATTGATTGGTAAGATTTAAATTTTGAAATCAGACAGATTTGGGATAAAATCTCTGCTCAATCACATCTTCCATGACCTCAGACATGTGGGCCAGTTCCTTTAATTCTCAGTTTTCAAAGCTGTGAAGTTGCCCTACCACCATTCTCCTCAAAAATATATATCCAATGCCACACCTACAATAAATAACCATTTGGTAGTGCCCCCTTCCAAATATTGTGAAACAGAGAAGGTAATACTGAGTCACAGTGAATTGCTTACCTGTATTAAATAATTTACAATATATGAAATACAATATATAGCATAAAGTAAAAAATAAGTAGGTTTTACAAAATAATAATACAGAAATAATATATAAGCAGTCTAAAATGCAGAGTTTATGTGCGGTTTTGGAGAATAATATCAATCAAAACTACTGATTGATATAAAAGTACTGTCATCCCTGAAGATTTAGATTATGTATAAATTGAAATGCCTTTAAGAGTTAGGTGAGAAACACAAGTGAATGAAGCGGGATACAGGACAACCATAGCAAACAGGAGACTCATATGTTATCTAAAGGAGAGAGCTAAACTTATCTCTGGTTAGCTGTTGCCAAGAGCATACTTGGATCTGTATTGTAGACTCACAGTTGTTGCTCTTGTGTCCTATTTTCAAAATAATTCAACTATCCAGATATTTTTGTGAAATTTATGATTTTGAAATATGGACAGCTCTGAGAACCAAGCAGAATGCATTTCTTATTGGTTTCTGTTTATTGAGGTGTAGGGACTAGAATAGAATGCATGAAGGCTACTAGGTTTTAAACTTATTATAAATGGTTTTGTTGCACTTATCACATTGGTATAATTTATTGGATCATGTCTCTGTTGTTTCCAGCACCTGCTGGACAAGTGATAAACAGAGGGAGACAGAAACTAGGAGGCCTCTGGGTAATGTGAGGTGGATGGGAATTGGAGGGAATAGCTGGAGGTCCTAGGCAAACAGGCTCAAAGAAACCATTGAGCGAACACTTTTGAAATGTATTGAAATGTTGCTGGATCAGACTTCTTACATTGCTCGCATATAGAATGCCAGTCTATGCTGTCTGTAAGGGTAAAGCACTACCATGGCGCCTACTGATCTATACACATCTAAATAGACCACAAAGACTTGAACCACTGCTATTTGAGTCTTGGCAGAATGCCTTGTGATCATTGTGTTCTAGAAAAAATACAGAGATAGGAATCTTACAAAGAGTGCTGTGAGACCTCCTCCAGCTCAACTCTGTATCTCCCCTTGGAGGCTATCACAGTTCTCTTAGGCTCCCCAAGTTCTGATGAGATAGGGGGTTTTTGGGCTTGCTATCTCATATTAGAGCTGTAGAACATTGAACCATTTAACTGAAGTCTAGAATTGGCTCCATAGAAACAATTTGTAAGGTAGTCATTCGGGCCACTTTGTTTTAGTATTCTCTTTTATAGTGCTTGAGACAAGGATACTAAGGAGCTAGAACCATTTGCTTATTCTTCTCTTTTCGTTCTTTACACATAATGTGTGTGTGTGTGTGTGTGTGTGTGTGTGTATTTTAAATCTAAAATTACCACTTTGTATCTTTACCACTTGAGTTGTTCAGGCCTGGCCTCTCATGAATGAGCTTTACATTATCGAACAATCATTCAAGGAGATAACTTTGAATCATCTGTACTAAGAATTCTCATCAGCAAAACATTCAGAAGGCTGTATGATCTGTCTGGACCATGATTTCTGTTACATCCTCATCAGGAAAACCAGTAAAGCCTTCCCTCTACAATAGCTCTAAGCAAACTATGAGATGCGGACATATTAAACAACATTGGAGAGTAATAGCAAGGCTGGCTTTTGAGCATACTCTCAATTTAAGAGTATAGGTTAAGTTAGTGAAGCATGTACCTAATTTTACTGGTCAAGTCTATGTCTAAACATACCTTGATTTATTCTCATATCTACGTATCCACTGTCACCAAAGTGGACAATTAGCAAACAGATACAAAAGCAGGCATAGGCAAAAGAAACAAAATTCTGATGGCAGATAAAACTTTTTCACAGACTTGGTCATTGATCTGTATTCTCTCAATCTAGGAACTGGAGAAGATAGAGAACTGAAAGAAATTCTAGGGCCACATCAGGACAGGTAGATAAGAAAGTGCATTTATGGATCATCGAGTACTATTTACCCTGTATTTAAATCTGAAAGTACATGGAAGTGATGGCTCAATGAGACATGACTGAATGAGTAACAAAGAAGAGGTGGATTTGCTCAAGAAATAATGAATACAGATCTATACTGTTTAATAATTTACGGGGAAATATAAATAAAAAATCTTCACCTATCAATCTGAACATCTTTAAAGCACTAAGTTACCTTCGGTATATGTTCCTTTTACTAGAGATGAAATGTTCTCAGAAGTATATGTGGAGGGGAGGAGCTGAGGGGTTGGGTGAACCTGGTGGTGAGTGTTATGGAGGGCACCTATTGCATGGAACACTGGGTGTGATGCATAAACAATGAATTCTGGAACAATGAAAAGAAACTAAAAAAAAAAAAAAGTATATGTGGAATCTGTTATCTTTTCCCAGGTTGCAATCCTAAGTCAAATGAGAAGGAAATGTTAACACTTCGAAAAGTTTCAACTTACATATATTGTTTTATTGCAAAACAGCATAGAAAACTGTTAAATTAAACAATTTGATTAAAAATACTATTCTTTAGGGATGCCTGGGTGGCTCAGTGAGTTAAAGCCTCTGCCTTCAGCTCAGGTCATGATCCCAGGGTCTTGGAATCAAGCCCTGCATCATGCTCTCTGCTCAGCAGGGAGCTTGCTTCCCTTCCTCTCTCTCTGCCTGTCTCTCTGCCTACTTGTGATCTCTGTCTGTCAAATAAATAAATAAAGTCTTAAAAAAAATACTACCTTTAGATAGAATTCTTTGGGAAGGTAAAAAATATATGTTAAATAATGGATACAGGAAAATATTTAAAATTTCTCTCAAATAACATTTTTGTAGGATTTTTAAGTGAATGCATGATGGAGAGAGACTATCAAATAACTGACATGTAGATTCTATTGGTTATATATATTGGTTATATATTTTTAAGACAGTTTAATTTAGATATGCCATTGGTTTAATTTTTTTTAAATGTCACTGTTTATAATACATTAAAAATTACTGCTTTATCAGACTTAAATTTCTGACAAAATATATGAAATGTAATTTCTAAGTAAACAAAGTAGTATACTGATTTTCAAAAATTTCGAAAAAAAAAAAAAAAAGAATACTGAAAATGACCACTCCATTGTAGACTTAGCTAGCTTCATGTGAAGGGGTAGGTAGACTCATTTCTGCAATGTAGACTCCTGATTAGCGTCTTTAAGATGTTAACTAGACACTCTAGGAGTGGGAATTACTGATTTAGGGACTATAGGTATTAAATAAATAAATACCCTCCCCCTGTTTTGTGGTATAATATTAGCTTACACACTCTCACAAACTGCTTTGTCAATATCAAAGTATGTTCAAGCATAGTACAGACATTATAACAGTCCTCCACATAACAGTCAAAATGTTCCTTCTGAAAAATATAGATATAATTTTATCAATTTGCTGATTAAAACCAATGACTTTTCTTGGCCCTGCAAATAAAATGTAAATTCCATAATGGTGTTTATAAGGCATTCCATAATTTCTTTTCGTTACTTTTGCCACATCATTTCAAGACTCTTCTTTAATGTGCTGGGGGGAAAAAAATGTTTACTTGCCATTCCTAAAGCACCAAACCCTTATCCATTTTAGACTGTTGCATTTGCTACTCTCATTCTTCTATACATGACTGGCTTTTCCTCATCCTCTGATTCATATATATTTTGATTTAAAAAAAGTATTTTTTTCTCTCTGACCTCTGTCTACCTTGACTATCCTAAGAAGCCTTGTCCTCTCCAACCCTACTAATCTCCAACTCAGCATCTTCCATTTTTAATCAGAGCACTTATACTTTTTAATGACATTCATTTTTGTTGATTTACATTCTTTTTCTCTCTCCATCATGAGCTGCAGCTAACTAAATTTTATAAGGAGGGAGACTATGACTGTTTCATTTACCAATATATATCTCACTATGTAACATAATGCCTAACGTATAAGTTCTTGAATGTGTCTATTAAATAAACAAATTTGTGTTGTTTCATACTTTCAGTCTTATCAGAAAATAATCTCTCTCGGCAGTTGGGTTGTAAAGTCAACCTCTTCACTTAAGAAAAAGCTAATCCTGAACATGGACATTTTATGAAAATAAGACTCTGGTATAATTTTTGTTATAGTCTTCTAAAGGTTCAATTTCAAATAAAAACCCACTCAGGTTAATTTCAAATAAAAACCTATTCAGACATAACTGAGTTGGCAATAGGGATATATAACTTTTAATCATACATATCTAATCCGGTTTTGACTTCTTAAGATTATTTTGTTCTAATTTGGCATCCTGTTCTTTTTGTTAATAAAGTGAATATATTTCTAAGATGCTAATCGTGTAACAAAATCTGTCAAGTGTAATTTACCTTATTATTTCATTAAATCTTTATGACAATTCACTGGGATAGTCATTATCATCTGTATTTTATTAAGGAAAACGTGAAGAGACACAGAAGAAAAGGAACTTGCTGAAGAATAAAGACCTAGATACTTGTAGAGCTCGGATTTAAAAGCATATTTGTATGCTAAAGGGTTACTACTGAAACCTTGATAGGAATTTATTATACATTTAGTTTTATTTTCAACTTTACAGAAAATTTATGTCACTTTAAGACACATGAGCATACTAAAACAAAGACTTCTCAACATTATATAATTTTTTAAAACAATCTCAAAATATAGACATACTTTATTGCTGGAGGCATCGTTCTTGTAAGAAAAGTGTGATTTTTTTATAGAGTAAAACTTTATATTTTTTAATGGCAGAAAAATATTCTTGCAAGTTACCACAAGAAAAATGAGAGCTAAAGAAGATACAGAACTGAAAAATAACTGAGAACAAGAGAACAAACATAAAGTGCATAGAGAACAAAATACCTCTTATTGTAAAAATCTCTGAAGGAGTACACTATCAGGAAAAAAAGGAATGTGCATGCCAAACTTCATTTTTCATTTTGCTTTGTTTCTCAGTTCAAGGTAAGGAATATGAAATCCAATATATTACAAATTACAATCCATACAGCCTACATGACAAGTACAAAATGTTGCCTTAATTCTTTTTTTCTTTTTACTATTGTATCCTGTCATTAAAACATATATGCCTGATAACCAAATTATGGAAATGATTTGAAATCATCACTGCAAACTCATTTATAGAGCTTTTGATGTTTGCTGAATATGAGAGAAGAGTAGAAAATATATTTAAGCCAATTACGTTTTTTCTGTAATTGTGATTTGCTAGACTCCTCAATTTTATATAAAAATCTATATAATTATGGGAAATGAAATGGAATTACTTGATTTAGTTTTAATATAAAATAAGAATCCTCTTCTTAACTGCTACACAAAGGAGGCAGCAGGTTTCAAAATTCATGTGAACAAATCCCAACAGCAGAGGGCAGAAGAGATGACTATCTCAAAGTGAAATATGAGAATATAAAAACATAACTATTTTTAGTTAAATAAAATTATGCACATTTAAACTTTGGATTTTTTTTTTGCATCAATCTACATTCTAATACATGTAGAAAAAGAGTCTTGCTAGTAAGGTAGAAAATTCATCAAAAATTCATAGTGACAGAAGCAACTATCACTAAGAATAAATAATCCCATGTCATGGATACAAAAGTCTATATAACAATTGCATATACTGTCCATCTAAGACTCAAGAACATACAAATTATTTGTTAAGTTCATAAACAAGAAGATTTTTATGGAGCTTTATAAGTATATGCAGAACCAGCAGAAAACCCAAGAATGGCTATATTAATAGTTTATCTTCATTCTTTCTTTCCTAAATTTATCAATTGAGGAAATATGAATTTTAGACAGACTTACTCAAATGATCTTAGTAGTCTTTATATCTTTTCTGTTCTGTACAGAGAAACCCAGTTATTTACCACATTATCAAATGCCCTTTGTAACTACTATACAGAGGTGTTTAAGGTCTGCACTCAATTTACATAGACTAGCAAATGAGACAGTGATCTCTGTCTTGTGAAAAAATATATATTTTTTGGATTATATATCTTGTTATCATACAGAGGTTACATTCACATGAATGAATCACATGTATCTCCAGTTCTTATTCTACTTCTCTGCTCCCACTTAGAGTAAATTTCCATAGAATTTTTTTATACTTCCCCTTCCCCTCCTCCTTCTTCCTTGAATTTAGGTAATGTTTAGCATGAAGATTATCAATGGAAAGCTACCAAGTCAAAAGGTTAATCCATTAGTTATGTTTTCTTTTCCATTTTCTTAATTTAGTTCAGTAACACCGCCACACCAACCAGTTCCTCCTCCTCCTCCATTAAGGAAATGTCATTAGGGGCCCTTTACTCCCAGATTAACTTCAATTACCGCTCCTCTTGTTTTCACACATCTACCAGCAAGGAGTCAATAAGTGCCTCTAGGACTAAGGGTTCTCTTGGCAAGACACTTATATCTCCCAATACCAGTAGGTTTAAAATTTATCGAAATTTTCACCTGTAACACCACCAGATCTCATCACATGTTGCCCTTCATTCCACATTATGTCAATTACCACAAAAAGTCTAAGATGCTCAGGTCAGCTCTCATCTAATGCACTCAAATCCCCATTAAGTTCTTCATTCCTTCTTTATGACCCCACCTCTTTCCTCCTAAATCTTTTTTTTTTTTTATTTTATTTATTTATTTGACAGAGAGAGACTGATCACAAGTAGGCAGAGAGAGGGGGGTGAAGCAGGCTCCCTGCTGAGCAGAGAGCCCAATGCAGGGCTCGATCCCAGGACCCTGAGATAATGACCTGAGCCGAAAGTAGAGGCTTAACCCACTGAGCCACGCAGGCGCCCCTTTCCTCCTAAGTCTTGAAATATTTGCATTATGCCTTTTGGATCAGATAACCAATTATCTGCAAAAACTGGTCCTGAGTATACTCACCAAAAGTATCTTTGCATAGACATCTTTTCTGCAAATACTTTTGCTGTAAACATTTTTTTCACATGACTAATTGACCATGAGACACTTTGACACTTTGGTTTCATCAACTGGTTGATAGCTTGGTTTCATTCCTCCATTGATGCAGTGCCCACATTTTTATATTATGTAAATCTTAGCCTTCATAATAGTCTATGCAGTAACACAGTTTTGAACTGACATTCCTCATTGAACTTGGAAATATCTATCAATAAACATGTGACAATATGACAAGAACAAACAGTAGTGTAAAGTGCTTTCACAATACAATATAAAGCTCAGTTACAAATATGCATCTTAGTATTTGGAAGCAGATATCTCCCTTTTTGATTATTTTTTAAATTTTAATAAGTTTTTATTTTAATTATATTATAGTTAACATACAGTGTTATAGTAGTCTCAGGTGTACAATATAGTGATTCAATGATTCTATATATTGCTCAGTGTTCATTATAATAAATGCACTCTTAAATCCCCATCACCTATTTGACCCATCTCCCATCCACCTTCCCTCTGGTAACCACCAGTTTGTTCTCTGTAATTAAGAATCTGTTTCTTGGTTTCTCTCTCTCTCTTTTTCCCTTTGTTACTGCCATTTCTTAAATTCCACATATGAGTGAAATTATGACATTTATCTTTATCTGACTGACTTTTTCACTTAGGATTATACTCGCTAGCTCCATCCATGATGTTGCAAATAGCTAGTTTGCCTTATTTTTTATGGCTAAATAATACTCCAAAGTCTGTGTGTGTGTGTGTGTGTGTGTGTGCGTGTGTGTACACATGCCTATCACCTATTATTTTTTTTTAATTTTACCTTTATTTATTTTAATTTTTTTATTTTTTTTTCAGTGTTCCAACATTCATTGTTTATGCACCACCACCCAGTGCTCCATGCAATATGTGCCCTCCTTAATAGCCACCACCAGGCTCACCCAACCCCTCACCCCCTCCCTGACAAAACCCTCAGTTTGTTTCTCAGAGTCCATAGTCTCTCGTGGTTTGTCTCCCCTTCTGATTTCCCCCAACTCACTTCTCCTCTCCATCTCCCAATGTCCTCTCTGTTATTCCTCATGCTCCACAAGTATGTGAAACCATATGACAATTGACTCTCTCTGTTTGACTTATTTCACTCAGCATAATCTCCTCCAGTCCCATCCATGTTGATACAAAAGTTGGATATTAATCCTTTCTGATGGAGGCACAATACTCCATTGTATATATGGACCATGTCTTCTTTATCCATTTGTCCATTGAAGGGCATCTTGGCTCTTCCCATAGTATGGCAACTGTGACCATTACTGCTATGAAGATTGGGTACAGATGGCTCTTCTTTTCACTACATCTGTATCTTTGGGGTAAATACCCAGTAACACCATTGCAGGGTTATAATGTAGCTCTATTTTTAATTTCTTAAGGAATCTCCACACTGTAAGTGGCTGCACCAACTTGCATTCCCACCAATAGTGTTGGTGGGAAAACTAAGAGGGTTCCCCTTTCTCCAGATCCTCTCCAACACTTGTTGTTTACTGTCTTATTGATTTTGGCCATTCTAACTGGTGGTATCTCAATGTGGTTTTGATTTGAATCTCCCTGATGGCTGATAACGATGAACATTTTTACATGTGTCTGTTAGCCATTTATATGTCTTCTTTGGAGAAGTGTCTGTTCATGTCTTCTGCCCATTTTTTGACATGATTATCTGTTTTGTGTGTGTTGAGTTTGAGGAATTCTTTATAGATCTTGGATATCAGTGCTTTGTCTGTAGTGTCATTTTCAAATATCTTCTCCCATTCCATGGGTTGCCTCTTTGTTTAGTTGACTGCTTCCTTCGCTGTGCAGAAACTTTTAACTTTGATGAAGTCCCAAAAGTTCATTTTTGCTTTTGTTTCCTTCACCTTTGGAGACATGTCTTGAAAGAAGTTGCTGTGGCTGATGTCAAAGAAGTTATTGCCCATGTTCTCCTCTAGGATTTTGATAGATTCCTGCCTCATGTTGAGGTCTTTTACCCATTTTGAGTTTATCTTTTCTTTATCCATTCATCTACAGATGGACACTTGGGCTCCTTCCATAATTTGTCTATTGTAAACAATGCTACAGTAAAAAAAGAGTGCATATATCCTTTGAACTTAGTGTTTTCATATTCTTTGGATAAACGTCCAGTAGTGTGACTATTGGGTTGTAGATTATTCTTATTTTTAATTGTTTTGGAAACTTCGTATGGTTTTCCACAGTGGCTAAAGCAGCAGTCGGCATTCCCACCAGCAGGTCCTTTTTTCCACATCCTTGCCAACGCTGTTGTTTCTTGTCTTTTTTATTTTAGCCATTCTGACAAGTGTAAGGTGGTATCTCATTGTAGTTTTGATTTGCATTTCCATGATGATGAGTGATGTTGAGCATCTTTCTATGTGTCTGTTGGCTATGTATATATCTTTTTTTTAGAAATGTATGTTCATGTCTTCTGCCCATTTTAATCAGATTACTTGGGGGGGGGAGGATGTTGTATAAGCTGTGTAAGCTCTTTATATATTTTAGATACTAATCTTTTATTGGATATGTCATTTGCAAATATCTTCTCCCATTCAGTTAGTTGTCTTTTAGTTTTGTTGATTGTTTCCTTCACCTTGCAGAGCTTTTTATTTTGGTGTAGTACCAGAAGTTTATTTCTGCTTTTGTTTCCCTTGCTTCAGGTAACATATCTAGAAAATTATTGTTATGGCCAATGTCAAAGAAATTACTGACTGTGCTCTCTTCTAGGATTTTTATGGTTTCAGGCCTCAAGTTTAGGTGTTTAGTCCATTTTGAATATATTTTATGTATTGTGTAAGAAAGTGGTCAGTTATATCCTTTTGCATGTAACTGTCCATCAACAGTCCATTTGCTGAAGACATTGTCTTTTTTCTATTGGATATTCTTGTCTCTTTTGTTGAAGATTAATTAGCCATATAATTGTGGGTTTGTTTCCAGGCTTCTATCCTGTTCTGTTGACCTGTCAGTTTTTATCCCAATACTATACTGTTTTGATTACTTTAGCTTTGTAATAGAGCTTGAAGTTTTAATTGTGATGCCTCCAGCTTTGTTTTTCTTTTTCAAGATTGTTTTGACTATTTAGGGCCTGTTGTGGTTCCCACAAATTTTAGGATAATTTGTTCTTGTTCTGTGAAAAATGGTGTTGGTATTTTGATAGGGATTGCATTAAATCTGTAGATTGCTTTTGGTAGTATGAACATCTTTTTTATTTAAGATTTTATTTATTTATTTTGACACAGAGAGAAAGAGAGAGAGAATGAGAGTGGGAACACAAGAAGGAGGAGTAGGAGAGGGAGAAGCAGGCTTCCTGCTGGGCAGGGATCCAATGTAGGGCTGAATCACAGGACCCTGTGATCATGACCTGAGCTGAAGACAAAGACTTAGCCACTGCCACCCAGGTGCCCCTAGTATGGACATCTTAACAGTATTTGTTCTTCCAATCCATGCAAATGAAATATCTTTCCATTTCTTTGGATCATCTTGAATTTCTTTCATCAGTGTTTTATAGTTTTCAGACTACAGGTCTTTCACCTCCTTGATGTATTTTATTCTTTTTGGAGCAATTGCAAATAGAATGGATTTCATAATTTATCTTTCTATTGCCTCACTATTAGTGTATGGAAATGCACCAGATTTCTGTATGTTGATTTTTTATCCTATAGAATTCATTAATCAATTCTAATAGTTCTTTGGTAGAATCTTTAGGGTTTTCCTTATAATATCATGTCATCTGAAAATAGTGAAAGTTTTAGTTCTTCTTTACCAATTTGGACACCTTTTATTTCCTTTTTCTTATCTGATTGGTGTGGCTAGTATTTCCAGTACTATGTTGAATATAAGTGGTGAGAGGATCCTTGTCTTGCCCCTGACAGGGGAAAAGCTGTCAGTGTTTCCCCATTGAGTATAATATTAGCTGTGAGCTTTTTGTATTTGGCCTTTATTGTGTTGATGTATTTTCCCTCTCAACCTACCTTTTTGAGAGTTTTTATTGTAATATGCTTTTTTCTGTACCTATTGAAATGATTTTTTAAAATCTTTTCTCTGATACCTCTTTTAATGAAGGAAAATATTTCAGCAATAAAAGAAAAACTCTGATTTCAAATAAGGAGTCGTATCAACAAGGAAAAAGAAAAGTACAACTCTGTGAAGGAAAGACTTCAAAGATAAGTACAAAAATAAAATTGGTGCAGTATGGCTGTGAATTCACACTATACATTTGTAATGTATTCAAATATTTTATATTTCCCAAGAAATCATTTTTAATTTTTTTATGGTTAAGAGTGTCCTTTTTAATGAATGCCCCTCTTGTTTTTCTTTATCTTTTTTGGCAGAATTGCCTTAAGCCTTGTTAGTTATGCAGCAAATTTTTTTGCAGCAAAAATACTTGTAACAGAGATGTCTATGGCCTAGATGCTTAGAGTGAAAATATCAGATATGAATTTTCACCTGTCTTCTGAACTTCTCTTCTTAATGTCTCCTTTGACCTCTTGATCTAACTGAAAACAAGCTCTCCCCTGGGAACATGACCACTCTTGTTCTCAAAACTCTTAGCTACTTTCTTTGTGCATTTTTTATATGCCTGAGCAAAAAAATGAAGTAAGTGTCCTCTTTGCTGCTTTCAAATAATTTTTTTCTTCTTTTCCATTAAACATTCTCAACATTGATTCACATGTCAACAGGCCATAAAGCCTAATATTACTGATAATTATAGTCATCTGTAGATTCCCTAGGTTGATTGCCTTCATTCAGTCATATTTTAACTCCTAAATCTCTGTTTACTCTGTAACACTACTTTTATTTACATATCTGGGTGATTTCAATGATCTGTCCTTCCTTCCAATACTCTTGACCCTCCATTTCTTGACCTCATATCTTTCAGTAATTTGTCTTCTAACATTAGGCATTCATTACCATAGTGGTAATATAGAATTGCAAATCACTTCAACTTCTCCATTATTTCAGTATCAATATCTTTCCATCCTGATCTACAGAATAATGCAATCACTATCATCCTTAGATTTTTTTTCCCTATAATAAGAATCTAAAATTCGCTTATCTTACAACTTTTCACTAATTCTGTCTTCATTTCACATTTTCATTTTTATTTAGCTTAAATTATTTGTTTATATGTTTGTATGTTATATGTTTATATGCTATAATCACTTTTCTATGTATAGTTTCAAATCAAGTGCCTTCTATTTCTTCCCAGTCTCTTTGGAAAATCCTATTGTTTCTTAAAAATATGTCTCTACTCTAATTCTACACTTGCACAGAGATAAAAGACATAAAAAGATTAACTGGTCTTACCTTAGATCCATGGCCACTAATCTCCAGAGGGCCCTAAATGCTGCCCAGTAAGCATATTAGTATTTCATAATCTATTTAGTATCTTATTCTTTTTAAGTCTTATACCTTTTCCTCTCTCCTCAAGTTTGTTAAATACCTCCCACCTCCTACATTGCTTTGGGTAATCATGCTTTTCCTTTACTGACTGGCATTCTTTTTTTATTGAGAAAGAGAAACAAACTGAGGGTTTTGGAGGAGAGAGGGGTGGGGGGTTGGGAGAACCTGGTGGTGGGTATTAAGGAGGGCATGTATTACATGGAACACTGGGTGTGGTGCATGAACAATGAATCTTGGAATACTGAATAAATAAAATACTTTTTTTTTAAATAAAAAAAGAAAATTCAGTGTTCTTTATATAGTGTTCTTCAGTGCCATTTATATTTTTCCTCTCTTCCTATATCTAAAGATAAACCATCTCTCTTCTTAGGGCCATCCTGTTTTCTTGAACATAGGAACCATCCTCTTTTGCCTATTCATATCATTCTGGTAATTCAACCTCTAAATCTCCCTCTTTCTCAACTTTTTTTTCACATTAAATTGCGTCCTTTCTTTCAAACTTAAGCTGAAGTTATTTATTTCAGGTTAACACACACACACACACACACACACACACACACACACACCAGTTCATTGACAATAACCCAATGTTGTTCAACCCAAAGGTCAATTCTTAGTCCTCAGTTTTCCTGACTAATGGTTTACTTTTTTTCCTCAAAATTTTATTCATTTGACTTATATTTTTCACTTAAAACAATGTGTTTTTTTATGACCCTGTTCTGTGATGTCAGTAAAATATGTCAGAATAAATTCTTAATTCAAATAAACTACTAAATTCAAAATATGCTTTGGGGGAAATCTGTTCAATGTTTAGAAAAGAAAACTGAAAACTGGGGATAGCTGAAGCCAGGAGAAAGATGACGTTCTCATCTCAACACAGAAATAGCAATATTTAAAAGATGATTGTTAAATATTAGGGTATTTCCTTAGTATACTAATTCATTCTACATCATAAATTCAAAGTTTAATCTTATCATGGTCTAGGATGTTTAGTGATGGGGAAATGGGCTTTCATCTCACTTATTTAAGGTATTCAAGTCCAGTTTTTGAAACATTGGTACCACTTATGTGATATTACAGTATTCATGAGTCTTAGTGGCATAGATATAAACAGTAACACAATCACGTAGCAGAGAAGAATTCAACTAGAGCAAGAGATGAAGACCATGGCCCATGAGAAATATAACAAGAACTCTTATACTAAATCAATAAGATTTTGTATTGAAGTGTGCTTTCTATAAGCTGACCCATAAGATCCAGGAGATTTTGGTAATTGAATTAATGTTAATGCTATCTACCCTCTACCAGAAAGATAACGAGGCATAGGTGAAGCTAAATTAGAAAGAGTAGTGGAGGCATTAAGAATATAGATAGGAATGCTCTTTTCATTGTTCAGAGTAGTCTTCACAATGTTTCTTGAATTATGCATTTAGGCAATTGTGAATATGCAACCGGCAGTCTAGTTTGTTTAATTTGTGAACAGTTATAACCATTATCTGGTAACATCTGAATACTATGCAATGATCTTTAATGATTTCCGTTTTGAATGAAGACATGTTCACATATTACCCTATTAGGAATATACTTTGTTTAGCTTCAACAATGAACCAATGAATTTCCATTTCTAAGGAGCAGGTCATGGTTTTTAAACATAAAAATGAAGGTAGTTTTAGTATGTGTATGGAATGCCATGTACAACCAGAATTATTTTCCTAATGCATTTCTATCATTGTAACAACTTATTAGCTACTAAGCATACACAGATTTGATTTTTTTTTCTAACTTCTGCAAGGATCTAGATCATCCATAACACATTGTAAAATAACTATAGCAGTATATAGAGAGGAAAATGACAAGTTAATTAGCTAAGGAAATATTAAATAAGTAAATTATAGTTACCTTAAGCTTCTCTGGGATCAATTTATATTATTAGCCAACAACTTTCTTACTTTTTCCCCATATTTAACAGCTTTATTGAGGTATAATTGACATACAATAAACTGTACATTTTATGCATACACGTACCTGTGAAACCATCACCACAATCAAGACGATAACTTAGTATGAACATATCCAACAGCCCCAAATGTTTTTTCTTGAATCTGTTTGTAGTTCCTCCCTCTGTTCCAACCTTGCTTTTATTGTCCTCTTTTTCTTTTAAAAACATTTTTTTTTAAATGTGGCATATATGTTTGCCATTTGCTATATATGTCATCTTTCTCAAATAGTGGATACTCTTAGGTTTTACTAAAAACTAATTTTATCATGTAGAGAATAACTGTTTTCATAAATATGAATTTTATTTCTTTTATTAGTTGCCTTTAGTTGAATATAATAAGGAAATTGAAGGGAAAATGTTATTGTGGTAAGACTGCCTAACATATTCCTCATTCAGACATGATCTTTCAAAAATCAGACAATCAAAAATAATGTAAAAATCTCTTTTTGAAAAGCTACTTTAAACTGAGGGTTTTGGAGGGGGCCTGGGGGTGGGGTGATCCTGGTAGTGGGTATTATGGAGGGCATGTATTGCATGGAGGACTCGGTGTGGCATAAAGAGTAAATTTTGGAACACTGAAAAATATAAAATTAAAATATTTTTAAGAAAGCTACTTTACATAAACAGAATTCTAATAGGTTTTATGTGCCTTCCATTTATGGAATTTTGAGTATGCATAAACTTTTCAATATACAGAAATATCTTCAGAAAACCTCAGACAATTGTCACTGTCTTTTAGAATAAGTAACAATATATAATAAATATCTCAGTGGCAAATGAAGGATTTAAAAAGTTATAAAAATTAAGAAATGGTTATACTTCAGGCAAGCTACATTCCTTGATATTTTCTCATGTCTTTCATATAGAAACCTCATAGATATAAAATAATATTTAGAGTAATCTCGATGAAATAACTTCCAAATCTGGCTAGAAAAAGATATTTTGCTGATGCTTTGAAATTTAATCATATAAGCCTACAATATACCCAAATAGAAAATTTCTATAATGCACTATGAAAAATGTGGCATACCATATTTTAGATCTTGTTAACTCTGATTCATAAAAGGTGACATTTCTTGTGCCATTTGCAAGGCAGTTAATTCATCCTGCAAATCTCATGATATTTTATACACTCGAAAAGCTTTACTATTTAGTAATAAAAACTATTTTTGAAAGATAGAAATGATGTAGATGTACAATGTGATAAATATTAAATTGTGTTATAAACTATAAATGAACCCACTCTGAAATGCTGAAATACAAATGCCATGTAAATTTGCAGATGTGTACTAATTTAGAATTTAATTGTTTATTCAATAAAATAAGGAAAGATTTACTATGGAAAAAAAAAAAGGGGGCACCTGGGTGGCTCAGTGGGTTAAGGCCTCTGCCTTCGGCTCAGGTCATGATCCCAGGATCCTGGGATCAAGCCCCACATCAGGCTCTCTGCTTAGTAGAGAGATCAACAAAGTACAAAACAACTACAATAAAATGTTAACTATCAACTTGGCACAATATTTTTTTATGCAGCTGTAACAAAGTTTTAGCAATGAAATCTAACCTTTTCATTGCATATACTTCTCTAAATAGTGTCTTTGTGAAGAAAATTTTGGTATTAGTAATAATAATATCATGTAACCAATCTATAAAATATTTATAATTTTTACTCTTAATAGAGAAAAATAAAAATATACTAAATACTCATTTGTGAAAACATCAAGTTCTATTTTTTAAAAAATTAAATGTTATATCCTCGGACTATCCACAATGCAAGGAAGCACAATGATTTATAACTTTTTGATACTTTTTGTGAAGTAAGCTTTTAGGAGATTCTAATGTAACTCTTATTTGAGAAAATAGTGAATAGTATGTAGAGGATTCTTTAGAAAGCCAACAAGTGTGAAAAAGACTAACTGCCAATAATAAAATATAATTATGTATTATTACATTATATAATTTTTTGTCTACGCATTCAGAATTTCACTATTCCCAAATGAAAACCATTTAAAAATTACTTTTATCACTCTCCTTTTTAAAGAATGATAATCCTGTAAACAAAACCGTAGTATCATTTGGTTTCATACTTTTTTTTTTAAGATTTTATTTATTTATTTGACAGACAGAGATCACAAGTAGGCAGAGAGGCAAGCAGAGAGAGAGGAGGAAGCAGGCTCCCTGCTGAGCAGAGAGACTGATGCGGGGCTCGATCCCAGGACCCTGGGATCAAGACCTGAGCCGAAGGCAGAGGCTTTAACCCACTGAGCCACCCAGGCCCCCCAATTTCATACTATTTTTAAGTGGTTCCAGTTTCTTTAGAAAATGGTATATTTAAACATTTTGGAAGTCTTTGAATTGTCTATAAGCTAGAAACATTTTAAGTGGTGACTGTTTTTAAAAATATATAAGAATAATAGAAGTTCCACCAAGATTCCTTCAGTAAGTGAATAGAAAAATAAACCAAATAAATTGCATTAAATCCAGACAATGAAATATTATTCAGCTCTAAAAAGAAATGAGCTACCAAGCCATGAAAAAGCATAAGCAAAACTTCCATGTATATTACTAATTTAAAGAAGCCAATCTGAAAAGTCTACTACTGTGTGATTCTAACTATATGACATTTGTAAAAGTCAGGGAATAGTAACAAGGTTAGTGGATGCTAGTGGTTGGAGGTATGGGAATAAATAGAGCACAGATAATTTTTAGATCAGTGAAAATACCATGCATGACACCATAATGGTGAACACATTTGTCTGAGCCAGAAGAATATACAGCATCTAGAATGAACTGGATTTTGGATGACTATAATATGACAATGTGGGTTCATTAATAATAAAAATGTACCACTCTGGTGGAGAATGTTGATAACAGAGAGAGATTATGTAAATGTGGGAACAGGAGATATGTGGGAAATCTCTGTACCTCTCCCTTGTTTTCATTGTGAACTTTAAGCTTCTATTAAAAACACTTAATTTTTTAAAATTCCCATAAATAATCATTGATGAGAACCAAAGGAGGAATGAGTTATCCCAAATAAACAATGTAACATTACCATTCAACCATTAAAATTACCATGAAACATGTTGTAGATCTTCTGTAACTTGTATCATCCTAAGAATTTTATAAATCATTTCAAGTATTCCCTGGAGACTTTCTGATGCACAGTATTTTCTTAATAATAAAAAGAATATTATGCATTTGTTTATGGAGCAAAGAAATCTGTGCAGCATGCATGGGATAATTAGATGGCAACTCAAAAAAAAAAAGTCAAAGAAAAGGTCTTTAGTGTTTACTTGTAAAACATAATGGATGACTTAATCACTAAAATTCCAATAGGACCCATCTCAAAAGGAAAAAAAGGTGGGGGGAGGGGGGAGCTACCTACAGTGAGAAGGTATAATAGTTAGGAGGGTTTATATTTGGAAACAATAATGCCTTGGGGCACCTGGGTGGCTCAGTCAGTTAAGCAGCTGCTTTCTTCTCAGGTCATGGTACCCAGGGTCCTGAAACTGAGCCCCACATTGGGCTCCCTTCCCTGCTCAGTGGGGAGCCTGCCTCTCCCCCGACTACAACTTCCCCTGCTTGTGCTTGCTCTCTCCCTCTCTCTCTGTGTGTCAAATAAATAAATAAAATCTTATAAATGACTTAGCAGTTGTGAGCAGAGGAAGGAGACATAAGAGGAGTAAAAGAAAAGAGGAGAGAGTAAGGGAGGGGTAGCAGTGAGAAAGACAGAAAATTAGGGGACTGATGTGACATTTCAGCAGCAGCAGAGTCAGGCATCCTGGATACAATGAGGGTATAGCACCAGATAAATTTTACAAATTTGTTCACTCAGGGTTTTCTTCCAAAAAAATCCCACTACTTTTTGTACTAAAAAAAAAAAAAAAAAAAAGATTAGCATCAGATTTGTCTTTTTTTTTTTTACTGTTATACTATCCTAGAAATATCCTAATTTTCTGAAATACATTTTGAAGGTTTTGTGAGTTTTTTTTAGTTTAAAGTAAAATAAATTTCCAGGTGTACCTTGGATTGAATTATTACCTGAATATGAGAAAATAATCTTCTCCCTCTCTGACTACATTATTATTATTATTACCAGACTTCTGGCTTAAAGCCTTGTCATGGCTCAGACCTATGTTCTAAAATCATAGGAAACCAGAAAGGTACAATTGTGATATGGGAGAGAATCTGATATTTGAGACTGTGGGTGCTACAATGAGAATTAAATTTTGATATTTCTAGAAAAGGTAACTAAAGTGATTAAGTGGAATAAAAATCACCATAAATTGCAATCAAACTTATTTTTAGTCCATAGACTTCTGTTGTATTAATAAATTTTTGATATTTTTGAACATATGAAAATGAAATTGTTCTAGGTTTTTGCTATAGTAAACATGGTTCCAGCCTCTGACAAATTAGATTTTACAGTGCGATTTAATCTAGCATTCTTGGGGTGCCTGGGTGGCTCAATGGGTTAAAGCCTCTGCCTTCAGCTCAGGTCATGATGCCAGGGTCTTGGGATCGAGCCCCGTAATGGGTTCACTTCTCAGTGGGGAGCCTGCTTCCCCCTCTCTCTCTCTGACTGTCTCTCTGCCTACTTGTGATCTCTGTCTGTCAAATAAATAAATAAAATCTTTAAAGAATAAATAAATAAATAAATTAAATAAATAAGTCTAGCATTCTTTAGAAATACTTGTACTGGTCATTTGCCATTAGAAACAGGGAAAACTAATGAGATATCTGGAACCATGGCAAGGATTAGGAGATGAAATATCTATGTAGGGACACCCAACCATTTTTGCCAAGAAACACTAATTTGTGGAATACACATCATGACAAGATAGTTCGCCTAGTTACACCATAGCAAACATTTTAATTCTCTTTGGATCCTGATGGGTTTGAAAATGACAAGATGTCTTCTAGGAGTGCAATCCCGACCACACCTTGATCAGATTTCTGGCCTCCAAACATATGAAAGAATAAATACCTGTTTTTTAAGCCACCAAGTTTGTGGTAACTTGATAGAGCATTACTAGGGAATTAATATAAGTTTAAATAGCAAATTAAACAAATGACTAATAAGAATTCCAGAACAGAAAATGGGGAAAAAAATCAAGAAAATTCTTTTTGAGAATTTTCCAGATTGATGAAAGTCAAATTGAAGATGTGTTATTTCATGAGCAGAAAAAGCAAAACTTAATCCATATCTAAATCCATGATGCAAAAACTGGAAATCAACAAAAACAAAACGAAACAAAGTATCTTAAGAATAATAACCACTGTAATTTCATAACAAACTTCCAAATAAATAGCAGGTCATAGAGAAAGTCATAGATATTAAAAAAACTATTTCAAACACAATTGTAAGGACAATAAGGCATCCGAATTGGGGAACACAGATAAAAAGATTCTTTCAGGGAAATTTCCAGTTTAAAAAAGCTTATGTTAGAAAAGAAGACAAATCTAAAATCAATGGTGTAACTCCCAAATTAGAAAGTTAGGAAAAGAAAAACAAAATAAATCCTAAGCAAATAAAATGAAGGAAATCGTAAAGAAGACCAAAAAATCAGTGCTACAAAAGAGACAGTGGAGAAAATTAAGCAATCCAAAATCTGCCTCTTTGAAAAATTTATCAGCATTGATAAATCTTAAAGTAATCAGGAACACAGAGAGAGAACACACATGCCAAAAGCTGGTATGAAAAAGAGATCTCTCTGCAGATTCTGCACACATAGAAAATGTTACAAGACTGTTACAAATAGAATTATGCCAATAAATTACAGTTTTCATGAAATGGATACATTTCTTGAAAACTATTCACCAAAACTAATATGTGATGAATAAAAATACAAAGAACTTTGTAAAACATGCTGAATTTATTCCCAAAAACTTCCCATAACGAAATTCACAATAATGATTTGATTGGTAAATTATAATTTTAATAAATCTAAAGAAGAAATGAGAGCAGTCTTACTTTTTCAGCTAGAAAAAGGACACATTCCTAAATTATTTTCTGAGGCCAATGTAATCTTTATAAAATACCTAACAAGAATTTGACAAAAAATCATGAAATAACTTATAATTCAAAACGAAGTATCTAGTAGACTCTAGGAATACATAAAATGAATAATATATGATGACCAATATGAGTATGTTGCAGGCATTCAAGTGCAGTTTAAAGAAAAAGAGGGCTAAAGAGACAAAAGAAAATAGAACAAAAAGTCTATTGTTAATAATATACTTAGTTAATGGTAGAATATTGAAAAATGTAGCTATAGAATTGAAAACAAAACCAGGCTGGGGATGCTTGAGTGGCTCAGTCTGTTAAAGAGCTGCTTTCAGCTCAGGTCATGATCCCAGGGTCCTTGGGATAAAGTCCTTGCTCAGAAAGTAGTCTGTTTCTCCCTCTGCCTACCTCTCCTCCCACCTGTGCACCCTATCTCTGACAAACAAATAAATGGAATTTAAAAAAAAACCAAAAACCCACCAGGGTGTCTGTTCTCCCCGTTTCTGTTATGAAAGAATAAATACCTGTTTTTTAAGCCACCAAGTTTGTGGTAACTTGATAGAGCATTACTAGGGAATTAATACAAGTTTAACTAGCAAATTAAACAAATGACTAATAAGAATTAGTCATTGGATACCTGACCCAATTTAAGGGATTTAAGAAAGTTCAGAAAGCAGTGAATTAAACTGTCTGTATTCCTAGATGACATGATGGACAGAGAAAATGCTAAGCTATCTGCAAAACATAAACTAGAACAATATGTTAATTTAGCAAAGTTCTAAGATTCCATACAAAACTAATTGCAATTTTTATATACACTTGGCAAACAAACTGAAAATGAAACTTACAAGAAAAATTATAAGAAAGACTTATAAGAAAAATTTTATTTACAAAATATTATAATACAGCTCATCCTTTGCTGGAACTGTAGCTTGGTGCAACATCTCTTCCCCTTTTTTAAAGTATGGAATGTGAAAACCCACCACATCAAACCAGCATTTTCAAGGCTTGTACATGTTTACTTCTAGCTCAGACATAACCAAAGCAAGTTTGTTCTCTGGAAGAATGGCATGACCTAGGAGCGACAGGGCTTTCTGACAATGTCAAATGGAGTAGAAGTACATTTAATAAGAGCTCTTCTGATCCCCATCCAGTGAGTGCAGCCGAGCATTTACTGGTTGTTGGCAAATTTAACAGTTCCCCCAAAAGTCATGTTGCAGAGCATGACTTAATTACATTCATCCACATCAAAAATATTAAAAAAGAATACACTCAAAAGAAATATGGAGTACTGATACACTGAAATCTATAAATTTTTGCTAAGCAAAATTTTTTTAAAAGTCCAAAATGAATGAGAAAATAAACCATGCTTATATGTTGGAAACTATATTGTTAAGATGGCAGTTATCCAAAATTATTGTACAGATTCAATGAAATCTTTTGTAATCCCAGTCGGCCTTTTTGTAGAACTGATAAACATATTATAAAATGTATACAGAAATGCAAATAACCTAGATTATCTAATGTAATCTTGAAAAAGAACAAACTTAGAGCACCAGTACCTGATTATAAAGTTGCAAGACAGAGGAAGGTTCCTCAAGACAGAGGAAGGTTCTTGCTTATAAGGATAAAAAAAAGGTCATTGGTATAAAGCACAAAAGTAGACCCAGACTTATACAATCACTTTATTTGTATACCCTCATAAAATCAGAGAAATGTATTTTAAATTAAAAGTATTAAAGCAATTAAATTTATTCAGAGATTTACCTTGCTTTGAGATATTTCTAGAACTTAAATTATGTGTTTATTTGCATTTACATGTGAAATAGGTTATAGTTTTAAAATCTTCAAATGTTGCATAAACCTATTCAAATTATCTTATATTTTTTCAACTCCTTGTCAGCTTGATATTAACTTGAATTTCTTCACTTCTTATTTTATGCATTATAGTGATTTTATTTCATAGCTAAACCTAAAATAATTCAAGGTTGTTGTTCAGGGTAGTATTTGAAACTTTTTTTTAAAGAGACGGTTCTTTATAGCATTTAGAGCTAAGTTTATGTATTATAGAAAAATTTTGGATTCCTTTACTTAGATTTAACTGTTGTTTTTGCCTCCTCACCATCAGTAGTGGTGACTTGAACTCCTCTTTCTACTTTCACATAGCCCTCTCCTGAGGGGCATTAGTCTGGTTCTTGAGTAACAGCTCTACTTCAGGGAAAAAACATTACATTCTACACATACAGTAGTTTCTACACATTAGTTTCTTCAATTTGATTTGGTATTTCTGAGGGCCTACACTACACAAATTAACTAAGTTCTGTCAGGATATCAGAGCTGGCTGAATTTTAATAACCCATATATATTTTTACAGTTAAATCTTAAATGTCAATTCTAACTACGATTTCAAATATTGAGATCTTGAATACATTTCTTGCTTTTTTCTATTTTTTAAATTGAACTATAGTGAGTATAGAGTTTTATGTTAGTTTTATGTGTGCAATTCTATAACAATTCTTAACTCAGTGTTCATTACAATAAGTACATTTTAAATGCCCTTTATCTATTTTACCCACCCTTCTACTCACCTCCCCTCTGATAATCCATATGTTGTCCATATTTGAGAGTCTGTTCTTTTGTTTGTCTCTTTTTTTCTGTTTGTTCAATTGTTTGTTTCTTCAATTCCACATATGAGTGAAATAATTTATCTTTCTGTCTGACTTCTTTCACTTAGCATTACACCCTCTAGTTTCACCCACGTTGTTGCAAATGGCATATCTCTTTTTTATGGCTGAGTAATATTTCAGTATATCTATAGATATCTTCTATCATAGATAGATGATAGACAGATAAATAGATCGATCGATCATACCTTCATTCATCTAAGGATGAACACTTGGGTTGCTTCTGTATCTTGACCATTGTAAACAACGCTGCAATAAACCTAAGGGTGTATGTAATTTTTCAAATGTCTGTTTTTGTTTTCTTTGGGAAGATACCCAGCAGCGGAATTACTGAGTCATATGGTATTTCTATTTTTAATTTTTTGAAGAACCTCCATACTCTATTCCACAGTGGCTGCATCAGTTTGCATTCCCACCAATAGTGCACAAGGTTGCTTTTTCTCCACATCCTTGCTAACACTTGTTATTTCTCGCCTTTTTGATTCTAGACTTTTCTGACAGGGGTAAAGTGATAACTCCTTGTGGTTTTGATTTGCATTTTCTTCATGATTAGTGATGTTGAACATCTTTTCATTCACCGGTTGGCCATCTGTATGTCTTCTTCGGAAAATGTCTATTCAGGTCCTCTGCTCATTTTTTAATCAGATTATTTGATTTTTTGATGTTAAGTGTTTATATATTTTGTTTATTAACTCTTTGTCAGATATATCATTTGGTAATATCTTTTCCACTTAGTATGTTGCCTTGTCTTTTTGTTTTTGGTTTCCTTTGCCCTGCAAAAGTTTTTTTTTTTTTTTTTTATGCTGGTGTAGGCCCAATAGTTTATCTTAGCTTAAGTTTTCCTTGCCTCAGAAAATATATCTAGAAAAATGTTTGTATTAACAATGTCAAAGAAATTCTGCTTATGTTTTCTTCTAAAAGTTTTAAGATTTCAGATCTCACAGTTAGGTCTCTAATCCATTTTGAATTTATTTAGGAAAGTGGTTCAGCTTCATTCTTTTACATGTAGCTGTCCAGTTTTCCCAGCACTATTTGTTGAACAGACTCTCTTGTCCCCATTGTACCACTATATATTATTTTTCTCTTTCCATAGATTAATTGGCCATAAAAGTGTGGGCTTATTTCTGGCCTCTCTATTGTGTTCCATTGATATATGTGACTATTTTTGTGCCAGCAAATATATTCTTGTGCCAGCAAAAAGTATTTTGATTATTACGGCTTGGTCGTGCATCTTGAAATCTAGGGTTATGATTACTCCAGCTATCTTCTTCTTCCTGAAGATTGATCTATTTGAGGTCTTTTGTGATTCCATATAAATTTTAGGATTGTTTGCTCTAGTCTTGTGAAAAATGCTGATGTTTTGATAGGGGTTGCATTAAATCTGTAGACTGCTTCAGGCAGGATGAGCATTTTAACAATATTCATTCTTCCAATCTAAGAACATGGACTATCTTTCCCCCCCCCTTTTTTTTTTTGTTATCATCTTCAATTTTTTCCATCAGTGTTTTATAAATTTTAAAGTACAGGTGAACTCCTTGGTTAAGTTTATTCCTAGATATTTTGGAGGCACAATTATAAATGAGATTGCTTTCTTAATTTCTCTTTTCTACTCCATTATTAGTGTATAGAAGTGGAATAGGTTTCTTTTTTTAAATTGTTTCAAAATTCAATTAATTAACATATTGTGTATTATTAGTTACAGAAGTAGAGTTTAGGGATTCATCAGTTCTATATAACACCCAGTGTTCCTTACATCACATGCCCTCCTTAATGCCTATCCCCAAGTTACTCCATCCCCCCATCTCCCTGCCCTCCAGCAACACTCAGTTTGTTTCCTGTGATTAAGAGTCTCTAATAGCTTATCTCCCTCTCTGATTTCATCTTGTTTTATTTTTCCCTCCCTCCCTCTATGCTCCTCTGTTTTGTTTCTTAAATTCCATATATGAGTGAAATCATATGATAATCATCTCTCTGATTGACTAATTTCACTTGGCTTAATACCTTCTAGTTCCATCCACATCATTGCAAATGGCAAGATTTTTTTTTTCATGGCTGAATTTTATATATATATATATATATATATATATATATATATAAAAATCTTCTTTATCCATTCATTTGTCGTGGATGTCTGGGCTCTTTCCATAGTTTGGCTATTGTGGGCATTTCTGCTATAAACATTGGGATGCAGGTGCCCTTTGGATCATTACATTTGTATCTTTGGGGTAAATACCTAGTAGTGCAATTGCTGGGTTGTAGGGTAGCTCTGTTTTTAAGTTTGTGAGGAACCTCCATGCTGTTTTCCAGAGTGACTGTACCAGCTTTCATCCTCACCAGCAGTGTAACAGAGTTCCCCTTTCTCCACATCCTCTCTAGTATTTGTTGTTTCCTGACTTGTTAATTTTAGCCATTCTGACTGGCGTAAGGTGGCATCTCATTGTGGTTTTGATTTGCATTTCCCTGATGCCCAGTGATTTGAGCATTTTTTCATGTGTCTGTTGGCCATTTGTATGTCTTCTTTGGGGAAATGTCTGTTCATGTCTTCTGTCCATTTCTTGACTGGATTATTTGGTCTTTCGGTGTTGAGTTTGGTAAATTCTTTATGGATTTTGTCAAACTTTATAGATTTTTGGATACTACTTAGCTTTATCTGGTAAAATATTTGCAAATATCTTCTTCCATTCTGTAGGTTGTCTTTTGGTCTTGCCAATTGTTTCCTTTGTTTTGCAAAACCTTTTTATCTTGATCAAGTCCCAAAAGTTCAGTTTTGCCTTTGTTTTCCTTGGCTTTGTAGATGTGTCTAGCCAGAACCAAAGAGGTTGTTGCCTGTGTTCTCCTCTAGGATTTTGATGGACACTTTTCTCACATTTAGGTCTTTCATCCATTTTGAGTTTATTTTTGCATATGGTATAAGAAAATGGTCCAATTTCAATCTTCTCCACATGGCTGTTCAATTTTCCCAATACTGTCTGGCAGAGGGTATTTCAATTTTGTTAATTTTTTTTAAAGAACCAGCTCCTGATTTGTTGATCTTTCCTATTGTTTTGTGTTTTTAGACTCTGTTTCACTTATTTCTGTTCTAATCTTTATTATTTCCTTCCTTCTACTGGCTTTGGGTGTTGTTTATGTTTCTTTTTCTAGCTCCTTTATGTGTAAGGTTAGATTGTTTATTTGAATTTTTTCTTGTTTCTCAAGGTAAGCCTGTATTGCCATGAACTCTCTTAGAATAGCTATTGCTGCATCTGAAGGATTTTGGACTGTTGTGTTTTTATTTTCACTTGTCTCCATGTATTTTTTTTAATTTCTTTTTGATTTCTTGGTTGACACATTTGTTGTTTAGTAGCTTGTTATTTAGCTTCTATGTATTTGCATTCTTTCCAGATTTTTTTCTTATGATTGATCTCTAGTTTTTATGCTATTATAATTGGGAAAAAAGGTCTGATATGATTTCTTTTTCTCTTTTAATTTATTGAGACTTGTTTTGTGGCCTAACATGTGATGTATACAGGAAAGTGTTCCGTGTGCACTTGAAAAGAATGTATATTCCACTGTTAACAATGTTATGTATATATGGTTGGCCCATGTTGTCTAATGTGTCATTCAAAGTAACTGTTTCTTGTAGATTTTCTGTCTAAAGATCTATATATTAATGTAAGAGAGGTGTTAAAGTACCCCACTATTACTGTATTGCTGTTAATTTCTTCCTCTATGTCTGTTAACAGTTGCCTTATGTATTTTGGTGCTCCCATGTCAGGTGCATAGAATTGGCAATTGTTATATCCTCTTCTTGGATTGTTCCCCTTATCATTATGTAGTATTCTTCTTTCTCTCTTGTTACAGACTTTGTTTTCAAGTCTATTTTATCCAATGTAAGTATTGCTACCCCAGCTTTCTTTTCACTTCAATTTGCATAGTACATGTTTTTTCATCCCTTTACTTTCAGTCTGCATGTATGATTAGATTTTTTTTTTAACATCTTCAAGTGTTTTTCAATCAATCTCTATAAGCAAGTAGTTCCTTTAAATTCAGAGACTTTATAATCCAAATTACTTTTTGTTTTAAGAAAGAAGCAAAGATCCTTTTTTTTTTTTTTAGAAAATATGTTGTACTCATACAATAGAGGAAATCTCATTAAAATTTCCAAGAACCTAGGTAATTTTATAAGAGTTTATTGGTGGGTTTCCCCTACTTTATTATGTGATGCTATCTATAATATATTTCTAGTCATATTGTGGATGGGCTTAGGGTTAACTTTAACATATATTACCAAATGGTGGTTAACATATGAAGATTTTCTTCCATATTGATTTGACTCATTTCTGTACATTTTCTGAAAATTCCCTAATACCTTAAAAACAAGGAGAAATTTCATATCTTAGAATTCACACCAAGATTATAAGGAGGTAAAAAGCTAAAGAAAAAACAGAAGTCATTCCTCTCATTCCATACGCATTCACATTCCAACAGTTAATGTTCATTTATACAATTGTTTTAAAAACAATAAAAGATTTCTGTAATTAATCTAATAACAGTATTTGCTTATTTTTTATATTCCTATAGTGCAAATAACAAATTTACATGTATAGCTAATCTCCAAATGTTTAAAAATGTCTTCCACTGATACAAAAGAACCACTACAACTATAAATAGAACATTATAAAAAGCTAAGTAGTTTACTGTTGTAAGGGGATTTTTTAAAATTATGACATCACAAGAAAAACTAACAATATTAAATATAGAGCACAAGATAAAAAGCATTGAGTGTTCTATCAATAATTGGGAACAATTTTAAAATGTCATTTGTATCCCAGATGCTTAAAGATCTGAGAATAATCAAGACAAACAAATATAAAAAGAGAAATAGATTCTATGATTGTCACTACTTCAAAGAGTGGTATTTTCTGCCATCTAATAGAAACCAAATGATTGTAAAAACTAACTTTTCAGTACTTTTATTTGTAATGAGGGCAATGAGAAACAGATTTGTTCTGTGAAATTGCCAATTATTGAGTTGGATAAAATTTAAGGAGAATTTGATTGTGCATAAGAACATTGTATCAGGATTTGGACAGATTTAAGTTGAGATGCTTATTAGATACTGAAATACTGATCTAGTAGGCACTTTGAAAATGAGTCTGGAATTCAAGGGAAAGGTTCAGTAAAAATATAATAGAGAATTGTTAATGTGTTTCAAGTGTTTAAAGCTTTGCGAATGGATGAGCTAGAAAAGAGGTGAGGGCCTAGAATTGTGCTCTAAGATACTCTAACATTTAGAAATCATAGACATGAGGACAATCTAACAAGGGAAATGTAAGGAGTAACGAGTGAGGTAGGAAAAATTGAGTATAATGTCTTGAAAACTAGGAAAAACATATGGCTTCAAGAAGGAAAGTGCGACTAACTATATGAAATACTATACAGAGGTGAAGTTATATGAGAAATCAGAAATTATCCATTAGATGTAATAATTTCTGGGTGATTGTTATCCTTGACAAAATCTCATTTTCAATCAACTTTGTGAAAATGGCTCACTGGAGTCATTCCAAAAAGAAAAAGAATATGAGAAAAATAATTATATGGACTTCTTTTTCAGAGATTTTCTTATTAAGAAGTATAGAGAAATAGCTTATTTGCTAAAAAGGACTCTGTTATTGATGTGGTTTTATTTATGTTTTAAGGTAGATAAATTATAGCTTAATGATGCTGTAGATAATAAGACAAAATGCTGAAACAATACCTGTGCAGTTTTCAATACATTTCCTTTACAGTCACTCACAAATCTTGACAATTTTGTTTTAGTATTCTTTTGTAGGTGTAAAGTTTTGAAAAGTTTTGAAGATGGATAAAGCTGACACGTAGAGAAATAAAAATTTCCCCCAAAAGGTACAAAATGGACAAATGATAAAGTTGAGAGAATAGAAAGCATATTATCAGTAACTTAGTAAATTGAAAAAAGAGAGATCTCTGTGTGTATGTGTATGTCTGTGCATGTGTGCATTTAAGAGAGAAACTAAAGGGTATGACTGGGTGTCATTAGTAATTAAAATCAAAATGGTAAAAAAAAATGGTGACTATCAATAAATGTAGTCTGCACAATTGGATATACAGTTGAGTATAAGTGAAATTAAATCACTGTTTTGTATAATATTTTTTAAAAAGAAAAACACTAGTAAGATTAAAATTATTTTCAGATTTTTGGGGCACCTGGGTGGGATCAATCAGTTAACTTTCTGCCTTCAGCTCAAGTTGTGATTTCAGGGTCCTGGGATCAGCCACATACTGGGCTCCCTGCTCAGCAGGGAGTCTCCCTCTCCCTCTCCTTCTGCCCCTGCCCCCCAGTTCACACTGTCTCTCTCAAGTAAACAAATAAAAAAAATCTTTTAAAAAATTTCACATTTTATTTTTTTTGCAAAAATTAAAATTGTAAATTTTTGTCTAGTGAAACATTTTATTGAATTATTTTTAATTCATATTTCCTTAATGCTTAGGGGAATTTTGCATCCTCTTTATGCCTTTTTTTTTTTTTTAAGAGAAGATTGCACCTGAGTAGGTGCAGAGGGAGAAGGAGAGAGAATCTTAAGCAACTCCATGCTCAGCACAGAGCCCAGGCATGGTTCAGTCTCATGACCCTGAGATCATGACCCTGAAATCAAGAGTAGCCACACTTAACCAAATGAGCCATCTAAGCACACCTACATCCATTTTATGTCTTATAATTTGTGAGTTCGTTACCAAGTCTTTTTACTTTGTTAAACTCTTACAGAATTTATTTATTTTAATGTGGTCAAATTAATTAATTTCACTTCGTGCTTTATGCTTTTTGAGTCTTGTTTAAGAAATAACATGTGCTGTGATTTCCTGAAGATATTTAAATTTATTTTTTAAACGAATTGTTTAAGATTATGCTTGTGTCATTTAATACTTCAAGATAATTGCAGTGTAATGTTAATTTGATAATCAATATTGTAAATATGGCAAGTAAGGATAACATTTTTGTACATCTGACAGTTCAATTGATGTTTTTCAATTGAAGATTGAATTACAATTAAGATTACAATTGAAGATTACAATTAAAAGCAACGTACCAATTTCAATATCTGCAAGGCAGAGATTTTTCTAATAAATGGGGGAGTAAAACGTAAGATAAAACAGATATTTATTCCTGTAATCTAGTATTGAAGACAGTACCATCTTCCATTGCAATCATCCCAAATTCTAAAATGTGAATTCCTTTCTTAATGATTTACTTAAATCTGAGTCAGAGATTTTGTCACAAAATTTAATAAGTCCTCAAACTGACTCCTACTCCTTTTTTCTGCATCTTCAATCCATTAAGTAATAATGCATATATATATATATATATATATATACATACTTAATATATTTGGACAAAATAAACAAAAATACTTACATGTACATATATCTAGATAATGTATGTGTTCTTCTTGACTATATAACTAGGACACTGTCATTTTTAACTGCCTATGTGTTTAGCTCTAACTAAAATCATGTATGCCAAGGAAGACTATTTTTTTATTTGTGGTTAGTGCTGCAGTTTGCAGAATCTGGCGCTGTGACTGCCTATTAAGCCCCAGGTCAGCTCAAAGCCTGAGTTGAACAAAGCTACCTCCTCTGTTTGTTGCACAGCAGGCTGATCCATGTAATGTCTTCACTAGTTACAACTTTGCTGGGTTGTTGAAGTTCTGTTTGGAACAAGCTTTGAAAACTTGTCTTTGCCTGCTGATTTATATCCTCACTTGGTTCAAAGGGGTGATTGGTGTCTATGGCATAGGCAGTACATTTTTATCCACAGAATCAGAATTGTCAATATGCTCGAGTGAAATATTTTGATTGGACCAGTTAGAGCTTTAGAATGTGTTGGACATATTGATTCATATATACATGCTGTCTGTTACAATATATCTCTTATATTCTCCTCCTGCATTGTTCACTCATTCTGTAAATAAGGGAGGTCAGAAATAAGCATTCTTATTTCATTTATGAGAATTGAAATGAATTCCAGTAGCTGGAGTCATCAGCCCTACTGGCAATTTTTGGATCAGAAAGATTCCTTTGTGCGGTGGACAAATAACGTAACTTCTCTTTACCCAGGTGCTCAATCTGCCAAATGGATGAAATACGATGTTAATATTAAAGAACAATATTTCTAAAATGGGAGGCACAGGATTCTGATTCATTTTATCTAATGATTTCATTCATTTTGGTGGTTTCACAATCAGATTTTAACTAAGTAGTAATATGTTTGAAAGTACTCACTCCAAAAGTAAAAATTTGGATTTACAAAAAGGACACATAAAATGATTAATGGGAGGTGATTATTTACTACAGGAGCTAGCTATATGATATTTAGATATTATTTTTGACTAGTGTTTTTAAGATATTAATTGGTTTACAAAATTAAAATTGAATAAAGTATGAAAATTATTAAAATAAGTATAAACATCACTAACTTTTAGAAATACATATGTATTAATTTAATTTAGAAAATATTGACAGAGCTTATTGGAACATTAGCAAATATGTATGTTCCTGACAAATAACATATACATAAGGTGAAATTAAATTCTATAAATAGTTGCGAAATTGTGCTATAGTTGATTGCCACAGCTTGAGTAATACCATACAAAGTTTATGTGAGCAATATAAGATTTCATGAAGGGCACTGAGTTTTAAACACATTAAAATCTTTATTCTTGGTCGCCTGGGTGGCTCAGTGGGTTAAAACCTCTGCCTTCAGCGCAGGTCAAGATCCCAGAGTCCTGGGATCGAGTCCCGCATTGGGCTCTCTGCTCAGCAGGGAGTCTGCTTCTCCATCTCTCTCTGCCTGCCTCTCTGCCTACTTGTGATCTCTGTCTGTCAAATAGATAAATAAAGTCTTTTAAAAAATGCTTTAAAATCTTTATTCTTGGTGCATGAATATTTTCTCTTTTCAAACTAGATATTTCAGGCCATTTTATAAAGACCACTGCAATCTCAGTAATATTACACATGATATAAGGTCATGGAAAACTAGGATAATTCAAAATCATCAAATATGATAAAAACATATATTGTGTCATGTTGTCTACTACCCAAAGCTAAGGACTGTGTAGAACCAGTTGAGCTGAAACAGTCCATATATTCTAGTCACCCTTCCAGCCAACATACAGGAAACATATAGGTCAATATATAGGAAAATGTAAGAATCCAGACACATAATCAATAATAAAGGAATGCTACTCTCTTTTGAGTTTTCAGATACACCATTTGTAGGGCACTGATGTCCTTGGTTATTTTAATTCAAGGTACTGATAGTATTGAGAACTGCGTATACCTTAGCTAACTATGTTTGCACCTTTATTTAAAGAGAGATTATTTTCTTGATGACTGACCATAAGCATTGGTAAAATCTGTACCCATGAAAGAGACTTTCAATAACTAACACACATTAAAGTGGAATTAGACATTTCCCTGATGAGCAGGGATCAGAGAGTATATTGAACAATCATATATATATATATATTCTCTTAGGAAGTAAGTTTATATGTCAAAATCTAACAATATTCTCAGAACAGGCAGAAAAGAACGACAATGCCAATTTTTCACAGTTCACTTCTTTCTTGGGTGCTATAGCTGCATTGCACCTTGTCAACATTTCCAGAATAATTAAGTTGTTCTAAAATTATTGTCTGGTCTTTCTTCTCTCACTAGAAGAGTAGAACATTGTAGTTAGAGAAAAGTAGAGGATTCAAACTGAAACAGGCTTTACACAATACCTATGTAACTGAAGCAATTTATAAATGAGAATTTGAAACAGAAAACCTTAAATTAACTTCTCTGAAGTTACTTGTTAGAACTACTTTGATGTTGCTAGTTAGAAGGGGAGTAAGATCAAATTGCTTTTCACTTTAACTCACTGTCAGCAAATGATACAGTGCTCATTCTCTCTTTACTTTTGGTTCACTAGTGCTAAGGATTAGAAAATAAATTCTCAAAAGATTACATATTGACTTTGTAGGTTTTAACACTGATTTCTTGTTTTAAAGTCTATCCCAACCAAAGTTTTTATGAATTCCCATGGAGCGGATGGTTTTGTTTCATAAGTTTTTTAAAGTATAAAATTTGGGTATATTTTATGTGTTTGTACCTTTTCCTGTAGCATGTGAATGGATCTCATAAAATTGTCAAAAGAAAAAAATGACCTAAAAGGTTAAATTTCATAAACGTTTCAGTAAAATAAAGTGATAGATACATAACAAAGTTAATATGTATACATATAGGTAGCCAGAATGATTAATATAAAAATTACCTGATTTTTAATAAACATACATGGTAAGATTATATATTTGGATTGTAACTGAAGATGCATTTTTGTTAGTTACCTTATTTTTATGATTATAAGACCTCTACTATATTTTTTTTTAATTAACCAGGGGTTATAATACAATTGCTTAGCTTATCATGCAAGTTTCCACTGCAGTTGGCCCTTACCAACTGTTTATTTCCTGGGGCTACTGTAACAAATTAACACAAATTTGATGGGTTAAAATAACAAAAATTTATTCTCTTATAGTTATGGAAGCCTGAAGTCTAAAACTAGTTACACTTGGCTGAAATCAAGGTGACAGCAGGGCTATGCCCTACTCCTGTCCCCACAGATGCTGTAGAGAATTCATTCCTTGTTTCTTTCACCTTCTGATAGCTATGGCCATTCCTTAGCTTGTGGCTGCATCACCACAGTTTCTACCTTGGTGGCCACATTATCAGCTCCTGTGTGTGTCATTTTTTTTTTTTTCTCTTTGCCTCCCTCTTTTGACGATATATGTGATTGCATTTAGAGAACACCAAGATTATCTGGTAAAATCTCAAGATCCTTAACTTGATCACATCTGCAAAGACCTTTTTGTCCATATAAGGTAATATTTATAGATTTCAAGAATTAGGGCATACATATATTTTGGGGTGTCATTATTAAGCCTAATAAACTGACTCTCCTTTGCTAGTATTCACTTTCTCACCAAGAAGACCTTACAGCTCAGTTATAGACAGGAAACCAATTAGTTTTTCAACACATCAACCTCTCTCCCTCTTCAGTGCCTTTGAACTTGTTATTCCATCTGTCTTCAATGCTTTTCCCTATGGCTCTTGACTTAGTTCATTGTTTAATATCCTTCAGTCTAATTCAGGTTAAAACAAACAAACAAACAAAAACAAAAACAAAGCAACAGCAAAATATTCCTTGCTCTAGCTATAATAAAATTGATTTTGGCCCTTGTTCTCTGTACATATTTTTGTATTTCATAACTTTGTATTTTAGGTGTTTATTTGTTCTTTTTTTCTATATGCACAAAGAATATAAAACTCCCATTTTTTTATCTGGTAGTTAACTTATTTCCTGACACATAGGAGAGCAATAGATTGCATTGTTGTGTAAATAGAGTTGACTTCATTAGTAGAGACAGTAATTTAAAACAGTGTTCTGTCACTAGGGAAATAAGCTGAAATGCAATAAGAAAACTGGAATCACTAAATTACCTATAAATAAGGACTGGATTTTCTGTTATTACTATAGGTATTAATAGCAAACTTTTCCAAAATTAAAATGAATAGAATAAAGAGAGTTTAAATGTATTCCATTTTTGGATCATAATATTTTCTAGCTTGTAAAAAGGTATTAATTCCTTATTAGAAAACTGACTATTTAAAATGAAGTCTGTAATATGTCCTAAAGAGGAATATGCCTTTCATACATTTTTAGAAAAAAAGTTTCTACACATTCCTTAATATATGAAAAGCAAAACCTCATAGGGCCATTTTATAGCACTTCATTCTAAAACTGCATAGTAACTGATCAGATGTTTACTTAATTCAATTCATAATCAAGAAAATGTACTCTGGACTAAGTAGTAAGCTAGAAAAGGAGGATATACAGAACATACATAAAATGTGATCAGTATGAATAAATTTGAGGGGAAGAAACCAGTTTTAAAATAACAGGCGCTGTGGCCCTTGGGTGGCTCAGTCGGTTAGCAACAGGCTCTTGATTTCGGCTCAGATCATGATTTTAGGGTCATGGGATTGAGTTCCACTTCTGGCTCCTTGTGGGGTGTGGAGCCTGCTTAAGAAGATTCCCTCTCCCTCTCCATCCGTCCAGTCCCCATGCCAGCTCCCCACCACCCATGTTCATGCTCTCTCAAAAAATAAATAAATAACAGATTGCATGAAGCAATGTTTTTTGAAAAATAAATGCAGTTTAATCTCATCCTGACCTATTTGGTAAATAAGATGTAACTAACTAGAATTAACAGAGACAAAGGAATATTGGTGCTTAAATGTTATTTGTTCATATACAATAAAGGCCTCAAAAATACTGTTTTATTTCAAATTAGATCCTATATGAAATGTTGTTTATACTATTAAGGTGCTCAGGAAGCATTTATGTAATACAACGTAAGTTTCATTACATTATCATGAATTATGCATTTGTGGCTCCAATTATATATGTTTTTACCAAGTAGACGATTGAGGCAGATACGTTAAAGACATCTTAAAATCAAGTTTTGTAAGGAAACATTAATACTAAAGGTTCAGAAATAGGTTCAGGATGGTACATTATACTATAAAAATGTGGAAAAGTTAATAAATTGTAGTAGAACTAATTCTTATTCTTGTTAGCATACAGTATTTCTTAATTTAAATTTTACTGATTTTATTAGCCGGTTCATTAAATGCAAATTTTCACTTGTAACAACCAAAATGAATTAGTGACTTATTCACTTTTTTATACTGTAAATTCATATAAAATCTCTGCAAAAAATCTGCTTGCTTGGTGCCTTCAGCATTAATATGTCTCATCACAAATACTCAGAATATGCTTTGAGTTTCCACTGGGAAAATAAACATCTCATATTTCAAGATTTTCTATCAAATGCTTTGTGTCCTTATGGTAACAATATATTTAAACCTGATAAACATTTGACTAATGTATTTCAGTGTAAGATGTATAAAATTTTTAATATGTTTCTAGTATTTTGTAACTGAAGTTGGGATGTTTTCTCCAAACCCTAAAAAGATAAAAACCTGCTTTTCCTTTGGAGTTGAAGTACCACAGAGTTGAATTCTCTATGATAAAAGCCAAGACACAAGCTCACATGTGGCTCTCAGACAGCACAAGTTTTTATTTTCTTGTTTATCAGGCTGTGTTCATTTCACTTTAAAATTCTCCAAGCTATGGATCATCTCTCTGCTTTTTCAGGAGACTATTCCACCATCTAATACAGTTCACTAGCTATGTTAAAAGTCCAGCTTTACTGGCTGGAAATCAGAGTAGAGTGGAATTTCCTTCTAACAGAAGGGCCATTTGACTCATTTTATTATTTTTATTACTGAACACCATGGTGAACTAGCCAGTTGACTGTGCATTGAAAGACATGGGCCTGCCCTAAGGACTCACATCTCAGCAAATGATCCCTTTCCTCTGCCTGACTTGCACAGCAAAGGACAGAAAATGCAATCATCTTGATCAATGAACCTGAGTAAAAGCAGAACAGGCAGGACACTAATCAAATAAGTGGATCTGCTGAGGCTAATCCTTCAACCCCCAAGTTTGTTTCTCAGCGGCCCACAGGAGATAAGCAGAGAAAAGAACGCTAGACAATATGCTGTACTTGCATGCCTCAGATAGGCCCTCTGCAGTGACATTTCTGTTTAGTCACCTTGAGAATAAAATGTAGTGTCACAAACCTAGAACTGCATATTTGGCTTCGGATGCACTTCCACATATAATTTTGCTATTGTCTGCAGCCTTTAGATTTTGAAATATCATACCTGTAGTTACAAGTATCATCATAGGAGAGAAACAAGTAGAAAACCAATTTGAAAATAATCCGTCTTTATACAGTTCCTTCTATATTATTCTGCATAGATTGTTACAATTAAATGCAAAGAATTACTCTGGGCAAAGAATTGGAATTAAGATTCAAAATGGGACACTCAAAGTTATGTCACCTTGAGAAAAAACATTTTACCTCCCAGCACTTCAAATGTAACTGTAAAACAATAATAACTATTTGAATAGATTGTTGTAAAGTATATTTGGAATAATGTACTTAAAAATTCCATAGACTACAGTTAACATACACTGTATTAAAATTTGCTCTGTCGCGGCCAGCGCGACAAATTGGCCAGGAAAACGTGAGGGTAAGAGGATGGTGAAAAGAAATTAAGAGACAAAGAGATGGGGGCAGGAGGGACACTGAGGATGATGTCCAACAGTGCCGATTTTATTCCACATCTTACAAGCATTTATAAGGCAGATCACAATAGAAGGAGTAACTGCAAGTTCCTATAACAAGTTTTACGTTAACTACAAACAAACCTCCTGATGCCAGGTAGTCACGGCTAATGCCATTAGCTACTATTGATACAAGATGTTACAATCAACCAGGGAGTGGATTATGGGAGGTACAGGAACAATAAGGACCAACTAATACAATCAACCAGGGAGTAGATGCCGGAAGTCAGGTAGCCGAGAGCAGGACACATAGCACAGACCCTTTCTCAGTGCTACTCAACCGGACTTAAAGTGAGACACAAGTCAGGGTCTGGTTTGGTCCTCGTCTCAAGCCTTATCGTGGCCTCCAACACTGCTCTTAACTTTAAAAATAATTTCTAAAATTCCAATCCTAATTGGAAGTGTTATGGACTTCTATATAGTGCTTGGAGCACAAAAAAAAAATGACTTATTTTGTAAAAATCAAGTAAATTTGCACTTCACTGATGAGGTCATTTTCATGAAAGGCCAGAGTAGGCAAATTATTTAATGGAAAGAGGGGAATATTCTGCTAGATAGTATAAATAGTTTTTAATTATTAAATATTAAAGCATTTATTTGAAATTCCTTTTCCAACACTAGTCTAAACCTTTTTGTTTCATCCTTCTTTTCACTGGTACCAGGTTCTCAGCTTTAAACTAGAAATTGTCTTTTAAAAATGTTTAGTGAAATCTCTAGCACACTGAATCCTTAAAATATTAGTGTATTCATGTAAAAGTAAAGAATGGTTCTCATGGGTCAGTTTTATACCTGAAAAGGGAGCTAATGAATGGACCTCAATGATAACACATAATGGGGAATATTTGAGAAGCAAGAGCATGTCAAAGAGAAAGAAGTTTGAGAAGTTGAGCCACAGTGAGATCTCTTCACAGGAATATGTGCTGAGGTGTCATGTAATTATGTCTAAGGAACACACACACACACACATACCTACGTACACATATATACCCCTTCCATGAGATTAAGCATGGGGTATGTAATGCAGAGGAGTCAGTATTGAGCAGAGAGCTCTATTAGCTAAGGTCAAGAGGAGTATACGAAAGTTCAGTGGTATAGGAAATATTTGTCTCCACTTTCTCTCCTTGCCACCCTCAGGCACTGAAAGAGTCAGTCCTTGAAGGAGAAAGGAAAAATGTATTTTACAGTCAAGATCTCCACCCATCAACTCCATATATTGAGCATGTGTGAGATGACTGAGGCCCTCATCTCAAGTACAAAATTTAAGATGAGAGTTAAAAACCTTAATAGTCAACATAAATGATACGTTAATGTACTTTTAAATCCTACATTAATTCAAAAAATCATGATGAAGAAAATAAAATTTTAAATGAAGACCCATTCAGTTAGAGTCCCAGATTAAAGGCCATGATGTTGGGGTGGGGATTAAATACACCCAGACTATCCAAAGGTTTTGGAGCACATGTAACTGCCATTAATGTACTTTTTAAAGTATTTAATACTAATTAAATACACGTTATAAAACACTCTGTCAGAGGAAAATACTTTATGATAAATAAAGTTTAATTTCATTCAGTTCAATAGTCCATTGAGCATTTTAGCAAGGAGAGAGGGAAGCAGGGAGGATGGACCTGCTGTCTTAATTTTAGCAGCTTCATTTCTGGAGTTGATCCACAAGACTTCCTTCAATCTCACAAATGAGATTTTCTTTTTGCTCCCTTTTATATTGTCATCTGTTATTTTTATTACCAGTGTGATGCTGTTTGAGAGGCTATCATAAACATTTTTAAAAGAAATGGTTCTCCTTTTTGCTCATCTAATATTCAGACATAATTATATTTTATTTATTTAATAACAGTGCTAGGAGAAAGCTGTTTCATTGTTTTTTTCTACATACTTTAGCCCAGCTGATATCTGTTAAGATTTATTGGCTTAATTAATTATAGCATGGACATCATGAAATTCTTTGGAGTCACAAGGAAGCTTGATTTCCTTTGGAACTCTGATAAGCATGGAAAACTAAATATTATGAGAGTAACATGTGGATGTATGTGTATATATATAAACATAACTAAATATATACCATGTAACTCTATAATGATATATATGGTCAAAAATGATAAAATATGGTTTATGCCAAAGGCTAAGTTTTTCTTTTTCATTCTAATCAGTTTCTTGCAGAATGTTTGCAATGTGCTAGCAGGTTGTACAAAATACAGATAAAGCTAAGCTATTTCAAGAACTCCCATCACATGACTCTGTGAAGTCTTTTATCAGTAAGCCAACCTTCAATTAATCACAATGTCTGAGAGTCCTCTAACACCTAACATATCATTTCCAGGTCTGACAACTGTAAAGACAACCCTAGAGGGCAATTCCCATCCTCTACTTCAATACTTCTGAAGCCCTGACAAAAAGAAGTAGGTGATAGATACAAAGACCTTTCAGGCTAAGGTTCTTGCTCTTCTGCTTCCTGTGCTGGAAAACTATTTTTATATGACTACCAATTAACGTAGATGAGTAGACACTTAATTATATAGGAGTGAAAAGAATGAAATCATCTTCTTTTCCTTAGGGAAAAAGAGGACTTTTCTTCCCCAATGCAACAAGTTGTGTATGCTTCATTTCCCTGATTTCTGCTAAAAAGATGAGCCATGAATCTTGAATATACTCCCAGTTAAATAAGCAAAACCATAATTTTAAGTCATGCCTTTCTTTAAAAGGAAGTTTCCAGTTAATATTCTTATTTAACTATAAAGATCCAGAATAGAAGTAGAAGGTAGGACTGTAGTCATCCCACTGGATTCAAGATTTGACCTGACCCATATCTATGAGAAAGCACAAGAATAAGAAAATAAGAATTAGCACTCTTCCTTTCTGTTTTGTTTTGTTTTGTTTTGAGTAAGAAATTTGCAGCTGTATTAATTTTTAATGGTGATCTTCTGCAACTATATTTCCTTGAGGACGACATTTAATGACAGTGAATTGTATTAAAAATCCCACCAACCAAGCATTGTATATACAACTACATTTTATAGTTATTTTATATAAGAAATAAATTTTATGATCTTTGCTCTTCTTAATGTGGTTATGAATCAATTGTAAATAAATGAAAAAATACAGTAATACACAATCATTTCTATCATTTCTATGAAAATATAATTCTAAAATAATTTGTAAACCATTTTCAGTTACTAATTAAAGTAAACAAATGTACAAATGAAAGCAAATTTTTAATTTTTAATTTTTTTTTTTTTTTTTTTTTTTTTTTTTTAGAGAGGGAGCATGGGGAGAGGGGTCAGGTCTCTGGTAGAGAAGGAAGAGGGAGAGGGAGACAGAATTCCAAGCAGTTTCCACACTCATCATGGAAGCCTGATTCAGGGCTCAATCTCACAACTCTAAGATCATGACCTGAACTGAAATCAAGAGTTGTGCACAACTGACTGAGCCATCCAGGTGCTCTGAAAGCAAAATTTAAAAAAATATATATATTTATTGGCATCAACATAAAATTACACAATATTCTTGGGACACCTGAGTGGCTCAGTCAGTTAAATATCTGCCTTTGGCTCAGGTCACGATCCCAGAGTCCTGGAATCAAGTCCCAAATCAGGCTCCTTGCTTAGCAGGGAGCCTGCCTCCCCCTCTGCCTGCTGCTCCCCCGGCTTGTGCTCTCTCTCAGTCCCTTACAAATAAATAAAATCTCTAAGAAAATTACACAACATTCTTATACAAAAACTAATAAAAATAAACCACCATATAACCTAAATTTGACTTATTTTATTATCTCAAAAGTTTTCTAGGAATAGCTAATAAAGCCAGAAGGTTGTTAGATTTATTAAATATATGCATTGCATTGATAAAATGTATGAGCACTAGTAAGAGAAAAGAAACCTATCCTTAAAACGTACACGTATTTTATGTGTCAGAGAAGATTTTCCTCCATTTCTTATACCAAGAACAACTAAAAACCCTGGATAAATGATATTTTTTCCCTCGGTGCCACAAGTTATGTATGCTGCATCTCTCTTGTTTTCTGATTTCTTTCTGCTTCATGCATTCTAGATTTGGAACTGAAGAAACTGACAACCTAGAAATGCCAATGGATATGCACAATAAAAGCCCCAACAAAAAGCCTATTCTGTCAGACAAAAGACCAGGAAAAACAGCATCTTAGCATGACAGAAAACTTTTAGAAAATAACTGTTTTGTGGCAGCCAAAGCCCAAACCAAAACAAACCTGTGGCTTCTCACTCATCTGTACCTGCGAAGGTTAAGTGGTTGCTAGGCTGTAATAAGGTCCCCAACATCCCATCGGGGCAATGTCACAGAAAACAAGTGAGGACCTGAGGTTTTCATTTCTGGATACCTTGTTGTCAGAAGATAAAACAGGGGGAGCATGGACTTTTATACCTTACTAGCAATAACAATACACCCCCTCTTTTCACAGTGTGATGGTGTTAGAAGTAGCCACATGTGGAATTCAAATTTTACCATCTCCAGAGCTAGAATGCTGCCCCCACTACAGTGTCACGGAAACAACATGGGAAACTAGAATACCCACCTGCACCAGCATTAAGGAGGAGAAACACCCACCTCAGGTATCAACAAAGGATAAGTGGGGAAGCTGTATTTCTACCTCCATCTGTCAGTAATTGCACAGTATCCCATCCCTTTTCTCACCAGAGTGGTGTCAGAGAAAGCCAATTAAAGAGAAACTATGACTCTAGCTCCCCTGAGTCCATATACTGCTAACATGATACAAAAATATTCAGATTTCAATCAGTAATATTTTTCATGCAGTAACAAAGAAGACATTATAATAAATACATTTTAAAAAAGATAATCAATAGATGTCATTACTGAGATCAAAGAGATATCAGAATTATGTGACACAGATTTTAATGTAGCCGTGTTAAAAATGGTCAGCTTCAATGATCAATTATGAACACAACTGAAACAAATGAGGAAGTAAAAATACCCAACAAAGAAACAGAAGACATAGGGATGAAACAAGTGGACATTTTTAAACTAAAAAAATAAAATAACCAAAACAAACAAATAAACAAAAACGCCTGTGTGAATGGGCTTGACAGCTAAAAAGCAGGACAAAGGAGACAGAGGAAATAATGAACTTAAAAATGTAATGTTAGAGGGGCACCTGGGTGGCTTAGTAGGTTAAAGCCTCTGCCTTCGGCTCAGGTCATGATCCCAGGGTCCTGGGATCGAACCCTGCATCTGGCTCTCTGCTCAACGGGGAGCCTGCTTCCCTTCCTCTCTCTGCCTGCCTCTCTGTCTACTTGTGATCTCTGTCTGTTAAATAAATAAATAAGTAAAATCTTTAAAAAAAAAAAATGTAATGATAGAAATGACCCAATCTGAATGACAAAGAAAAAATAGACTGGAAAAAAAAAAATGAGCAGAACTTCAGGGACCTGTGGGGCTATGACAAAAGAGCTACATTTGTGTCATGAAGCTCCATGTCTTGGCATTATATTCAATTTACTCAATTTTGGGTATCTTTATATTCAGGTATTAAGAGCATATTCTATTAGATTCATCAAAACCTCAAAACTCCTAAGAACTACTTTGAAACACCTTTCTCTAAATATAAAGATTAGCAGAAAAAAAAATGTTATTTTAGGTTTACCCTTTGCCATAGCACACGTCTTACTTCCTGGTCCAAAAACCTCCCATGAGCCCAACCAATCTATCATGGTAAGAATCATGTACTCAACTCAGTGCAACCAATCTTTATTAAGTACCTGCAAGAGGCCAGACCTTCTGAATTTCACATCTGTTCTCCCTTCCTGGCATGGATTCCTTTTATCCGGACCACATGGCAAATTCCCATTCTTCCAACAAATTCAGTCCAAATACAATCATTACAGACTCTCAAAAAGATATGTGAGTTCCTTCAGTTTTACTTCGAATTTGATACATCATACACTGATTTCCGCCTTCCTAACTATATGAAATGCTCTCAGAGGCTAGGAATCTCTCTTTTCATCTTTTTTATTCCAGTTGCATTGAAATGTCTTCTGTCACAAAATTTATTCATAATTATCTGTTGCATAAGTAACTGGATCAATGTATTCATCTATGCATCAGATATTTTTTATTGCCTAATCACTGCTAATATGCATCACAGTGCCCAGCATACAATTAATTCTCCAGAGATACTGTATTGGGGGAAAAAAAAAATTTAAAGAAATTGTCAACACTTAGTGGTGTCCAAACTTATATTACAATAATCCTTCCTGAATATATGTGTATTTTAAATATACAATGCATGTTTCCTACTACAACAATATATCCAGGACCTTCAAAAAATAAAAAAAAAAATAATTTTGTAAAGATGAAATAAACAATGATTATACAATAATTTATAAATATTTTTAAGTAATGATAAATAATTTTAAAGTCTAGGATTTAGTTTAATTTTTATCAAGACTTACAGTATCTTTTAGAAATATCTTGGTTTTTATTTATTTTTATTTTTTATTTTTATTACTTGTAAAGGTTTTATTTATTTATTTGACAGAGAGAGGCACGGCGAGAGAGGGTACTCAAGCAGAGAGAGTGAGAAAGAGAGAAGCAGGCTTCTTGGGTTGATGTTGATCCCAGGAAATCCCAACACCCTGGGATCATGACCTGAGCCAAAGGCAGACACTTAACGACTGAGCCACCCAGGTGCCCCATATCTTGGTTTTTAAAGAGTAAGAAACAGTACTTTGAACAAATAAGAATTTGATTTTTTTTTCTTGTTTTAAAGAGCACAGAGATGAGAAGTCCATAGCTATTGCATCTTTTCGACTATGTTTTCAAGGACCACTATCCTGTCTTCCTATTCTGTTGTTTTCAAAGTGTGACTTTCTTTATGTTCACACAATGGCTGCTACATTTTTCATAGTCATCTGTTATGTAGGCAAGAGGTAAAATCAGGGTGAGGGGCACAAAGGCAAAGATTGAAGAGGCATATCCTCAAATTATTTTCCAGCACAGTTGCTGTTTGTATTTCTATGTTTAAAACTGTATCACAAGTCAAGTCTAAGAAACAGGTTAGCCTGGGAAAATATCTTGGCTTAATCTGTAGTATAGTGGAGTAAGGAAATGGCTTCTGTCTAAATATGCCACTGTTTCTGGTCTGACTAACATAGCTCAAAGTAGTAGTCACTAACAACTAAAAAAACAAAAAACAAAAAACAAACAAACAAAAAAAACCAGATTGAAATCAGAGGAATAGACAGGTTACATGCATTTATTAACTATGGAAAGAAAGTCATCATCTTCCCTTAATGTTGTCTTTCTAAAAACTAACTGGAAATACCATTTTTTTAAAAATGGGTGCCTGGGTGGCTCAGTGGGTTAAAGCCTCTGCCTTCGGCTCAGGTCATGATCTCAGGGTCCTGGGATCAAGCCCCCCATGGGGCTCTCTGCTCAGCAGGGAGCCTGCTTCCCTTCTTCTCTCTCTGCCTGCCTCTCTGCCTACTTGTGATTTCTGTCAAATAAATAAAATCTTAAAATTTTTTTTTGATATGAGTCTAAAACCAACTGAAACTTTTATTTCAAAAATTTGAAACAAGAAAAAAAATAGTTATAAAATTTCTTATGCAATAGGAGAGTATGTATCGGCAGACATTCCATATAATTATGCCAACATTTCCAAGCCTTTGGTTATGAATGTTCTTTCCTTAGTACAGTAATGAAAATGAACAAAGACTGGTGGCACCATCTTCAAACATTTTGCACAGCAAAATTTCCACTATACCCTCAGGATACTAATTTACTGAAGTTGGCAGTTAGTGAGGCAAAATATATCTTTAGGTTAAGTGCTCGAAAAGAGAATGCTCTTGTTTTTGATAAAGTTGCATATTAATAGAAGCTGAATAGTTCCTTGTTGCATCCTTTTAGACATTTTTGTGCACCTCCTTACTACAAGCAGGTAGTGGACTTTGGAGAACTTTGTTGTAAAATTCTGTAAAATTTTTGAATTTAAAATTTCAGACATATTTTAGAGAGAGCATTATGGTAAATGTTAATTCTAGTTCATGATCATTAATTCTCTTCTATGACAGGAGATAACTAGTTATCTAGGAGATAACTTTCACTGACACTTCATTGAAGGGTGAAAATATTACCATTAGTTTTCAGATTCAAAATCTGGTTCCAGGCCCCTACTCTTTTTAAATTTCACTTCCCTTTCCCATTGTTCTGTTTTATAGGTCTATTTTACCAGCAAATTGTAATTCAAAGAAAATACTCAAATTTTCTCACTTACGGAAAGACTATTTTGAACTGTTCAGTGTCATAGTAGTTTTATGTTTCAACTTGTTTCAACAGGTTATATACTTTGAGTGCAAATTCAATATCAAAATGCACTCAATATCAACTACATGTTTACCTTTTCAAAAAAATAAGATAAATTTCACATCCTTAGGGTTTTAGATTTACCATGAGATGAGTTTTATTTCTAAGTTACTTTCTATTTTTCTGGCTATATTTCCTCTTGCAGTACATTAAATTACCTTTCTAGACATTCACTAGGCAAATCTACATTTTTTTCTTTTTAATTTAAGGGCTAATTACACGTTTCTACATAAACCTCTGTATTTGTTTCTATCCCCAAATATAATTTTCTGTTCGAAGATGAATTTAACTTGGTAACATTCCTCACTTTTTTATAATTAATAATTAACATAAGTGGTATAATATTCATTTTAATTACTACTGTAATTACTGAAGATGTGTTTCTTGCATTTCAGTTTTGCTTGAAACAGAATGATAATCAAGTGACCATTAAAATATAGGTATTTTTTTCAGACGACTGTAACACCTGTCTTGAGAACATGACTACCCTACTTCCTAAGAAGACTACAAATGTAGTCCTAGTTTCCTACAACAACGCGGACCAAAGTAGAGTAATCTGTACTTATCTGCAGTTTCGCTTTCTGCAGTTTCCCTACCTGCTGTCAGGGTTATCCTCCTTTTGACGAATCATCAGAAGGTCAATAGTAGCCTGACTCTACCTACGTCCCAACGCTTGCGTCATTCCACCTCCGGTTAGTTCGCCGCAGGCTTTTATCGTCTTGCATTGTCAGAAGATGGGTGAGTAAAGTACTATATTTTGAAAGAAAGATACAATATTTATGTAACTTTTAGTACTGTATACTGTTATAATTGATTTATTTATTATTAATTATCATTGTTAATCTTTTACTGTGACTAATTTGTGCATTGACTTTTATCATGGGGGTGGGGTGGCTGGGTGGGTCAGTCAGGTAAGCGTCTGATTTCGGTTCCCACAGTGATTTCCGGGTGCCAGGATTGAGCCCCTCCCGGGACTCCTTGTTAGTGGGGAGTCTGCTTCTCCCTCTCCCTCTCCCCCTCACCCCTGCTTGTGCTGTCTTGCTTGCTCTCTTGCTCTGCTTTCTCTCAAGTAAGTAAAATCTTCAAAAAAAAAAAAAAAAAAGACTTTTTTATCATCGGTACGTATGTATAGGAAAAATCATAGTATATATAAGGTTCTTTACTATGTGTAGTTTCAGGTATACACTGAGGGTCTTGCAACAGATGCCCTGCAAATAAGGCGGTATTATTGTATTAGGCAGGTAGTAAAAACCTATAGTTACTGAACTGAACTAAATTTACATTCAATCTTCTAAAATAATATTTTATTCAACAATATTATGTATGAACAATGATCATATATATTATAGGTAATAATTAGAAATCAGGGGTGCCAGAGTGGCGCATTCTGTTAAGCGTCCAGCTCTTGATTTCAGCTCAGGTCGTGACTGCAGGTTCAGGAGAGCGAGCCTTGCATCCAGCTCTGCATTAGGCATAGAATCTGCTTAAGATTCTCTCTCTCTTCTTCTTCCTCTCCCTCTGTCCCCCTGCCCCACTTGTGCCCTCTCTCTCTCTAACAAAATATTTAAAAAAAAAAAAGGAAAAAAATAAAAGAAAAATTAAGTTCCATGCCTTTTCAGGTAATATTACCAATAAGGTCTTTAAAACATATTTCATACATAAATAAAAATATCATAATAATGATATTAATATACCTTTCCTTTAAAATGTATGTCTGTTTTTAAAAGCATATTTTTTTTAAAAAAAAACAGTTTAGGTATCTTCACACATAAATTTGATACAAAACCTTTGATTTTAGAACTATAATCTTGCAGACTTTGTAAATGACCCTCTGTGAGCTCGTTCCTTATTCATAAATCTTGGGTTGAACTTGATCTATGTAGTCAGTAAGACTGACCCTTATGCAATTAAAGCAGATAGTTCATTTATTCATATTAGAATTTAGTTAGCAATAAATCATTCTTGCAAGTTATTTATACATACTAAAGGTTAGTGCTACAAATCACCCTTGCTTTTACTCTGTGTCACTTTTCCTCAAAGAAGACAGGAGAGACAATTATGAATTTGACTCTATGGTAGCACCCAATATATTAATTATGAGGTTTTTTTTTTCCATAATTCAGGTTCCTGTATCACATCCTTAAGCATGTGTGTGTAGCCATGGAAGCATGTATTCCAAGAAAAGCTACCCATTGTTTTCTTTTTCCTTTTCTTTCTTTTCCTTTTCCTTTTTCTTTTCTTTCTTTTCCTTCCTGCGTTCCTTCCTCTTTTCCTTTTTTACCTCGTACTTTAGTCTTTTTCACCTTGAACATAATTCAGTGTAGGATTGGGTTAATTTGTGTGGGATGCAAACAAGTCTTTAACACAATGGAAATGTGTGCTCTACCAAGCATTGATCCTGAGGTCAATCCAGTTTGTTTCTATTCCACTGTAAATGAATTAACTAAACAAACAAACAAAACATAACCTACTATGTGCCTTACTAAGTGACCAGATTCTAAAAATAAAAAGGAGAATATGAGCAAACTCAGTTCTCAAAAACCTTCTATTGTGTCTCAGTGGCCACTCACCAACTTTGTGCATCCTTGACTATGTACTATTACATATTAAACTTCTCTCATTTCATAGGTAATCCTCTTTTAATGAACAAATACCCCAAAATTACTTTCTGATCCATGTCTTAATTGTTAGCTAACATTACTATATATACAGACACTAACAGTCCTTAGTTATGTGCTTTACATACATTATTATTTAATCCAAAGAAAAACTCTATAAAGTGGTCTTCTCGATACCCACTTTTTATAAATGACGAAGTTGTGACTTTGGTGGATAGAGAAATTTAGGCAAGGTCCTACAACTAGTATCCTACTCTGCAATCCCATGGACAAAGTCTTCTGACCCCAATGCCAAATTCTGTTACTGAGGCAAAAATTTAATCACAATTTGTATCTTCTTTAAGTAAATTCATATAAATCAAATCTCTTCCCAAACTGTTAACACTAAGCATGAGATAAAGAAATTGCTCTTTTTCCACTGTCTATGATTATGTATAACCTTATTTCCAACTACTTAATCAGATTGAATTCTTGAGAGCAATCTCACATGGCAGATACTACTATCCACCATTTTCAAATGGAGAGAATCTGGCTCAGAAACTTCAGGGGGTTTTGTCCAGTATCACACAGCCAAGTGCCCACGCTAAAATTTCAGCCTCCATTTTCTAGCTAATTTCTCTGTTCTTTCCATGATCCCTATACAGTTTTTAACACATTTTGGTGAAACATGTTTAAATGTGTCCTGTCTTTAGTCATATAACTTGGTTTATTCTAATAATCTATATAAATAAACTTGGCAAAAAAATAGAAAATGAAATGGGAGTAGTTGTGGTACCTCTGTTTAATCTAACAGCAGAGTAAAGGAGTGGAGTAGGAGAGTGGCCAAATAGCAAGTGAATGAGTGAATTCCTTCTCAAGACCCCTGGCTCCATAGTCCAGAGCAAAACAGACATTTGTTTTTTTGTTTGTTTCTTTGCTCGTTTTTAAATCATGTTGGAATTTTTTTAAGGATTTTATTTATTTGACAGAGCACACATAGGGGGAGCAGCAGGCAGAGGGAGAGGGACAAGCAGGCTCCTCCACTGAACAGGAAGCCCCCGATGTAGGGCTGGATCCTAGGGTGGGATCATTACCTAAGCCGAAGGCAGACTTTTAACCAACTGAGCCACCCAGGCACCCCCAAAACAGATATTTGAATATCCCTACCTCCAAAGAAAAAGCTGTCTTAACATCATTTATAATCATGTCTGCAAAAGACCTATCTAATTATGATTCAGCACCAGGAAATTATATATATTTAATGTGGCAATAGAATTTATTGAATTATTTTATTACAATGATAAACACTCTACCTTAGATTTTATATAGCATAATCATTGTCTCAGAACTCAAAAGAACTAGTGAAAATTGAGTATTCCATAACAACTGTCATTTGGAAAAGGAATACTATACATGTGTAGTGTTAAATACATGAAAAATCACGTTCAAGTTTGATTCAAGTATTCTCTGATTCTGTAGACAAATAAAAATGAAGTTTGATTTTCAAACTCTAATGTGCTTATGAATCCCCTGGGGATCTGGTTAAAATGTAGATTTGGATTCAGTAAGTTTGGGGTGGGGCCTGATTATCTGCCTTTCTAACAAGCTCACCAGGTTTCTTGGAATACACAGAGTTTAAGAGATGTATTGAAGGGATATGTGGCTGTGTCTCTAGCAATTAAAAATAATTAATACTGAAGGATTAAGTAGAATAATTCCTCCTTCATACTTATCTCAGTGCCTATTTTGATAGGAGACTTAGCACTTGGAGAGCTAAGGAGCCTCTTTTAAATTAACTAGAAAAACAGTAGTGCTCAGATAGAAAAAAGATTTCAGGCAGATACATTTAGAAGGCACACTTAAAAAAAAAAGATTTACTTATTTATTTATTTATTTGAAAGAAAGAGAGAGGGTACACAGAGGGATGGGGAGAAGCAGACTCCCAACTGATCAGAGAGCCCAGAGTCAAGCTCCCAGGACTCTAGGATCTTGATCTGAGCCAAAGTCAGACACTTAACCGACTGAGCCACCCAGGCTCCAAGGGCACACTTTTGAAGTCAAATTACAATGGGGAGATTCTGGACTCTGGGAAACAAACCACCTTAGAGCAAGAGAGTGTTGAACTATTTAAGTAGAAAGATATACCAGAAGAGACCACGGGTTCTACCTGGAACCAATAGTTAGAGCTTGTGGTAACCTGAATATGCCCCTTCTAGATATCCTGATGAAGTGTATATTCTGAGGCATTAGAGAGCCAAAAGTCCCAAAATAAATAAGTACAAAATAAAACTCCTACACATCTCAGCTGTCACCTTCAATCAGTTAAGTAGCAGTTGCTAGAACTTCATATAGTCAACTAACCAGGTTAGTAATAAGGCTGCAATGAGAACAGTCAATAATCTTCAAAGGAGAGCTGTCCACCTGCTAGTGAGGAGGAAGTGACATTTGAGTAACAGATTAAAAAAAAATTTTGCTTGCTTCTGTAATTTTGGTCCAAGCAACTATTTTAACAACTAAACAATATAATATATACTATAAAATATAAAGTAACATTATTATCATTCTGAGATTTACAACATTTTCAGAATATTAAAAGAAGTTAGGTATTTTGGGAATTTGTTTTTAATCTCTTAACCCTAATGTCAGCTCTTTGTGGATGATAGCTGTAACAATCAGATTTAAGTATGCTAAATGTTTCCATTTGAAATTTTAATGGGGTAAGTAATTATTATAAAATATGTTGATTTCTCATTGTCAGTGAAAATTACAGTGCAATGCACAGCAAGCTTTTAACTGAGTGAAAATAGTTTTTATAGTGTCAGTTTATGGCATACCATCAGTAATTGTCTAAGCAACCATTATATTTTTATTGGGGACACATATGGTAAAACAACTGAAATATCCATGTAAAGTCTTTACATTGCTGTTGTTTTTTTTTTTTCATTGTGTGTGTTATATTTAAATACCAGTCTGCCAGGTTCAAATTTACTGCTATAGCGAATTCCTAATGGGAATATTTTAACTCTTAAGGTATGAATATAAAGCAATTATATTGACTCTACAATCCAAAATGCAAAAGTCAGTAATTTTTTCAACAAACATATTTCATTATACTGTCAAATATTTTTTGCAGAATACAATGGCACATTAAAATCTCAGAAATCGCTTGAAACATGAAAATGTCCGCAAGCTAAAACCACAAATTATAAAATATATCCAATAAATCACATGAAACTTGGAAGAGGATTAGGGAGGCATCTGATGACCAATTCATGGCACTTTAGATTGTAAACTAAAGAAAAGAAAGTCTTGAAAGTCCAAGACCCAAAAGGTGGCAAGATTTTCAGAGCTACAGTGAGACTTGGGATGCTGACTGGCCTTAGGCAAAGTGGATGGTCTCAGCCCTTCCCTGGGTTGGCCACTTTTAATGTGTTCTTGTTCTTATGCTTAGACATTCTGGAGCTCACTTGACCTGCCATGGCTTTCAGCAGGTCCTGGGGAGCCCTGTTAGTATTGCCTATGTCCTGTATCCAAACCCTTGATATTGGCAGCACAATGGTCACATTATCTTTGTGACCAATATAGTTCACTGGTTATGTCTGAAATTTAAGATACTTTAGTATTTAGAATGGGGTGTGTGTGTCCGTATGTATGAGAGAGAGAGATAATTAATATTAATATAACCCTTGGGATGGTTAGATAATATCTGTAGGACCCTAATTAGGAATATACAATTCAGAGGTGGGTAATTGGTATTTAAAGTCCTTTAATCAGGAATTCACATTTTAGAGCTCCTATATAAGCTCATTACACATCACTAATATGAAGCAGAAAGCTCATAATTAAAATGATTTATTATTATTATTATTATTTATTTTTATGATATTTTATGATTTATTATTATTTATTAAAAATGGTTTATTTGGGGGAAATAAGTGATGGTTATGACATATAGCTATCTAGGAAGATGGTATAGTACATATGCCAAAGTACACATACATTCATTTTCTCTCTCTCTCAGTATCTCCTTCTCTCGATCTCTCCATCTGTTCTTAACCAAAAACTCTAATTCTTAATCCAAGTAGAAGGCTGGCTATCCTACCATCAGTTTATCATTTCATCTGCCTTAGAGTGAACTGAAAGTTTGAACATACTTATGAGTGCCTAAAAGAGAACAAGTATCAGTGTTATGGAATAAGTTACATAATTATTTTTGTGCATGCTTGGTAACAAATATTTCTATGTTTATCAGAATCCAGTCTGAGGCTTACTTTCATTGTAGCATGTTTCATGTTGACAATATTGGGAAGTTCTTTGTATCACTCTCATCTTCTGTACCTAGTAGTCAGAAACCAATATTTACTAAAAGTGGTTGACTGCATTTTTCTTAGTTAACAGTAGTCACTTTGATATCCATTAGTGTGCATATTTCTGAAATATTTCACTGACAAAAGTAACATTCAGGGGCGTCTGGGTGGCTCAGTGGGTTAAGCCTCTGCCTTCAGCTCAGGTCATGATCCCAGGGTCCTGGGATCTAGCCCCGCATGGGGCTCCCTGTTCAGCAGTGAGCCTGCTCCCCCCTCTCTCTCTGCCTGCCTCTCTGCCTACTTGTGATCTCTGTCTGTCAAATAAATAAATAAAACCCTTTAAAAAAAAAAAGTAACATTCATTTTGTACAGTTTATCATCAAAAGTATTTGCATCCACAGACTATACGTTCTGTTTAAAGGCAGACAATATAAGGTAACAGTATTTGCAGAAATTCTGGGCCTTAAATTAGAAGTTTCAAATATAAGCATATAAATCTGAATTTTATTTTAGAAAACAATAATTAGTTCTAAATATAATATTAAACAGTACATTAATAAGCATATACCTAACTACTGTTTGATATTAAGAATCACAGGATGGGGTGCCTGAGTAGTGCAGTCAGTTAAATGTCTGACTCTTGGTTTTGGCTCAGGTCATGGTCTCAGGGTCATGAGATCGATGCCTGCGTTGGGCTCCAGGCTGAGTGTGATGTCTGCTTGGGATTCTCTCTCCTTCTCCCTCTGCTTCTCTCACTTGTGCTCTCTCTGTATAAAATAAGTAAATCTTTAAAAAAGTAAAAATAATCACTGGATAATCAAAAATTTTAAGTGGATTTGTAACTCTCAATGATTATGTAGAATATTTCATGTGCCATTTATTTATTTATTTATTTATGGTATCATCATAGAATGCCTGCACATTTTTTGTGGCTGACCCCAGTGGTCTATTGGTTCTTTGCTCAATATCTGTTCTATGTCCCTATTTTATAAAAGGTAACATATTGCCCAGTTGAAAAACCACATTCCTCAGAATCCTTTGCAATTTAGTCCAGTCATGAAATAGTTATTTCCAATGAATTTTCTGCTGGTGACATCTGAGAAATTTTGCTTATTTAATACAAGCATCACTTTTTCCTTTTATTTCATATTTATTTCTGTATTTATTGTGGTATTGCAAACACAAATCCATAGGTAGAGCACTATCTTGCAACCCCAAGATGACTGTGAAAATAAAAGTCATTTACTAAATACGGTAAAGTGGAAAGAAGGAGTCCAGCAACATTGCTGATACCATGGAACCTTTGCTACAGCTATGGGCTGCTTGCCTTTACATGTTTCCTTAAGTGAAGAGTCAGTGGGTTGGGGAGGGAGGTTACATTTCTATTACATACAGCTAAACATAATCCCAAACTGTTTCAAATTCTGATAATTAACACTTTTCAGTCTTCTTACGAAAACAAGGCCAATAACAATCACTATTTGCTAGGAAGAATGAAATTTTACATATATTTGGTATAGTTTTTTTTATACGAAAAGCCAAGCATCCATTAGTATGCAGACAGATTTTAAAAAGAAGCAATTCAAGTTTTGTCCCATGATAATCTGTTAACAATTTTCAGTAATTTCATAGGTCCTGGGTGGAAAAGAGATCAATCAAAGCTGATTAGACTCAGTCTTAATTTTGAACATCTGTGTTTATTTTGTATGGATAATCCAACTTTGAATATGCTGTTGCTGATGAATGTAAGTGAAATCATACCTAATATTTGGAAACATTGATATAGAATACATAGTGTTTTGACATGTGATCTAACTTTACTTTTAAAATAACTGAATTTGATAAAACATTTACAACCACAATTTTAAAATTAAAAAATTGAGAATAAAAGAAGCCTGTTTCTCCCTCTCCCTTTGTCCCTCCTTCCTGTTTGTGCTTTCTCTCTCTCTCTCTCTCTGTGTCAAATAAATAAATAAAATCTTAAAAAAAAAGAGAGTAGCTCATGTGAGCTGATATCAAAAGAGGTAAAACTAGGTTAAGCATGAAGACTGCAAATAGAGTTAATTTACCCATTTTCTGTCAATGGGTTTTACCTTTACACCATTACAGCAACAAATGCTATAGACATTTTGAGGGGTCTGGTCATCTCAAACTGATCCTTTTTGGAAAATGTCAGCTCAGATATTTCACCTTCTCAACTCATATTTGATTTTCTTTATGATGACATATTTGATTTTCTTTATGTTCTCACTGAGATCTTTAATCTTGTAACCAAATGATTTTTATGCCAACCTCTCAGTTCTGTCTTGCCATCGCTTTCTTTCCATGGCCAAAACCTCATGTATTGTTAAAAAGATCCTCAACTTCTTATCCTTTTCTGATGCCTAATTCCTAAAAATTCTTATTAATCAGTACAATGCACATTCAGTTTACTCTTCTGCAAACTACCCGTCCAATGAAACACTGCCCAGAAAAAAAAAAAAGTGCAATCAACATACAAATTCCTTTTTTTTAAAAGATTTATTTATTTATTTGATAGATCACAAGTAGGCAGAGAGGCATGCAGAGAGAGAAGGGAAGCAGGCTCCCTGCTGAGCAGAGAGCTGGATGTGGGGCTCGATTCCAGGATCCCAGGATCCCAGGATCCCAGGATCGTGACCTGAGCTGAAGGCAGAGGCTTTAACTCACTGAGCCACCCAGGCACCCCTCAACATACGAATTCTTTGAAACCAGTTCCATTTTATGGTTTTGAGGAATCTCTGGAATTTTAAATGCTGTTTACATGGTTCATTTTGTTTTGTTTTGTTTTCCTTTTTAATGTATTGGGTTAACTCCTATTAAAATATTTCCAAACATTCTCCCATTTTAAAGTTCTGAACCCTTTTTTGTACCACTATTCTGCCTATATAACTTTCTGATAATTACTTTTTCTTCATATTTAGAGGAAAAAAAGTAAAGACATAGAGATTTAATTGCCTTCCTTGACTGTGTTGGTATAGTCCTTCCCATCCTTATTCCTTTTTTACTTTCTTCAGTGGAAGTAGCATTTCCTTTTTCAGTGTTTTGAACCCATTTCTCTTTATGGCCTCAGGGGTCCCACTCTATTTATGATCCCCTATTCTTTCCTGACCTTTATTTTATATATAGTTTTGCTATTTCATTTAAATATTTGTGTGCCTCAGTTTCTCTCTGGAAAAAATATTTCTTGCTTTAAGTTGCTGCTGTGTTTTTATTTTGTAGTCACATGTCAGTTACCACTTCTCATTCATACTTAAAGGAAATATGATCTGAGTTATTATCATCTCATTGGAATGCTCTAAGATTATTAATGCTATCACACCTTCAAGATCTGTAGAACAATTTTAATTTGTTCTTTCTTCTTTAACATTCAGTAGAATAGCATAGCTCTTGACTCTCTCCTCTGGACACTCTCTGCTTTCCATGGTTTCTATGATACAGTTCTTTTCACATCCTTCTCACTTCTTTGGTTGCTCTGAAGAGGTAGAAATAAATAAATAAATACATATATGCTCTTCCACTTTTTGTTGATATAAGTCATTTTTTTGCCCTACCTACTTCTGTCACTGATCATATTTCTGCAATATCTCTCATATGTCTTTCTACCAGTAATTTTTTTCACATTATTATAAGGCCATATAAGTCTTACCAAGTCTTATAATAACATCCTAAATGATTCGCTTAGTTTTTTTACCCTTGTTACCTACTTTCTACAATACCATAGATTATTTTTCTGCAAAAGTGATGTGCCATTGCATATTTAGAGGTAAAATAACAAAAGATGTGTTTAAAAATCTTAATCTGAAGTAGTTCTTTCTGACCTGGCCCTGAGAAATATTTCTGGCACCATTTACAGAAACTTTCCTCCTGAAACTGGTTCTAGCTATGCACAATGACTTGCAATTTTCAAAATGTGCTATGCTCTTGCATATCTATTCAGTAGCATACACTGTTCACTTTCTGGATTGCCCTTCTTCTGCTCTACCAATCAGGTTAATTCTCCTTCCTTTTTCAATAGTCAGTTCAAAAATTATTTTTCCTTGGAAGCCTCATTTGAAAAAAGAGTTAAGCTTTCCTTCACAGTCCCACAGAGGTTGATATCTACTGGTATTAAATCAATTAATCATACTGCATTGTAATTTTCTAACAGTATTAATAAAAGCTAGCATTTGGGTGCTATTCCATATCAACATTCATTTATTCATTTTTCCTAGTAACACCCCTGAGAGAGAGGTTTATTAACATCCCTGTATTACAAAGTAAGGAAACTGAGGCACAGAAAGTGTTAAGCAACTTGAATAAGGTCTCACACAGACTACACAGCGGAGATAGAGCACAACATATATGAATTTTATTCCATTTTAAGATCTTCAATAAAAAACACAGCATCCAGCTGAATGAATTACTCAAGTTGTTGAATGTTGAATGAGATAGAGGAAATACATGAACAGAAATGAGAGCATGCAAATAATTCAGTTAAGTACTTGAAGTTGCTTCATCATGTCTGCTTAATTATTGTTCACAGGAGAGACATCAAGATTTAACTTTAAAAGCTTATGTACAAACTAGCATATGGTAAATTCAACAATTTTTTCCCTCATGTGGGAATGGATTTAGTTTATAGACAGATGTTTAATTTAGGTGTGTAGACAAAAATATCAGAAATGCTAAAGAAGAATTGAGCAGAAACCAAAAGGGTCAATATAGTCTTAAAAAGATAATCCATTAAAAAAAAAAAAAGATAATCCATTATTTCCCTCCTACACTTCTTTTATCAATCCTTTAAGTTTCCAGTGGCATTATTTTGTGATTTCAGGAAACTTAATCATTAAAATGCTTTGAGTAGACATTTTAAGTACATGATTATAAATCATAGTGAGGAGAGTAGAGCCAGTTACACTTTGTTTTTAAGTTTATTGTTGTCAGTGTCATTTTTAATAGGAAGATCCTTTTGTATGTTATATATAAGAACAAATATTCTAATGGAAACATGAGCAACCTTAGTTTCAGTTATCTTACATCAAAAATCATACTCATTAGATAATATTTCAGTAGGCATTTTGTAAATATTTTAAATAGTTTTTCATTTATGATTTAAAAATTCATATCAACTATTATAAACTATACTTATTTTATTAAAAGGTACATTGCTTTCCCTTAAAAATCTTCTGTCAAACTTCTCTCATACATACCATGTTCATTGATGGCTTTACTCATCTTTTCAATTCCTTGGAAATGCCACCCTCTTACCATATCAAATCCCACCTTTCCAGGTTTCCCTGAAATGACAGTATTAACTGATTATTTCAGTTTCTCACTATTATCTGAGCTTCTGTAATACTTAAAATTTGTTCTACGTTATAAATCACTTCATGCTCTTCTTTGCACCCTCCCCTTTTTTTGGTGAAATAGTTACTTAATTTGCATTTATTGCACAGTGATTATAAAACAAACATACTGGGGCCTAAATTTATATGATGGTAAACAAAACAAAACCCATGTAATAAAAATAGTGGTGGAGCCAAGGGCCAAGGAGAGCAATTAATTGGAAAACTGCCTGTAGTCACAAATTGGGACCTAATTAAGAAACATTCCCAACCTTCATTGGAGGCTCCCTTTGCAACTTCTGCTAAGTAGGATTTCAGGAATTTCAGGATGCTAAGGAAGAGTAACTGTTATGTGCCTTTCTGAATGGTTAGTATTTAATATGGCTGTCTTATCCCCATTCTTCTGTTTGATGCTTGATACACATATACACACACACTCATGCACACACAGAGTAAAATGTTAACCATTTCTCATTATCTTCTCTACTCTGTGTGTGTGTGTATCCTGGATCAAGAAAAAACACACTCGGGGTACCTGGGTGGCTCAGAGGGTTAAGCCTCTGCCTTTGGCTCGGGTCATAATACCAGGGTCCTGGGATCGAGCCCCACATCGGGCTCTGTGCTTAGTGAGGAGTCTGCTTCCTCTCTCTGCCTGCCTCTCTACCTACTTGTGATCTCTCTCTCTGTCAAATAAATAAAATCTTTAAAAAAACAAACAAACACACTCATTGGCTCTCAGTGCAAATCCTAGTAAAAGAAGAGGAAGAAGACAGAAGAGGACTACCACACTCAGATTTTATGTAGAGACCATTACAACATCCTGAACTTTGAGTCTGATATCATGACTGAATGATATCTTGAATAAGGGGAAAGTTTGTCTTGGATGGTATCATCAAATATTTGCTTGTGCTCTGCATCAGGGCTGTCTTTCTGTGAGGATTATACGTCCCACTGAACTCCAGTGAAATGTGACTATGGATAACATGTGCCACTTCTGAGCAAGAGCCTTAAGAGTCATCATGAAATTTTGTTATTTCTGTAGTTCCATTTGTCATGAGTTTAGATAATCAAAGGCTGTGTCTTTAGCTTGGGTTCAGCAATGAAGAACAAAGCCAAAATTGTCCTGCAAGGGACATGAATGTGATTAAGAATTGGGGGGCACCTGGGTGGCTCAATGAGTTAAAGCCTCTGCCTTCGGCTCAGGTCATGATCCCCAGGGTCCTGGGATTGAGCCCCGCATCGGGCTCTCTGCTAGGCAGGGAGCCTGCTTCCCTTCCTCTCTCTCTGCCTCTCTCTCTGCCTACTTGTGATCTCTCTCTCTCTGTCAAATAATAAATAAAATCTTAAAAAAAAAAAGAAATGTATTTTTATTCTTGTAAGCTAATGAGACTTTAGATTATTTGTTTCTGCAAAATAGCATAGTCTAAGCTAGATGGTAAAGAAAAACCACACATTGCGCCATCATAAAACTTAGAGTCTATTAGTGCAGAAAGCCCTTAATTTAATAATTAGAGTAAAAAATATATAATTGCCTTTGAAGAAACTATTACAAAGAAAAATCATAAGGGACTCTGTTAAAGAAGTGTGCACTAGTAATAGATGTCAGAGGAGGTCCTCCTGAGCAGAATTGACCTTAGGGCCTGAGAAAAGTTCTTCCTGCCCAGGTCCCAGACTCAGAGACCCAGGCTCTCTTCAACAATTTCCAAGTCCTGTGTTGATACCTGAGACAACTGAGGCTGCCAGTGCCATCTAGGTGGGGCATTTCAAGTCTGGACCTCGATGACCTAGGCCCCAGTCCTCATTTCTCTCTTTTGAAGAAAAATAACTTGATGAGAAGAAAAATTTTATAATAACACCGGAATCATCATGTCAACATTATATATATCTCAATCCTTCTTATTGAATAGAGTTATAATTAATATTTCACATATTTTTAAAGATTTTATTTATTTATTTGACACAGAGAGAGGTCACAAGTAGGCAGGCAGAAAGCGGGGGAAGCAGGCTCCCTGCTGAGCAGAGAGCCTGATGCAGGGCTTGGTCCCATAATCCTGAGATCATGACCTGAGCCGAAGGCAGAAGCTGAACCCACTGAGCCACCCAGGTGCTCCTATTTCACATTTTTAAGTATTAGAAAATTGTTGGAGAAAACTTTTATCTATATCAAAATGGTCATCATAGGTAAAGGTTACTATCTGTATATAATGTATTACCCTGTAGAGGTCAAAAAAATATATGTATGCAAAAATTGATAAAATTTAAAAAAGCCATTGTTAGTGAAAGATGATAAGCATAACAAAATTTTAGTATAATGTAATTTTTTCATGGATATTTTTCAACACATCCTGGTAAATTGACTACAAAGAATAACATTCTTACTGTGGTACTACACACATAGGAACCACATTCCATGGTAATGGGAGATACTCTGTAACGAATGAACAAGTGAGATCAAAGAATAATACAGGAATTGATGTTTTTGGTGCATGTTGCTGGAATATTGCAAAGTGTATGCACAATTTTATAGAGTAGTCCAATATTTTATTTTACTCAAAACTCAAGTCATAAGGTTAACATTAAATTATAAATACATATCTGAAAAATTATTTAGCTAAAATGTTAAGCTTTAAGGGCAAATACTCTGAGTTTGACTTGCTGAAATTCTTTTTTCATTTTTTTTTCTGGCCCCCCAAAATGGTTTTCATACTAATTTACACATTATAAGGGTATTTTGTAAAAACTCATGTCTCCAAAAAGTTTTTAAACTCTTACAATAACAAGAGCAGGTGCCTATAATGTAAATGAGAAGGGATTAAGAGAGTAAGGGGAAAATGATAACAGAAGGAGTATGAATGAATTAAAAAGTTTGATCATCTTTATTCCAAGCTGATTACCAACTTTTTAAAAAAGTTTTCTTATGATTAGGAATATCAGTTATTCCTGCTGTCTGTTTATCTCTGATTTTTTTTTAAATTCCTAAAACATTTAAAGCATTTAAAAACAAATTACTAAAATTAACAAGTCAGGAATGACAGATGTTGGCAAGGTTGCAGAGAAATGGGAACCCTGTTGGTGGGAATGCAAGCTGGTGCACATGGAGTTTCCCCAAAAAGTTAAAAATGGAGCTACCCTATGACCCAGCAATTGCACTACTAGGTTCTTATCCCAAAGATACAAATGAAATGATCCAAAGGGCACCTGCATCCCTGTGCTTATCCACAGTTGCCAAACTATGGAAAGGGCCCAGATGCCCATAAACAGATGAATGAATAGGGAAGATGTGGAGTGGAATGAATGGAATACTACTCAGTCATCAAAAAATGAAATCTTGCCATTTGCAATGATGTGAATGGAACTAGAAGGTATTGTGCTAATAAGCAAAATAAGTCAATCAGAGAAAATTATTATATGATTTCACTCATGTGGAATTTAAGAAACAAACAGAGGATCATTGGGGAAGAGAGAGAAAAATAAAACAAGATGAAATCTGATAGGTAGGCAAACCATAAGAGACTCTTAATCTAGGAAACAAAGTTGCTGGAGGAGGGTGGAATGGGGTAAGTGGGTGATGGACATTAAAAGGAGCTCTCGTGAGGTAATGAGTACTGGGTATCATATAAGACTACCTCAGATTAATAATACACTACATTCATCAATTTAAATTTTAAAATTGAATTGAAAGAATAAAATAGAATAAAATAACTAGAAACTAAAAAGAAAAAAATAGTGAATTACTTCCAGGGACTTCTTATACTTCCTCATGTAGCTTATAATTACTGCCACCAAATGGGCATGAAGTACTCCCTAAAATTTACTGATTTACTAGTACTGAACATTTTGAACACTATTCATTACCACATCTAAACTGGCTCCACTCACATACAACAGTGAGATAGGCAGTTCAGGTTTGTTTCCCCGAGTCCCTCATTTCATTAAATAATCCAGTTGTTTTAACATTTTCTTTCCTTATTTCTCTATTGCTTTAGTTTTCTTCTGTAACCGCAGAGAGAAAACACTTTGTAGTCAAGTGCTTCTCCTTTCTCCTTTCTTTTTGCTTTAAAGGCAGATAATTGTTTTCTTAACACATTTCTTAAGATTGTGAAACACGTGTGCTCTCCTGTAGTAAGTAAATAAATTATGGTTCTACAAAAAATATCCACGTTTTAAGGAAATCCTGTTCTTTGCCTACCAGTGTAAGAAAAACCACCTAGTACAGATCTTTTCATATGTCTAACATCAAAGTCAGGTCTGGATTCCATCTAGTGTGGCCATGGCTTTTTTTTTAATTGACTTGTTTTGAAATTCTCTTTTTAGTATCTTCCTTCTCTCTGATGGGTATTATTGTTTTCCCCTTCAAAATAGCACTTTAATTTAAAACCCAGTATTACTTAAATGATTTAAATAATATTTCCATACATACATACCCTTTCAAATATGTTCAAATTTGGAATAACCACCTGATATAACTTCCTGAGTCATCATCTTACGTTTACCCAGTTATGCAGAATATTGAATTCTCTCTGCAGATTTTAGGCATCTGTCAAGAATTTTACATTCTCTGGATTCACCTGAGAAAGATGAAAGACATCCTTATTAACTTTCTGAAATCTCTCTACTTCACTTTTTTAGGTCAAGCTCCCTTTCCTAACCCACTAAGAATTCAAGAAAACCTATTCCCTAGAACTACCCTACCCAAGTAGATATTTGATCTTATTTTATGTTTCTTGCAATACTAGGTTTGCCTCTAAGAATCCCATTTCATTCAGCACTTTTTTTTTAAATTGAAATTTGCTTTCAGTAGGTTTTTGGCCTGCTGGACTAACCCCTGTCCCCCAAAAAACAACGCTGCTGATTCCAAAAGAAAGAAATGTGAAAAGTACTGGCTGTTTAACTTCAGTGTACTCTTTATGTATTCATTGATAACATTAACTGTCTCACTATGTTTGATCTCCCATCTGGTTCCCAGTTACGTAAACCATTGTTAAAACCTATGCAATGAAAAATCCAGAAATAAGTCAAGGGGTGGTAGTAAGAGTAGCGATATGACCAGAATCACAAAGACAAGACATAATAATCCAAGTTATGGCCATTTTTGAGTCATTTTATTTTGGTTTGAAACACTTCTAAATGATTTTAAGAAGCATTTAAGCATTTAAAGAGCAGTCATCCAAAGGTTACCAACCTGTGTCCTAATATTTTATTTTTATTTTTATTTAAATTCTAGTTATTTAACGTATTGTGTAATATTGGTTTCAGGAGTAGAACACCCAGTGCTCATCACAAATGCCCTCCTTAATACCCATCGTCCATGTAACCCATACCCCCATGTAACTCCCCTCTAGCAATCCTCAGCTTGTTCTCTACATTTGAGAGTCTTTAATGGTTCGTTTCCGTCTCTTATTTTTTCTTTCCTCCCCATATTCATTTGTTCTGTTTCTTAAATTCCATGTATGAATAAAATCATATGGTATTTGTATTTCTCTGACTGACTTATTTTGCTTACCATAATACATTCTAGTTCCATCTATGTCATTACAAATGTCAAGATCTTGTTCTTTATGATGGCTGAGTATTATTCTATTGTATGTAACTATACCACATCTTCATTGATCAGTCAATTGACATTTGGGCTCTTTCTATGATTTGGTTATTATTGATAATGCTGCTATAAACATTGGAGTGTGTGTACCTGTTCAAATCAGTAGTTTTGTATCTTTTGGGTAAATGCCTAGTAGTGCAATTGCTGGGTCATAGGGTAGTTCTGTTTTCAACTTTTTGAGGAATCTCCATACTATTTTTCAGAGTGGCTGCATCAGTTAGTATTCCCATGAACAGTGTGAGAGGGTTCCCCTTTTTTTCACATCCTCTTCAATGTCTGTTGTTTCCTGCGTTAATTTTAGCCAATCTGACAGGTGTGAGGGGTTAGCTCATGGTAGTTTTGATTTGTATTTCCCTAATGATTAATGGTGTTGGGCATCTAACATTTCAAAGGACATTAAACCCATAAACAGGTTCTTGTGTCCTCTTAGAACATTCAAAACTGATAACACAATCTGAAATAAGATAAATAAATGCATTCTGCATATTGATGGCCATAAATTCTGTAATTGCTTGATTTGAAATAGGTCTCAGAAGGAAAATTTTTTTATGTATTTTCCTGGAAATCAAATCTAAACCTTAACCAGTGTAAGAGCTGCTGCATCCAAACAAAGCACTTTGTCTTCTTCTGTGGGATATTGACCTCAATTCAGAAATTTCTTTGCATAAAAAATTTGGGGGCCCATGTAAATATTTAAGATCTTCATTGGTGTGTAACACAGAAAATATACCTTGAATATTAGAGAAACGATGTAATCAGTAATAGCTTAACTTTCTGGCTTAGTGAGAAAACTAGATCCATGATGAATACTTCAGAATTAAGGTATTTATTTATTTTTTTAATTAAAATTTTATTTATTTATTTGACAGAGATCACAAGTAGGCAGAGAGGCAGCAGAGAGAGAGGAAGGGAAGCAGGCTCCCTGCTGAGCAGAGAGCAGGGACCCTGGGATCATGACCTGAGCTGAAGGCATAGACTTTAACCCACTGAGCCACCCAGGTGCCTGCAGGATTAAGGTATTTAATATAGGAATTAAACCTTACACAAAAATGGGGAGTGCTAAAAAAGTGAAGGTCTGGAGGGGAAATCACAAGATTATAGTCAGAGCCACTGAATATTCTGCTTGGAAGACTGACAAGTGAAAACATGGAAATTTGGAGAAATTTAAAAACAACAACAACAACAACAAAAAATGTTCATCTTCCTGAGGAAAATCATGAAAGAGAAGTTGAAGAAAAGGGACTCTGTGTAGCTAACACGACTGTAGCTCCGCAGCCAAGCATTTGGGGTTATGCAAGGCCACGATTGGTCGACAGGATCAGCAGTTGGGAAGATAAGCTAAATGCAAAACAGCGAATGGCTGGGGTCATATCTGCGTTTGTCACCATATTTGAACATGATGACTTTTGTAGAATAATTGACAGTACTTCAGCTTTGCCTTCCAAATCTCAGGCAAAATCTTCTTTTAGCCATTTTTAACTTGAAATCATAGAGGCTCGGAGAGATAATATGAGAAGTTTTGTTTCCATCTTAACCACATTTAATGTAAGTTAAATACATTCAAATAAAAAAGTTTAGGCTACTCTGACAATCACTTTGTTTATAGTATTACTGAAAGGTAAGCATTTTCTAATCTTTTCATCCTTAACTTTTTCATCCTTAGCCAAGAACAATTTCATAATAGTACCAGGATACTTATGCTGACAAGATTATATTCCTCTCAAGGCTCTTCCTCAAATAGAATTTTAACTTATATTTCCATATTGAAATCAAAGAAATTAAAGTCTGAAATTCATGTTTTCAAAATCAAATTTTAAGTACACAATTCATGTTCAGTGGTGTCTGAATATAACCTTTAACCATGAGGTTATGATGACCATTAATTAGTAAATGTATATTATCAGAAATTATATATATTTGTGTCATTTGAGTATAAAATATGTAGGGAATTTGCTCACTTAATCTGTAAATTAACTCATCAGATTTATGTAGGTTCTCATCTGAGTAGAGGCTGTTTTGCCTCACATTTTCCTATGGCTGCATAAAAAAATAATAAAATACTCTGACAGAACAGATTCAAACCCAAGGCAAAGTTTGATTTTGTTCCTTATTGGTTTCACTTAAAATTCATGACCACAGACCTCAAATAGGAACTTGATGCTGCCTAGAAATCTAGTATATCTCTCCAGTATAATCATTTTCCACTCTAGATACTGTTTTATATCCTGAGCTCTTTCCTCAATATCCAACTGCTATCCCTCTTTCCTCTCAGTTAAAGTCTTCATCTTGGATTGCTTGAAAAAATAAAAGTACTGGGGAAAACTCAAGTTCTTATCTCTAAATCTCAAAGTCAGCCTTTCTCTGAAATCATGATTTTAGTCCTCCCTCCTGTTAAATGGGAGGATTATCCCAACTCCTTCGAAGTCCAAACACTCTACTTGCCTGTGGACTCCAAAGAAGTCCTAACTGCTGCTTTTATCTCTACTTGTCATCTAAAATTGAAAATGACCTCAATGGCAAAAAAGTGATTCTCTTCACACAGCTTTATTAATCTGCCAATTTCCTTGTTCTGAAATTAACATTACTATCCCCTCACTCTTCAGGCCAAAAACTGAGAAGTCATCTTTGAGTTTTCCCTGTAGATCATCCAGCTCACCAGTAAATTCTGACAGAGCTTTAAAGTATATGCCAAGTTTATCAATTTCTCTCTATACCCATTGCTACTACTCTGGCCAAGTCTCAGTCAGCTCTTACCTCAACTTCTGCCATAATCTTTTGATAGATAGACCTCAGTACACCCTGCTTGGATATTCCTCATGGCTCAAACCCTGCTAATTTATTTGATTGTTCATTGGAGCGAAGGGAATATGAAGAGTTTTCTGACATACTTTCTTAAGAAGCATGAGGTCTACTATGGAATGACATAACCTCTTTGTTTTTAAGCCACATCACTTCATGATCTTTTCATACCCTTCTGGTAATGGTGCCCCTAGAAAACCCCTTACAGATGTCCCTATAACCATAGTTGACCACAAAATCCATGATACGGTGTATCCTATAAACTTAATGGTGTAAGGGCCTGTTCAGCCAGAGCAGCCCCACCCCGCTGAACTGCCATTTGTTGTAAAACTTAAATTGACTTTGCCCCCACCTCAGGGGAACTTAATTAAAAACAAGTCCCGGAAACCAGTCTCAGGTAACAAAGTCCAAGTACAAGGGTGGGTCAGGCCGGGTGGAGGTCTTCAATCAGTGGGGGCCCATACTGTCTCCTAGCTACCAAGGAGTATGGGCCCCGCCCTTTGGGCACCTTTTGGGCCAATTCTGAACAAGGTGATAGGCTGGTTCAAATATCTACTAGGGTAAATTGTAATTCAGTTGGTCACCTAGCATGACTGTGCAGCTTTCTCTGTGTGTTACAATTTCATTGGCCAGGCCCAACCACATGGCCTTTGCTCTATAAAAGTTAGTCTGGAAAGCAGGGAGGGGTCGTCCTCTCTGTAAGGGGTGGCCCCAATCAGTCTGTTCGATGGTGGGTTTGATTCTTGATGCTTGGCGTGAAATAAAGCTTTGCTTGACTTTCACTTTGTATCGGTCTTGCTCCTTTAATCACAGACCCATTATTGGGGTACCCATTTTTGGGGGGACCCAACAATGGGACACATGTCAAGCACCCTACTCTTCTATACTCTTGTGTGAGAAAGAAAATCAAAAGATTGGTATTCCATAATCTTAGGCTAAGAGAAAATTCTCCCAAGAATGCTCTTACAAAACTCTGTACTGGGCACAGCACAAAGATGGATTCTGTAGTTGAATAATTATGTATCAGTCAGTTGTTATAAGAATAGGCCATATGCATGAGGGTTTTTCCAGGAGAACTACCACTTGATGAAATATAAGGAAGACCCCCTCTTTCCTTTTAATACTTCTCTAGACATAGATGGTACATGGTTTGTTTCTGAAATTTTTTCCCCATATAACTACTGGAAAGCTGAGTGCCCTAACTACTGGTAGTTAATCAGCAACTATATGAGCTAAAAATATGGTGTTGATTTGAGATTCTAAGTCCTGTTTTTATTAGTACCAGTGTTGAGACAACAGAAATCCTTTTAAACATTTGTGTGCTGATTTTATATTATTGTTCATTAAAAGTGTAAATGCCATATAAGGTGGGTATATCTGTGTTGTCTAGCATTGTATCTGTTATTTATTAAGGCAGTGAGTGGATACATTTGCTAAATGAATACTTGTAAAATGAATGATGGGTGAATGAATATTGAATGAATTACACAGGAAATTACACTAGTAAAATGTGAGTTAATGAATGGCTGGGATCCTGTCTGTTGGATTACCAGTAGTTCTTCCTGGTATCTGCATTACACATCCAGGCTTTAACAGGAAGACCTAGTTTAAATTGCAGACTACATATATTGACTTGGAAATTACAAGAATGTCAGATGTATTTGTGTTTGCTATCCGGGAATGGAGGGTGGGGGTGTGTAAAATATTAAATAGGTCAAAATAGAAATCTCCAGATTACACTGGAAGCAACTAGTATTTATTGAGTGTCTGCTTTGTGTTAGGCATTGTGACAAGTGATTTTCATGAGTGACCTCATTTATTCTCAGTATTGCAGGTGAAAAATTAAAGATTAGAGAGGTTAAGTGGCATCCCCAGAGATATTTCTAGTTGTGGATATGAAAATGTGGACCATAGGAAGCTTGTATTTACAGAGCTCACCTTCTTAATTAAAATATACTTCTGTTTTTCTCAGAAAGAAATGGGCAAAGGAAGAGAAAAAAGAGTTCAATAAACAGGATAAAATCGGTAAAATTTAGTATCAGGTACTTGCCCTTTTCTTTATTTTGGACAATTCTTTTTAGTTACTTCGCTGAGTTCCCTGTTTCCTCTTCAGTGGTGGAGTATGGCTCTGAAAATTATTCAGTGGTTTGGGTCCAGTTGTATTCATTTATTTTTGCTAGGTCTCTTCACTGAAAATTAGACTTGTCTCATAATACAGTGAAATTTTTAGTTATTAATATTCATAGATTATGAATCTATATGATAATAACTGACTCCTGAGGAATCACCTGATTAGAAATCTGAGCTACCCATTGCCAGAATTATTATCTAGATTTATCCATCTTCTGGTGGACAATTACGGGATTGCCTCAAGCGTTCAATTCTAGAAGATGCTCCTCTTCTTTTTATTTACTTGATTGTGACTGTTTGTTTGTTACTAAGGGAAAAAGACTTACAGCCCCTCTTCAGTTCACAGGACCCCTAGCGGGCCAAATTGTACCAATCAGTCCCTTCCTGGAAATGTTGGAAAATAGAACTAGAGAATAAATGTAGTATTTTTTATGTAGCTGAAACCCTTACGTATAAAAACAAGAAACTCTCAATATCCAGCTTTGGCCAGTGAAACAGGAAAGAGATTCTAGGTTTTGAAAACAGAAGGAAATTAATGAGTATTCTCACAAAGACAACCAGAAACAATAGAAGGAATGAGAAACCTGATGACATATGAATTCCTGACTTCAACTCTTTTCTGAGATCAGCAGGATTCCTATTGTTGAGTTCTATGAGAGGCCCCATATATTACAAGATACTTCTCTTTAAACTCAGACCAGCTCAACTTTCAGTTGCTTACATTCAGCAGAATGCTAACTATTCCATGTTCCTTAGATATTCCCTGAGTTGCATTTCTGGAGTTCAAATCTGCACTTTCTTTTGTTCCTGGGCACAATTTTGGTCTCGTGTCAGAATGAAATAAATTTTCCTCCCTTGCCTCCTCTGTGTTTTAGTGAAAAAAACAAAAACAAAAACAAAAAAACAACAACCGTCATTTCTTATACTGGAATCTATTGCACTGTTTGTCATGGCCTGTTCTATTGTAGTCACATATGTGTGTTTATCTTTTGCAAGACTATAAGCTCTTTTCCCGGAGGACAAGGCAACATTTTATCCTTCATTCTATCACAGCCAGTACCTAGAATAGTGCTTGGCACTATTTAATCCACATGGGTGGATTAAAAATTAAAATAAAATAAAATAAAATCTTTATATAAAAATAAAATATTTACTAAATTATGTGTTACATTTTGAATATATCACTCTAATTATAAATATATTGATGGATGAAATGTTGATATTACTTCATTTAACCCAATAAAGTTTATGATATGTTCACTGAACAATATAATATTAGTTTCCAGAAAATGACTTATTTATCCTGATCAGGTCACTGCTAAATGGTTTAAGAAGCTATATATTAATATAACTGCAATTTATGATTTTAAAAGTAAATTTGAATGTGACTTTAACTACAGGCTACATTCCAGATCTCATTGTAAAAAAGTGATTCATGCATGTTGTGCTTTGCAATAACTTTCTTCAATTATTGGATGACTCTGCTTTACAGTTTATCATGTGACCACGAAGTTCATAAATTCCCCAGTTACTGGAAAATTATTCAATCTATATATTAATTCAACAGATTTCCATAATAGATTCTTTAAAATGTAAATCATGTTAAACCATTTTTCACCAGCATAGAGCAGTAATTAAATTATATTCAACTCACATTAATGCTTCTTTTTTGTTGTTGTGGTTTGTTAGCCCTTAGATTATGAACATTAACATAGTTTTGACAGCAAGATATGCGATCAGAATAAACAAGAGAAATTCTTGATAGAAATCTAAGATATCCAACAATTTGGACTGTGGGAGAACTGAGAAGAATGAAGACACATGTGGAGTTAGAAAAATGAGCAAAGCAATCAAAAGCAAGAAAAAGTCAAGTAAATAATAACAAATAGTTGTAATCATGTTAAACCAGCCAAAAACTAACTGTAATATTTCAGCACCTGGTAGGTAAACAATTTAAAGGCACGAGAAAAATATTAGAGAACAAGGTAAGGTGGATGATTAAAACAGGTAATAATCAGAAATCAGGCATTCTCATCAAGAGTCCAGACCACCTGTGTACTATTTCTCCTTTTGCTCTCTACATCTCATGTATGAGAGAGCCAGAAGGGCAAAAAACCAAAACAATAGACTAAGACAACTGTAGAAAGGAGAACAGAAGACAGCAGTCATCTGCATACAGGATATTTTAGTACCTTATAGAACATGGAAAGCAGCTTATAGTATCTATTTGTCTTATTTATCTGCTTGCCTTCATTGCCTTTGGTAGTCTATTCAGGAGAAAAACAAACGGGGAAAACACTACCATATTAAACTCAATTCAGTGAGAAATTCAGGAGGATCTTTGTAGTTTTTCACCAAGCCATGCTGCTCAGCTGTCTTCCTGCTTAAAAAATAGGGATATTTTTTAATCTCATGGCTGTTCCACGTCAGCCAACTCAAAAAAGAGGACTAGACAGTCTTCCATTTAAATTTTTTTTTTTTAATTTATGGGACCATAAACAAATGAAGGGAAAAAAAATCAGTCTCTACAGGCATATGCGGGTTTGGCTACAGACCATTGCAATAAAGTGAATATTACAATAAAGCATATCAAATTAAGTTGTTAGTTTCCCATGCATATAAAAATTAGGTTTATACTATACTGTTGTCTACTAAGTGTGCAATAGAATTCAGTCTAAAAAGATTATTAAAAAGTACTTTACTCCTGGGGTGTCTGGGTGGTACAGTTGGTTGAGTGGCTCACTCTTGGTTTTGGCTCAGGTGGTGATGTCAGGGATGAGATTGAGCCCCACTTAGGTTTCTGCATTCATTGCAGAGTCTGCTTAAGAATCCTCTCTCCCTCTTCCTCTGCCCCTCCCCCATCCTCACTTGTTCTCTCTCTCTTTCTCTCTCTCCCACCCTCTGTCTCTAAAATAAATAAATCGTTAAAACAAATACTTTACTTCTGGGGTGCCTGGGTGGCTCAGAGGTTAACCCTCTGCCTTCAGCTCAGGTCATGGTCTCAGGGTCCTGGGATCCAGCCCCATGTTAGGCTCTCTGCTCAGTAGGGAGCCTGTTTCTCCCTCTCTCTCCCTGCCTCTCTGCCTACTTGTGATCTCTTTCTCCCTATGTCAAATAAATAAATAAAATCTTTAAAAAAATACTTCTAAAAATGCTAACCATCATCTGAACTTTCAGTGAGTTGTAATCACTGATCACAGATGACCATAACAAATATAATAATAATGAAAAAGTTTGAAATATTGTGAGAAAAATATGAAAATGTGACATAGATACATAGGGTGAGCAAATGCTATTGGAAAAGTAGCTTGATAACAGGGTTTTCTCAAACCTTCACTTTAAAAAAAATACAGTATCTCGAAAGAGCAATAAAGCAAAACAATAAAATAAGGTACGCCTATAACTTTAAAAGAGAGCTTGCATTCTGATCATTTGTCTAACCATTAATCTTACCTTGTCCTTTAATATTTTGTCTTCCTAGCTCCTTTTTTCATGTATATCTTAACACTAATTTCTGAGCTATTGGTACTGGTCTCTTTTTTTGTTTCTCAAACACCATACCTTAAAACTCTGTATAGCAAGCCAAATCCCTTGTATCACCAGCATGTTGGGAGAAAGTGTGGGAGGAAAAGATTTTGGTTCTTTTGTAGTTTGGTGTCATGTAGAAGATTTTGACATTAGAGGCTGGGCTGTCATTGAAGATTGCCATTTGTAACAGATAACAGTTGTGTCTTCAGAGTACTTCATACCATTTATCTCTAATTTTTAAATTGTTAGCAAGAAGAGATATGCAATACCCTTGGAGAGAATGGTTGTAATCACCATAAATGAAATTAACAGCAATTATTTCTGAGAAATGGAATGGATTATAGAGAGCAGTATATTTTATTTTCCTTTTTATGTTCATCAAACCAGTTTGACTTGTGTGTTATACATATAAGGCAAAAGCATGCTGTATATTGATAATTAAACATGAAAAAAGATTTAACTAAATGTTAGCATTGGGCACACTGACAAAACATATTATGAAGGCAACAAGGTCTTTAGTAAATGCAAAGACAAGAAATGAGAATAGATGGCACTCCATCTATTCTGGATTGGGGGGCATTAGTAGCTGACATCATTTTCTTTGGCCTGAAGACTTTTTATGTGACTTTTTCACTGAGGTAGCACTATAAGAATGGATGACTGTGATTGGCAAATAAAAGCAAAATTTGAAGGACTAGTTTGACAGGGCAAAAGGAAGTAAAATTTTCTGGTAGGATGGTATGGAAAATTCCTTATGGTATTTTGTACTTCCACATAACTTTTGGGACGTTTTCTCAGTTTCACATGTGTGTGCTTATAGCTGAAGTCAGAAAGATGTGTGTTCCAGTTGTCTTCAAATTTGGCCTCACCAGTTATTGTCTATGTGAAGTTAGGTGTGCTGTTTCATCTCTGGTATCAATTTCCTCATTGGAAAAATCAGAATGAGAACAGCATTTAGCTTATATATTAGGTAAATTACGTAAGATATCTTATGCTTATAACCAAAGATGTACACATAGTCCAGACTTCCTCTATCAACCTGACTCTAAGGAGAGATACTAGAATTTCATTTATATAATAACTCAGATATGTTACCTAAGAAAATGAGTAGATACAAAGTATCAAATTCTGGTGAACCATTTTGTGATACAAATTCCAATGCAGGTTTACTTCCTTTATAAAATATTAAATCAGGAAACTGTTGCAGAAGTAGTGGATTTAACTCATTCTCCACCAGGTGGTTTCGCGTACATTGATTTGCATCTGATTTGCAGCACAAAAAAAGTGTGCTATTTTTGTGATAAGGAAAATGAAAAACAGAGCAGTATTATCACACAGTTAATAATTAGAAAGATGTGAATTAAAACCAAGTTGGTTTTAATCCCAAACTCATGATTCCATAATACTTATTATAATAACTATAATGCACACTGTCCCTCAGTAGGAAATGGGAAAGGGGAAAAGAGAAACAAATCCCTTGACCCTTACCTTTATACTCAGATTATTATCCATTTTTAAATCAAAGTCCCTCAGTTTAATATTATATGACCTCCTCATGAGCAGAACTTATTTTTTACACCCTCTGCTTCTTTGGAATTTGTTGGCAGTTTGAAAGTTGGTCTCTTTGGTGTGCCTTACCTCTTATCCTAGGTGATGAACTCTCTGCTTCCCATTTGCAGTGAACATAATTGTGACAATAGCATAGTCACAAAACACTACAGCACTTTCTTAGAATGCATACCACACATGTGGTATCTTACAGGCATATGTAGTAAAAGGAGATTAATCATGGATATATGATGGTGTATACGTAGGAGTTGTTTGAAAAGAATGCCTTTACAAAGTGTCATCTGTTGCAGTAAAAAAATGTAGTAGTTTAGATATTACTCCAAATTATTTTCTTTACAAATTATTTTCTTTACTTTAAAAAAAAAATATTTATTTGAGAGAGAGCATGAGAGAGAACGTGAGCAGGGGGAGGGGCAGACTGAGAAGCAGATTCCCTGCTGAGCTGGGAGCCCAGTGTGGGGCTGGATCCCAGGACCCTGGGTTCCTGACCTGAGCTGAAGACAGAAACTTAACCTCCTGAACTCCCAGGTGGCCCCAAAGACTCTTAACTATAGGAAATAAACTGAGGGTTGCTGGAGAAGAGGCAGAGGGGTGGGGTAACTGGGTGATGAGCATTAAGGAGGACACTTGATATAATGAGCACTGGGTATTATATGCAACTGATGATTCACTAAATTCTATTCCTGAAACTAATGATACTATATGTTAACTAAACTGAATTTAAATAATTTTCAATTAATAGATTGTTTGATCATCACCATTAATTCAAAAGATGAAGGTTTTTTAAAGACAATAATAGTATTTTGTTTTCAAGTGCATTACCAAATTGTTTCATAAACTTCACTCCTTTTTTGAATCTCATGTAGTAACACTACATTTGGCTATGACTATTTATTGCTTTGTGTTTTAATTATAGACATCTTTTGGTAAATAAATATTTCAGGTTTTAAGCATTACTTTTCATCATTCAAATCATGGAGATAATATCATACTTTTTAATAAACTTAATAAATATTTTGGTTAAAGACTTTATTTCTATAAAAATGATCTAAACATATTCTGCCAGAATGCCTCCAAAGATACATTAGAAAGAAGACACTTAATGCAATTTAAAATTTTAATGTGTTTTTAAATTTTATGTAAATCTTGAATGAGGAAAATCTATGTGTGTCAGTGTTTTAAAATTTAAAGCTAAAGTTACTTTTTTTTTTTTTAAGATTTTATTTATTCATTCAACAGACAGAGATCACAAGTAGGCAGAGAGGCAGGCAGAGAGAGAGAGAGGAGGAAGCAGGCTCCCCGATGAGCAGAGAGCCTGATGTGGGACTCGATCCCAGGACCCTGAGATCATGACCTGAGCCGAAGGCAGAGGCTTAACCCACTGAGCCACCCAGGCGCCCATAAATCTAAAGTTACTTTTAAAAAAATCCCGAAAAACACAATTATGAATTTTATGAATTTGCTAAAATGTTAGTGGGTAAATATAATTCAGTTTATAAAAGTGGCATCACCTACACCGTATTTTCCACATGATTTTCTTTCTGTTGTTTGTCTCTAAATTGGATAATTATTGCACTTTTGCCTTGACATAAAGAGTTAACATCATTTTTTTTCCCAAAAATATTTTACTTAGGACATGTCATTATGCTAAAATAAATAAATAAATAAAACCCTAAACATCCTTGGAACAAGAGATGAAAAGAAAAACGTGAAACAGAAACAATGCCAATGCTAAATCAACAACAAATATTCCCTAAAATATAACTACACAAATTTTTGTTTTCAACAAATTTGTTTATTTTATAATGTGCTAATGACTTCTGTAAGTCTGAGTTATACAAAAACTCTGATAAACTATGTTAAACTCATTTGTTGATATTATCACATATTTAAGACTTTTGGTAGTCAAAGAAAACATTTGTTAACAGAAATATTTGGCATTTTAAACCAAAAATAATGTATAATATAGGTTTTCAGGTTAGTGAAGGGGCAGCTAAATTTGCCTAGTGAAACTTAAGAGACCATATAGAATTAATCTATATTAAAGATCGATATAAATAACTGTTAAGAAATTTCATCAGTTTTAGATCACATAAAGGAAGGGGGAAGTTTTGTTGGTGTGGTGTCTGTGCTCATGCATGAGTGTGTTTCTTTTACGTCCCTAAGAGGGTTACTGTTACTGACTTTGGTAAACAATGATGAGAAAAAAGAAAAAAAAATTATTCTGTGCCAAAATTGACATTACTGTTGAGAAGATTTTATAAGCCCTGTAGTACTTCATTGTGCCTAGGTAAGATGAAATTGACAAGCTAGCAGGTGGTGGGTTGATGAAGAATGCATGCTTTCATTAATCTGTAAAAATATTCCAAAGAATCCTTGCTGGGTACTATAATGGTAAATAAAATAAAGTTAAATCTTATAAATTATAGTATAAGTCCTAAGAGAAGGGAGATAGGTGTGTATGTAGAACAGGCAGGAACATAACTGCCATGAGTAGTATTACATAGTGAAGGAAAATAAGAATCAAGAATATTACTTTATATTTAAACATTATCCTGTGGGCAAACAATGCCCATTCAAATAACCCATTAATAAAAGGTTATCTGATAACATACAATGATAAATAACATAACATATTAATAAAATACTTATTTAATTGGCTTAATGTTAAATTAAATATGTGATTATTCTCTGAACCAAAATATGTCATCTAAATATATGTGATATAAATAAATATTTAGAAGGGGTGCCTGTGTCTTAGTTGGTTAAGTGCATGCCTTGGGCTCAGGTCATGATCCCAGGACTCTGGCCCCATGATGGGTTGCCTGTTCAGTGGGGAGCCTGCTTCTCACTCCCCCTCAGCTCCTCCCCTTGCTTGTGCTCTTTTGTGCTCTCTGTCAAAGAAATAAAATATTTAAAAATAAAAAGTAGATAAAAATAAATGTTTCAGAAAGATTCAGATTTAACATGTTAGCTGGTTTTAAAACTCATATTCTGAACTTTCCAGTAAACTGCTTAGGTTCATTTTGTGTGTGTGTGTGTGTGTGTAGTATTGATTATATAATAATGATAAAAAACAAAATAATGGAAACAGTGATAGCATTTGTGTAAATTGTTTAAAAACCACACAGTTTCTACATATTGCTTTGTATATGCAAATATGCAACTGCACAGATAGAAAAGACAGGATACACTGTAGCTTGTAAGAGTCATTACCAGGTTCACTTTTAAGTACAATTAGAAACTTGTAATTGAAACTCTGTCCTTCTATAGACTTTTACATTTTCTCAAAAGGAAAAAAATATAGTTTTAGATAACTGCATTTTAATTTCTCTTGTCACTAAGCTATTAACAACTATAGGTAATTCTTATAACCCAGGGTCTCTTACGTATATTGAGCTGAATTGATATCTATATGTTATCAAGACTTACTCAGAAGTTTCTTGGAATTTCTAAATTGGAACATGTGGATTAGTACTCTTGTTTAATTAATGTGTCATGCATACCTCCAATAAGTGAACTTTCACCTTCTCAGAATTCAAATGCAATGTATATATGAGATAAAATAGAATATGTTTCATGTGAGCATATTGCCAGTAGGAAAGAAAAAATGCTTATACTTTGAAAACTTTCCAAAGAATGTATCAAAAAATACTGTTCACATTTTTAAAATATGCAGAGGTTTATAACTTAATTCATCTGTTATTGACTCAATTTTGCTAGATAAGTTTAAACATATCTGAACTTATTTTATACATTAAACAATGAAAATTGATGGATGGTTATAATCCTTTAAAAATTCCAAAGAGCCCAATTAAACTAGTAAGAATACCAGAAGTTATGTAATGTTTTATTAAAAATATTTAAGTCATCTTTATTTGTTTCTTAAGCCATATACAAGCCCAATTTCTGGCTATTACTTTACTTTTTGCCATTTCTCAATTACTTTGAAAAGATTGCTAGAGAAATATACATCACATCCTGAAACCACTGCAAATCTAAACTAAACAAGAAGCAGAATTCATCTGGAGAGCTCCATTTAACCCATACTCACCACTCAGACAATTGGCTTTATATATATATATATATATATATATAATATATGTAAAATATATGTATATATAAATATATATAATATTACATATATTATATTATAACATATATAATATGAGATATAATGTAACTATATAATATATGACTATATAATATATAGCTACATAAACTATATATTATATAAATATATGCTATATATTAATATAACTTATATTTATATATAAATATGTATTTAATATAACATATTATATATTTATATAATATATAAATAATAATATTTATAATTGACCATCAAACTAAAATTTAGCATAATGACCACTTCCATTAGAGCAGACCATAAATTTATTTTGTATAGTAGATTCAGCTGACAGGATTTATGTGATGTCTATCACATAATTTATGTGATGTCTATTATGTGATTTCTATGTGATGTCTAATTTAAGGGACAAAACAATTTTAAAGAGACAAAAACAAAATTAATGAAAATAATGAAAAACAGCGTCTTAAATACAGAGAAGAAGCTGGTAGTTTCTAGAGGGGAAGTGGATTGAAATAGAAATTAAGAGCACATATATCATGATGATGAGCTCTGAGTGATGTATGGAATTATTGAATCATTATATTGTAAAGCTGAAATTTTTTTTTCATTTCTTTCCTTTGGTAGATAAAATTTTACTGGACTTATTGCATAAACAATGAATCTTGGAACACTGAAAAAAATAAAATAAAGGTTAAATTAAAAAAAAAAAAAAGCTTGAGAAAACACTTTGTATTTTGCCTTATGCCTCCAGAGATATTTATGTAATAATGGGAAAGGAGAAATTAGTAACTTTCAGCATGATGTAATTTAAAAGCCAAAGTCTCATTATTAAAATATTGCTCTCTGAACCAAATCTAATTTCTCAGCAGTTATCAGGCAGGCACAAAGAAGCAGAGTTCCATGATGTTGTACTGTACTCTATATAGCTACCAAAGCCAGATGATGCTGCAGCAGCTAATTTTGGCATTCACATTTTCAAGCTATTACATATCATACTTAAACTTACCTAGATACTCTTCTTTAGAGATAATGTAGTGATTATAGTCCTTATTTTTTTATTTTATTTTTTCAGTGTTCTAAGATTTAGTGTTTACGCACCACACCCAAGTGCTCCGTGCAATACATGTCCTCCTTAATACCCACCACCAGGCTCACCCATCTCCCCACCCCCTCCCCTCCAAAACCTTCAGTTTGTTTATTAGAGTCATAGTCTCTCATGCTTTGTGTCCCCCTCCAATTTACCCCAATTCTCTTTTCCTTTGCTTCTCCTAATGTCCTCCATGTTATTCCTTATGCTCCACAAGTAAGTGAAACCGTATGATAATTGACTTTCTCTGCTTGACTTATTTCACTCGGCATAATCTCCTCCAGTCCCATCCATGTTGATACAAAAGTTGGGTATTCATCCTTTCTGATGGCTGCGTAATATTCCATGGACCATATATTCTTTATCCATTCGTCTGTTGAAGGGCATCTTGGCTCTTTCCACAATTTGGTGATTGTGGCCATTGCTGCTATGAACATTAGGGTGCATGTGGCCCTTCTTTTCGTTACATCTGTATCTTTGGGATAAATACCCAGTAGTACAATTGCAGGGTCATAGGGTAACTCTATTTTTAATTTTTTAAGGTACCTCCACACTGTTTTCCAAAATGGTTGCACCAACTTTCATTCCCTCAAACAGTGTAAGAGGGTTCCCTTTGTCCACATCCTCTCCAGCGCTTCTTGTTTCCTCTCCTGTTAATTTTGGCCATTCTACCTGGTGTAAGGTGGCATCTCAATGTGGTTTTGATTTGAATCTTCCTGATGGCTAATGATGATGAACATTTTTTCATGTGTCTGTTAGCCATTTGTATGTCTTCTTTGGAGAAGTGTCTGTTCATGTCTTCTGCCCATTTTTTTGACATGATTATCTGTTTTGTGTGTGTTGAGTGTAAGTTCTTTATAGATCTTGGATATTAGCCCTTTGTAGTGTCATTTGTGAATATCTTCTCCCATTCCATGGGTTGCCTCCTTGTTTTGTTGATTATAGTACTTATTGATACTGCTTTTGAAAAATTAAGAGAAGAAAATTGAGAGAACATGAAACTTTTTGTGTAGTCTAGAATCAGATATCAAAGAACCAGTTGGAACTTGGAAGGAGTATTTCAGTGATAGAAAATCAGTTCACTGTCTATAAGAAGAATACTGTCATAGTCTAATGTCTGAAAAACCACAGTAAGGAGCACAGGATAAAGTTACTTGGGGAAAGAATGATGACATTTCTTAATCTAGGGCTTTCAAAAAAGCTATCTTATGTCAAAATATGATCTCTTTATCATAAGTTTAGTGTTTTAAATATAATTCTAAAATAATTGTTACAAAAATAACATAGTATGTAAGTAGTAATTATAATTTGGAGCAAATTGGAAGTATTAGCATACTCAAAATGTGATAAAAATGTACGGTTTCAAAATCTAGAAGTCAGTGAAAATACATAGCACATTTATGGGACAAATACAACACAAAGGAAAGTAGGTCTGCATTATTTAAAATCACTTTAGCCAAATATTTATTTTGTAATATATTGTCTTAATAAAGTTAAAGGATGTCACCTGATAACAATTTTAAAAGTATTACACTACAGTAAACAAAATTTAATTATCCTCTTAATGTATTATAAAAATGAAGGCATTAGTTTTATCATCAAATGAGGAATAAATCTATGTGCAAAATTTTCAGAAGGCTATAAAAGTTTTTAGTTTTTTTCCATTAAAAGTTTTAGTGTGATATAACTTATATTTTGTAAAATTTACCCACTTAAACGTATAATTCAGTAATTTTAGAACCTTTCCATTATAGTGAAAAGAAATCATATGCTTAGTTAACTGTTACTCCTCTTTCTACTCCCCTAGCCCATGGCTACCAATAATCTACTTTCTGTCTCTAGAAATTTGCCCATTATGGATATTTTAGATAAATTTAATCATATAATATGTATGTAACTGGCTACTTGCACTTTGCATGCAGTTCTAACTGCTTGCTTACATTTAGCTAGTTTTTTTTCATTAAATTATTTTAATTCCAGTGTAGTTAACATACAGTGTTATATTAGTCTCAGTTGTGAAATACAGTGATTCAGCACTTCCACACATCACCAGTGTACTCCTTAATTCCTGCTCCTATTTCAACCATCCCCCAACCTACCTCCCCTCTAGTAATCATCAGTTTGTTCTCTATAATTAAGAGTCCGTTTCTTGTTTTTTTCTCTCTTTTTTCCCTTTGCTCATTTGTTTTGTTTCTTATATTCCACATATGAGTGGAATCATATGGTATTTGTCTTTCTCTGACTGACTTATTTCACTTAGTATTATATTCTCTAGCTGCATCCATGTTGTTGCAAATGGCAATATTTCATTTTTTTAATGGCTGAATAATACGTGTGTGTGTGTGTTTGTGTGTGTGTGTGTGTATCTCATCTCTTCTCTATCCATTCATCTGTTGAGGGACACTTGGGATGCTTCCATAATTTGCCTATTGTAAATAATGATTCTATAAGCATAGGGATGCATGTATCTCTCTCTTCTTCTTCTGGAATCCCTGTAATGCAAATGTTATTTGGATCCCTGTAATTCAAATGTTATTTGATGGAGTCATCTTAGTTCCCCAAACTATTCTAAATTTGTGTAATTTTTCCCCTCTCATTTGCTTAGCTTAGTTCCTTTCCATTACTCTGTCTTTTCATGCTATTAATTTGTTTCTCTGCTTTATCTAACCTGCTATTTATTTCATCAACTGTATTTTGAATTTCATTTATTGTGTTCTTTATCTCTGGTTGATTCCTTTTTACCTCTTTGGTAATTGTCTCACTAACATCCTCCACTCCTTTCTCAAGTTCAGTGAGTGTGTTTATAATCATTATTTTAAATTCTGTATCTGACATACTGCTTTTATCTGTTTCACTTAGGTCTCTTGTTGTGGTTTGTTCCTGTTCTTCATTTGGGATGTATTTTTCTGTCTACATATTTTTTCTAACTCTCTGAATCTGTTTCTCTGCAGGAGGAAAATCGGCTACACCTCCTGTTCTTGAAGGTAATGCCCTTATGAAGATGTCCTTAAATGCTCTGCAGTGCGGTGTCCCCTATTCCTCAGGACCTGTCACTTCAGAGAATGTCTCCTGTGTGTGTTATGTATGCCTTGTTGTGTTCTTGCCTCTTTTCCATTTAGTTCAGTTGTCTGCAGTGGCTCTCTGTGCCTGTTGTGGGCATGTTTGGTCCCTGCCAGGTGTGGGGTGCATTTTAACAAAGTACACACTGGTCTGCTCACTAATTGAGAGCTGGAACTACTGCTGTAGGAATCAACCAGCCTAAGCCAATATGCAAGGGGCACGTGGGTGAGTCCTGCACTTCCTCAAGATATACCTCAGACTTCTGCAGAGCCTGCTACAGCCATCGTCACTGCCAAGACCAAGGCACTGCAAAAAGTATGGGGTCAGGAGACATGGTACTGGCAAGGTTTGCACAGGTCTTCTGGGGAAAGAGGCCTACAGTGCTGAGACTGAGGTGAGCATGACTGGAAAGGGTGAATTCTTAGAAGTGTGGGAGTGGGGGGTGTTGGTACAAGCGAGTTAGGTAATGATTGTTGGCATTGTGTGGTTCCTGCAGGTGGCTGGCTGTTGTTTTGCTTGTGGGTAGGAGCTTGTGCTTCTTTTTTCCTGGAGAGGCCTCCCATGATCCCCGTCTCTCCAGGCCATGTTCTGTGATCACTCTCCCTCCTGTATGCCCCTAGTGTTTTTCAAACTGCTGGTTCTGTGCTGTATCCCCTCAGGTTGCTTGTCCTGCTGCCTCTTTAAATGTGGGGTGCAGAATTCTCTCAAAGCCCAGGAGGCTGATTTTAAGAATCCCCTTAGCTGTAAGAACTCAGCCCCTCATTCTTTTAAAGCCAGATGTTATGGGGGTTCATCTTCCCCATGCAGGGTCCCTGATGTGATCATCTTTTTCTTGTCCTTCATCATACTCCCTGCTTCCTCATGTTCCGGAATAGCCATGATCCCTTTAGGTATCAACTTACATTTCTGCCCTTTGATGTGGCCTCTTACCTACCTTTGTTGTGCGGTTTGTTCTGCCAGTTTTCAGGTCTTTTTTTTTTTTTTTTCTGGAATGCATAAGCTGATGTGTTACCTAGTTGTATTTGTAAGAAGGGGCAAATTTAGGGTCCTCCTACTCTGTCATCTTCCCAGCCTGCCTTAGCTCGGTGTTTCCAGGAGTTTTCCATATCATACCATTAATCAGTCCTTTATTCCTTTGTGTTTTCATATAATATTTTACTGTATGAGTATATCTCATCCTTTCATCAGTTGATGGACATGTGAGTTGTTGCCACATTTGGCTGTTATGAGTAATGCTGCTATGAATATTCATACATAATTTTTGGCATGGACATATCTTTTCAATTCTTTCTGCTATACCAACAATGAAATTGCTGGGTTATATGGCAACTCTATATTTAACAATTTACATGTTTTCCAAAGCGATTGTAGCATATTAGATTTCAGCAAAGTATGAGGGTTCCGATTTCTCTGTAAGTTCAACAACTCTTGTTATTGCCTTTTTTTTTTTTTTTAATAGCTATCCTAGTGGATCTAAAGTGGTGTTTTATCATGGTTTTAATGTGCAGTTTCTTGATGGCTAATTACACTGAACATCTTTTTATGTCTGTCTTTGCCATTTTATATATTCTTTGAAGAAGTGTCTATTCAAATCCTTTGCCTGTTTTTTAAAATTTGAATATTTGTCTTTTTATTATTGAGTTGTAAGTTATTTATACATTATGGCTAAAAATCCCTTATCAGATATATGATTTGCAAATATTTTCTCCACTGCTTTGGGTTGAATAGTCTTGTTTGAAGCAATATTTTTCCTAAGATTTATGAGGAGATCATTATGAGCCACCCCAATACTCTATCTTCAAATAATCTCTTCTCTCATTGATAATCTGAGAACTTTTTGAAGAACTAAATTTTTTGAAGCAACAATGATATTTTTGATAGTCACCTGCAGTTTTTGTTTCAAAGAAATTATTTCCATGCTTTATCTATTTCATAAAAAATCCATCTTTATAGGTGATGATTACCGTGCAGAAGTTACTAGTGTCAATTTCAGTATTTTTATATTCATATTCCCCTTGCTCAGAAAGTCATTGATCTAGGCCATGACTTCTTGAAATAGACACTTTGACATTTTTTTATTTCTTCCCCTTTTAAAAACTATAAATATATAGAAGAAAGTTCTTACAGAAATTTGATGTAGCATAAGGTTCTCCAGGTCTAGAAAAGTTCTGTTCATCTTTAGCAAAAATTGAATTATTGACTTTTTAGTATCAACATCAGAATATGTGATTTATATTTCAGATCTTTATTGTATATTTATTTCAGTACTTTAAAAGATCTACTGAAGGATTGCCCTCCCTGGATTTCACTGCTTCCTTTGACTTTAATCCTGTACAGCCAACCTATATCCTTTAAACTGGTAAATGATAAATCTGTTCTGACTGGGAAAGATGGTGTTAGAGAAACATGAAGTAATGGGAGAGGCTAGGACATCTTGATAGTTTTAGGGTGAGCTTCAGAGAGTGGGTTAGAAAAAGGAATAGGAAAGAAAAGGAAAGACGGGAGAGAGAAAAGAAAAAAGAAGAGGTAAATAATTTGAGATACTCAAGTCAAACAAATAGACACCACCATGATGAACCGAAGTTTATGACCTATAGGTCAAAAAATTTTCTACTGTAAATTTTCAGAGGCTGCAATAAAATGATAAAATAACATGTTTTCACACATTTACACCATTACATTTATACATCATTCTGCTAAAGAAAAGAAAGCATATTTTATATAGGTCTTATTTAATAGGAAAGTTCAAGAGTCACTTGTGATCACAAACTGTCTTTGACCCAAAAGGGAACATTAACCTCAACAAAATAGATCTATCTTCATTGATATTAAGTGACTTAGTGTATAATAAACTGCAAGTTTGATTTTAAAAAATGTATAAACAATTAGAAAAGAAAGTATTTTCTTACTTTTAGGGTATAAAATATATCAACTATTTTTTTAAATAATTAGCATCTATAATTTTTGTTAATATATCTAGAAATATTCATAATCATTAGTTATAATATACTTTCATTCACCTCCTAAGAAAGCCTAAAATGCATTAATAAATAACTGTCTCCTTAAATCATCTGTTATTTGTAGTGGTTAGAGAAAATAGTAGTATCTATAGTTTTATTAAAGGATTTGAAAAATGCAGCTAAAAAGCTGATTGAATTGATTTGATTTGTAGCACATTGTGTAAATGTGTATGATTTGGAAAAGTTGAATAATTTATCATTACTTCACTTTTTTAAGGTATTAAACTTAGCCAGTAATTACCATATATATTAGGTTCCAACTTTATTAATAAGCTTGCATATACATACATATTTCAAATAAATAAATATAGGATGGTTCATAATTTCCCACCTATTTGTCCTACCTGGTCTTCTTCTGGTATATCTTCTGCCAGTAATTTTTTCATCATTTATCTAGTTCATCAATCTATAAACCAGAGACCATAATTGACTCTTCCTTTGTATTCCATCACATATAAGATATCACCCAGTTTTGATAAATTTCCTTTTTTAATAACTCTAGAATATTTTCTTTTATATCCTTCTCCACTAACACCATTTTAATGAGAATTATTCTCACCATTCCTTTAGATAAATGCAATCAGTAATACTCACCAAAATCCATACATCCATCCTCAACCCATTCACCCACTCCATATTTGAAATTAATTTTCAAAATGTAAATCTGATCTTGTCACTTACTTCATTCCTTCAGTGGTTTAATGTTTTCCTTAGAATATAGTCCTAACTTCCTTTTTTTTTTAAAGATTTTATTTATTTATTTGATAGAGATCAGAAGTAGGTAGAGAGGCAGGCAGAGAGGGAGGGGGGAAGCGGGCTCCCCGCTGAGCAGAGAGCCCCATGAGGGACTTGATCCCAGGACCCTGAGATCATGACCTAAGCCCAAGGCAGAGGCTTTAACCCATGAGCCACCCAGGCGCCCTTAACTTACTAACCTTATGTTTAAAGCCCATCCATTGTCTCCTTTCTCTTGTCTTTCTTGACATCTTCATTTGTGTGTGTTTCTTTGTTTCTTCAGAATGTCAGGATACCTTATGCATTGGATAGTATTGGGTTACTCTGCCTGGAACACTCTTCTCTTTCCTCTTTACATAGTTAACACTCTCAGCTTCGTATTTCATTTCTTCAAGAAAGCTTTTAATGAACACCTCTATTGAGACTGATACACATATGTCCACATTTGACACTTATTAGAGTTAACAGTTTTCCAGTGAACCATAACTTTTTTCTTTCCCTTTTTTTCCAAAGAAAACAGAACATTCCTGTTTTGTACATCATATGTTCTAATTCCTACTGGTAGAGTGAACATAAGTTAGGAACTCATATTTTGAATGAATGCGTACATTTTAGCTTGAGTGTATGTTGAAATAGACCTGCACCTCATTTAATGTTTATTGTGTGTATATTAGTTTTTTTTCTAGCACACAAATATTCAACAAACTTCAAACTCTGTGTACTTGCCAACTTCTTAATCTTATAGTTTGCAATAGCATAATATATATGCATATATGCAGTTCATTGGTTCCTTTTTTCATACTATTCAATATAAACAAGAAATTCTTTTTTCTTAGTTAACCTTTTAATCATATGTAATATCTATGGAATGAATTTCTGTAAGAAATCAAGACAGATTTAGTTGTAAACATGAATACTTGGGTGTTTCTGTCTTTATCAACAGTGTCATTGAAAATAATTTCTAGAACATTCAAAGTTAGTGATTTCTTTATCAAAAATCTGTGTAGAGGTGAAGAAAATCAATGGAATATGAAAGAACTAAGAAGTTATTGTTACTTTCTTTATCATGCAGATGAGATATCAAAGTTTTAAAGCCTATCTTATTCTCTGACAAACAGTAAGTACTAAATTGGAATGTGTCAACTCTTTGAAATATTTTTTATTGCTTAACTTCTCCTTGTGTTCCTCATTGGCATCAAATAAAGTGTTCAGGAGTACCGTTGATCAATGAGTTGTCAATGTTAGATAGTTTGATTATTCCAGATACAAGTATTAAAGTTTAATATATCCATTACAAAACTACAGAATAGTAAGAACACTAAGAAAATTGATGCTCATAAATATTGTTCTTAAGTGAAAGTTTTAATTAAAAGTTTAAGGACAAATTTAGGACACTTAAAAAGTCCCAGATGCTTTAGGTTTAGATTTTGATAATTGTTCATGCATTTTAGCATTTTAGAAGAAATTCCCTATAATAATTTTGAAAATTGTCTTCCTACAAAATGTTATTTTATGAAAACAAATCTTTTAATAATTTTAATGCATTATTAGACCAAAGGATTAATCATTTTAAAATAAAAAAAACATTTTTCACAGACATAACAGAAGTATTTCTTCAAAATCTAAACAAAATATATTGTTACTGTGTAATTTTTCTTCCAAATATTTTGAAATTAATTTTCAGCATATTCTTGTCTCCAGTTCCTTGATTTCTCTATTTCTTGATCATTTTTTTCTTGATTTTTTAATATAAACTTTAAGAAAGCTACAAAAGATGGACTTTGCTTCCAAATGTACTATATTTAAAGCTTGTTTCTTTGTCTTTTAATCAAGTAATTTATTATTGGTAATTTATTGTCCCTCTCTGTTCTTCATTGTTCGTGTCAATGAAATAGGGCAAATGATAGTACCTACCATAGAGTTATAAACAGCATTAACTAAATTAAAACAGTAACAGTGCCTAGAACTTAGTTAACACTCAATTCTTAGCATTTATTGCTGTTCTTATTTCATTACATTGCTGAAGGAAATGGAAAATACAATAAGTAATACAAAATAAAAGATATAATTAATACATTTGCAAATAACTTTTAAAAAAAAAGATTTTTTTTATTTATTTATTTGACAGAGAGAGAGAGATCACAAGTAGGCAGAGAGGCAGGCAGAGAGAGAGAAGGAAACAGGCTCCCTGCCGAGCAGAGAGCCCATTGCGGGACTCAATCCCAGGACCCTGAGATCATGACCTGAGCTGAAGTTAGAGGCTTAACCCATTGAGCCACCCAGGCACCCTGCAAATAACTTCTTAATCAAGTTTAGGCTATTGCTCAGTACTGGATACTCATTCTTCATCAGGCATAACTATAATGAACACAAAGCCAACTAAGTTGAATAGTAGCATTAATATCTTATAAAATGCAAATAGACTATGACTTTATTCTAAAAATACATGGAACATTTTTTTTTAAATTTTTAATGTCATTCTTATTAAAACCAGTCATTCATTTAATAACAAGTAGAAAGGAGGCATAGGATTTAGAGATAAACAGAAAGAAAACATGGGGGATGCCTGGGTGGCTCAGTTGGTTGAGCCGCTGCCTTCTGGCTCAGGTCATGATTCCAGCATCCTAGGATCGAGTCCCACATCAGGCTCCTTGCTCGGCAGGGAGCCTGCTTCTCCCTCTGCCTCTGCCTGCTGCTCTGTCTGCCCATGCTCGCACGCGTGCTCTCTCTCTCTCTCTCTGACAAATAAATTAATAAAGTCTTAAAAAAAAGAAAGAAAGAAAACATGGGTAAGTGGTTCAGAGTGCTACCTATAAAATCAAATGGCTTGGGTTAAGCAGCCCATTTCTGCCACTTGTAGTTGTATGTTCTTGGCTTCTGCTTTCTCACCTGTGAATTATGAATAAACAGAGTTAATACTTTATATAATTGTTAAGAAAATATGTCCTTATATAAGTACAAATTAATGTTCACTATTATTACAATTATTGCATGTTAATGATGAAAACCACAAAATGGCAATCACCACAATAGACCACCAAAATATAATGGTTTTGATTTCTTAGTTGAAGTGTTTTTCAAATTCTAGAGATTGATCTGTTTAGTATAAACAGTAAAGCAAACATGATAGATAAAATAATTCAGTTTTTAAGTGTTCTTATCACAAAAAACAACAAAAACAGGTAAGAGGGAACATTTGGAAGTGATGGATATGTTTATTACATTGTTTGTCATGATGGTTTCATTGTTGTATGCATATCTCCAAACTCATCAAATTGTATACATTAAATATGTTCTTTTTTGTAATTTATTGTACCTCAGAGCAGTTTAAAAAATAGATTTCTCTGACTTGATGATATGACTTGCTTAAATAAGTATAAAATTTCCACTTTGCTTGACTCTGAATCTCCACATACTATGAATGTAGGAAAGAATGATTCCTTATTAAGGTATGCTGTTTTCTACTTTGGTAGGTTTAACTAAGGTAAAAGTTTGAATTTTGAATGGTAGGTGGTAAGCTGGCCTAATAGTACTATGGAATCCATTCTATGAATAAGAATTGTTCCCCATATGTTTGAAAATAAGTGAGGCACCTGGGTGGCTTAGTCAGGTAAGACACCAACTCTTGATTTCAGCTCAAGTCATGATCTCAGGGTTATGAGATCAAGCCCCAGATGGAGCCCTAATTTGGGCTCTGTGCTAGGTGTGGAGTTTTCTTAAGATTCTATCTCCCTCTCCCTCTGCCCCTTCCCTGAACACATGCTTGCTCTCTCTCTCTCTCAAATGAAAAAATAAAGGAAAAAAAAAAAAGAAAAAGAATATAAGTATATTGAGAAAATTACCTGGTGATAATGTAGGTAAGTTAGTAAAAGTGACATCAAAGGAACTAATAATGAACTGGCTATAAATTCTCCAAATGTGGATAGATAGTCCATTGAGCTTTGTGAATTTAGGAGAGATTTATATTAGCACTTCTGTGAGTTAGAGTTTGCAGGAAATAATCTTTAGTTGGTAAGAGATACTGACATTAACCTTGCTTTTCTAGAGATAATTTTTTATTTTTAGAAAAAGTAGGATTAACATTGTCTGATTCTTACTTTGAGACAAGTGCATTCTGGATAGAATATGGCATCTCCACAGAAGGAACAGTCACATATACATTGCCACTTAAAAATGACCGTGTTTCTTGCTACAGACCTAACCATTTGTGCCTGTTATCTAACATAAAGACCTGGAAAACAACATGTAAATAAGCTCCCTAAAATATACCAATACGTATTACTTCTGGGGTGTGTTACCTATAAGGAAACTTACCATCAGAATAAGGAGCAACAAATCCAGACTAACAGGAAGAAATGATTTCCTAAATATAGTACTAGTTGTCATAGCATTACTGTGAAGTCAACATTATTACCAAACCAATGGAAAATTTGAAGTACAAAGATTGTCTAATGACACGTATCATTACTAACTGAAGAGAAAAGAAAACCTCACTGGTTCTCATAACTAATAAATTAAAGGAGAACTACTGAGTACTTTCTTTCTTTGACATATCTATTGCAATTAAATAGCATTAGTTAATGCTATTCTTCCATATTGAAAAACTTAAACATTTTTGAAAGCATTGTTATTCAGAAAATTGAGTGGTATTATTTGAAGGTACAGCTTACAAAATAGTCCCCAACAAATTACTCTTCACCAATGAGCTAGGGAAAATAGTAGAATAGACTCAAAATATTCCTTTTACAGTCCTTTTTCAAGGGCCCTTCATCTTCCAGTACACAGTTCCAATAGAAGCCAGATTGCTGTGCATAGTATGTACTTCAAGCTTAAGGCAAGACTTATATCTACTCATAAATACAAAATGTAGTTCCAAAGAATAAGTTTTTCCAAGGAAGGAAAGTTAACAGTATGACAAGGCAAGTCCAGACCAGCTCATCTAACCTTGTTACATTGAGAAGAGAATAGTAATAGGTCACCCTGACTCTTCTAGATCTAAAAGAAGAAAGGAAGAAATCAAGAAAGAAAGAGAACAAGAGAGGAGAGAAATCATGTGAGGTTAAATTATGCATTGAAAAGTGAATGGGGGGACTTGATATCTTTTAGTGACATAGGAAAAATATCATTTATATGGAAACCACATTGTCTTAGGAATCTCTAAAATCACCTGTAGGCTCAATGAATCACCTGAAATCCTAAGACTCAAAATACTATTGTAATCATGGTTATATTTTATTATAGTGAAAGAATACAGATTAAAATCAGCAAAGGGAATAGGTAGAGGTACATGGGTTGAAGGTCCGTAGAAAGGCGAGCTTTCTAGTGTCCTTTCCCAGGAGAGTCACATAGACATGCGCTCAATTTTCTATCAACTATGAATGACAAAATGTATGAAGTAATGCCAACCAAGTAAATTTTCCTGAGCCTTGTTGTCCAGGATTTTTGTTTGTTTGTTTGTTTGTTTTAAGGGATTTAGCCTTGAAATTGACTGAAATTAATACAATTTATGTCTAAGCCTTCCCTGCAAGTTGTATGCCAATAGATTCTAGAGTTCCAAAGTAATTACATCATACCTGTTACCCTCTAGGTGGAGAGTATTCTTGATGCTTCCTATTCTGCTGTTTTCCAGAATCCTCTATCCTCATATTTTCACTTAGTCTTCTCACTTCTTACAGATTTGACTCTCCCTGTACACAAACAATAGTTACTTATTGGTATGATATCAGATTTTTTAAAATGATGAATATATGTGTCAAGACGATTCTGTTCTTCAGAGTTAATTTGCTTTGTTCATTTTTCTTCATAACACGATTTTAAAAACATATTCTCTTATTATTGATGCTAGAGAGACTGCTACGGTGTTTGAAGTTATTGAAGAAAAGCACATTAGAGTGACAAGGAGTGGCATACACCAAAGTGAAGTTGTCAAATAGAAAGTCAAAAGCCAACCTTAAGTAAATAAAGAATGAGAAACAAAGTTTTAACCAGCTTTAGATACATCCAAAAAAAGAAGAGACCAAAATCAAAGAGTTGAAAACAATGTTTTTGCTTTTGCTGTTGAAAATGCTATCATCTTCACACAAACATTCAATTAACAGCATGATGACAGCAGTTGAGGGGTATCTAAGTCTGGAAATAGAAACTGAAGTTCTGTGTGTTCGGTTTAATAAGACTTTCAGAGTTTTAAAATAATATTTCAAAGATAATATAGTTAACAGAAGAATCAAGTTATGCAAACAGGGCTCACTCTCTCAAACTAAATTATTTTTCAGTTTGTTTTTTTTTACCTAAAAACTTTCAATGTATGTTGGTAGTAATTTTCACACATGAGGAAGAAGAAGATTACTTTAAAGGGAAAGATGATATTAATTATTTCATAATAGTTAACATATTTGACAGTTATTTGCCTTGAAGCATGTAAAACAGAAGTCAATAGATAAAATTATAGAATTGTCTCAAAGTTAAATAATGTAGCAAGGAACAAAAACATGAAATTTTAAACAAGAATTTCTTTTTCTTTCCCACTCTATATATGTATGTGTATGTGTATATATTTATATATACCTGTATCAGATAATCAGATATATAATAATAATGTAATTGGGATTTTTACATTCATTTTCTTGGTGTATCACTTGAAAACAGGAAACATGGGTTTTAGGTACTGATAACTCTTTGTTAAAATCTTGATTCTGACACTTACTATGCATGTGACATTTGATGATTACTTAAGTTTTAATCTTCTGTCCCCTCTAATGAAAAGGAGAAAATAATGTCAACCTTTCAAAGTTACTAAAATGATAAAAATGGGCAATCTATGTAAAGTGGTTATTAAAGTACCTAGCTTATGGGAAGTTCTCAAAAAATAGCAGATGTGATAGAACTCATTTACTGATTACATGAAACATACTAAAGAGTAATCCAAGTAATTCACAGAAATTAACTCACTTAATCATCACGATAACCTAGAACTTCTGACATTTCACTGTTTTCTGAATGTTATCTGAAGTAAAAATAAAAACCATCAACTCTTGAACAAAACGAAGGGTATTCATACATTTTAGTCATCTAGTCAGTAATCACTGATCTCTGCAAGAGTGGCAGTTATAGATTCTGGAACCAGTGTGTCTCAGTTCAAATTCTGGCACAAATACTCATTCAATGAAGCTTAATTTAACCTCTTCTCATAAATTATGTGTAACAGAGTGATGGGTTAATATAGTCACAGTTCCTGAACATTTTCTTATGCCTTGTAGGTACTCAATAAGTGGTATTGATTGCTCTAATTATTATTACCAGTAGATGCTAGGATCTGAGTTTATTTGTCAGCATGTTAACATGCGGATATCTAATCTGGTAGGGCAAAGTAAGTATATTAGCAAATAATGCTACAAGTTGATATGGAAAAGGATGTGTGAGACACGTGGAAAATACAGATAAAAGAATGGGAAGTTCTACTGAAGGAGTCAGGGTTAGGAATTAGGATATCAGAACAATTTTAGAAGCAAGAAAAATCACAAGGTTTGACATAATCTGAAGTTACTGGAGAACTATGTAGCTGGGAATAGAATAGTAGAATGGACATTTGGCAAGATACAAAGCTTATAAATACAGGAAAGAGCTGAATCTTGGGAATTTCTATAGGGTATAGTGAATACTCTCTTTCTAGGCATTTATATGCCATTGATGCATTTTTATGTAGGAAATTACATAATCAATACTTATGTTTTCAAAGCTTTGCCTGTGAAATGTAAAAAGGTACATTTCCAGAAAGGTGAATGGAGGGAGGAAGACTAATAATAGAGGCAGAGGGAAAGTTTGACTGATTAGGAGATAAGACCTGGAGTTTACCAGTGAAAGTGGTAATAGAAAAAAATGGAAAATATATTTTAAATGGGGTGGCAGTAGAGTCGAAAGTTCTTGGCCAATAATTGATGGCTGTGTAAGGGTGAGGAGTAGTTTTCTAAAATGGTCCCTAAATTCCTCATGTTGATGGGTGAAAGCAGGCTGTATCACACACCACTTAAGTGATTTGGGAGAAGTGGGTTAGAGGATAAATTCATGCTTTGACGTGCAGGTGTGGAAGAAGCTAGTTGCAGGCTATGTGCCCATAGCTCAGGGGCACAGTCTGGCCTGGAAATAGAGGTTTTTGAGTCATCTGCCAAAAGAAAAGTCATGAAAGATGATACAGTCTTGTGTAAAGATGAGAAGAGAGGAAAGATAATTTACGATAGCTGTGTGATGCTGGGATAGTGCTAAAATGCCATTGAAGTTCATCCAAACTCAAATCTCCTGAATGAAGCATTCCCTTGCTTATGCTCTTGGACTGTACCTTTCTTAAATCTAGCTGGCTTAAGAAAGTGCAGCTAATATTTAGAAAAATAAATGGAATAGTTTCCTTTTTTAAAAAATTTGCCACTGGTGGGGTGCCCGGGTGGCTCAGTAGGTTAAGCCTCTGCCTAGGGTCCTGGGATTGAGGAGCTCCCCTGCTTAGCGGGGAGCCTGCTTCCCTCTCTCTGCCTGCCTGCCTCTCTGCCTGCTTGTGATCTCTGTCTCTCTCTGTCAAATAAATAAATAAAATCTTAAAAAAAATTTGCCACTGGCATTTAACATTTTGGCTTTAAATTTGAGCTTTATACAAAAAGTGTTTTTGTACTGTCTGTATAACATTGGTATGAAAGTGAAATATATTTTAATACAATTTCCAAGTATATTTTAACACTTAAGTATATCTGAAAATCAAGTTAATACAGCTTCCCCAATGACTTTCATTTGGACCCCAGATTGAAAGAATCAACTCTTAGACTCAAGAGCAAGAAAAAAGAAAATTTGGGAACATTTGGGTAATCTAGAAATAAATCATGAAAAAAGTGATGAATAGCAATCTGCTCACTTTCTTTTTAAAACCAATTTAGATAGAAGCTGCTGAGGTCAGGTCTATTTTCCCCAATCAAATTGATGAGCTATTTTAAGCACACTTCTCATGGTTCATTCATATTCTTACTGCATTCACATTCACAATTGCTAGGTGATTGATCACCTGTGGATATATAATAATAAAGTTAAGTGTTCCAGATCTTGAAGATGTGTATCTGCTCTAGGCTACACACTGCTGCCAGAAATTGTTTCTAAATCAAGCAAGTGTCTTAAAATGCCATATATATCCCATTAAGTGATGATGATAGATTATCATCTGTCACTTGCGAAGCCCTACAATGTACACTGTACCATGTGTATACCATTCTTACAATTTTATCACATTTGTTTTACACATATTACAGATGTAAAGTGTGAGAGGTGAAATTGAAGTTTCGTAGTACTCCCTTATGGTAGTGTTCCTGTTTAGTAAGAACCAGACCAAAATATAAGCCCTGTTTCCAAAGTCAAAAATTTTTTCATTATGCCTTTTATATACTTAAGATGTAAATTATCTAAAATAAACTTCATCCTTCTCAGTAGACTAAATAAAATACCCTGTTACCCACCCAATTATCGATCAGAAATCTGAGGCAGCCTTGATACTTGCTTTTCTCTATAGTCTCCAATCCACTTTATGAACAAGTTATGGTATTTTACCATCTAGAATATGAGTTGTTTCCTTCCATCCTTTTCAGACCTCCTTTTTGGGGGCTAAAAGAGGGGCCTTACGTCTTCTTTGTTTTATTCCTATCCTAATTGCTTTCTCTCCCTCTAATAAGACACTATTATACTCCAGTCTTCACCCTATATTAAAATAATCTTTAGGGATGCTTGGGTGGCTCAGTGGGTTAAGCCACTGCCTTCAGCTCAGGTCGTGATCCCAGGGTCCTGGGATTGAGTCCTGCATCAGGCTCCTTGCTCAGTGGGGAGCCTGCTTCTCTCTCTGCCTCTGTCTGCTTGTGCTCTGTCTCTCTCTCTCTCTCTCTCTGACAAATAAATAAAATGTTTTTAAAAAATAAAATAATCTTTATAGGGCACCTGGGTGGCAGAGTTGGTTAAGCATCTGCCTTCAACTCAGGTCATAATTCCAGAGTCCTGGGATCCAGTCCTGCTTAGGGCTTTCTGCTGGGCGGGGAGCCTGCATCTCCCTCTACCCCTCCATGCTACTTGTGCTCTCTCTCTCTCTCTCTCTTTCATGCTTTCTCAAATAAATAAATAAAGTCTTCAAAAAATAAAATGATCTTTATAAAAAAATCTTTATGAAAAATACTTCATTTCTTAAAATCAAGTGTTTGTGTTTATTGCCTTGATGATGAAGTCAGAATACTTTAACATGATATTTAAATTCCACCATTTCTAGTCCTGACACACACACTCACCTATGTCCTGACTCCCAAACTTACATGATCCAGTTTCACTAACTACTTAGTTCATATTATAGTTTCATGACTTGAAGGTTTTGTTTATGCTGTTCCATTTACCCAGAAATGATTCCTCATTCCTCCTACTTGCACACATCTACTTGCATTTCAACATTGAGGCAAAGTGTTCTATCATCTGTGAAACTTCCCTTGCCTCATACTTGGCCTCTTATTTGCCTTGTAAATATTCTAACATTCTCTATAAAAGATTTATATTTTAATATCTGTCTTGACACAATTGATTATACATTTCTTGAAAAGATATTTTTTTCTGACCACCTAGCATAATCTTTGGCTGTGGAAATAGTTATTAGATGTTATTGAATGAACAAATGAAGGTATCTTCATTCCAGATTAACCTCACTTTCATTATTCTTTCTATGGGAATACTTAACAGAATTATCTCTATTTCTTTGGGAAATATGTACATAGAATAATTATTGCAAAATTATTTTTTATGTTATCAGAAGGAACATCAAGATAAAGGTGTCTTGGATCCTTTTTCAACAATTTTATGATATAATGAAGGTTTAGATATGTCTGTTACAAAATATAACAAAACAAGACTAGTGTACCTAGTAGATAGATAAAATTATCAGTAGTAAAAATAATAAATGTAGATTATATGGTAGTAGACAGGTAGAAATGAAAGTATATTTGTTGGAGGTGTTCCTATAACATTGTCTTGTAAAAAACATTGTCTTGAAAAAACAGATTAGCCAGTTGGATATATAAGGGGAATAATATTGATCCAGGGATAAAGATAAAAAAATCAGAACCAGGCAAGGAAAACAGGAAGTGGAAAAAGATCTAGTAAACTGCATGAGTGTCCAATGCAGTGAAGTGGAAGATAAGTTTAAAAAACTCGTAGGATTAATTTTGGAAAATCTTGCATTGTAGGCTGGGCAGTTTTGACTTAACCTTGTACATATTTAGAAGCCATCAGTGGTATTGGATCAAAACAGTGAAAAGACTGTGTTTTTGTTTTGGAATTAAGAAATTTCATAACACTGAGTAGAGAAAATGGAGAGAAGAGAAACAGGAGGTGATCTGTTGGTTAATTATTACAGTAGACTAGGCAAGGATTATTGGGACTTAAATGGCATAGCAAGAATGGTAATAAGCAGCAAGATGATTGTAGACAGTTATTGAAATTGAATTGATGTTTTAAATATATATTGAATATGAAAAGTGAGAAAAAGTGAAGATGCAATAATTTTTAGTCGGTCCAACAATTAATTATTGATCAAATATAAGCTGTTAACTCAGAGAAATATAGATGGTGCTACTTAATAAAGCCAGACATATAAAAAGAATGATATGAATGATATAAAAAGAATGAAATGAATGATAAACTGAGATTTTAGTATTTTGAGTTGTAGTTTCAACAGGATGATCATGTCAAGTAAAAAATTAAAAAGTTAGGTCATAGATGTTCAATTTACATCCAGCACATTTAACAGCACAACTTGCAAATATAGGATTTGGATAAATGGCACCATCTACCCACTTCCTTTAATTAAATAGAAATTATAAAAGACATCGTATTTGAAGTTTAACCAAAGAAAACAAGAAAAGCACAGTTGAGTTTTATATTATATGCCCTTGATAGTATTTATTGTAGATCTTAAGGTAAAATATTTCAAAATGTGAATTAAAATAATTAAAAAAAACATAAACCTTCTAAGAATTCCGAGATAACTAGTTTAATAAATATTGGCCTAGAAGAAATTGTTACAAGTTGAAATACTATGGCATAAAATGTTAAGACCTTCTCACAATGCCTCTTTACAAAGTGTTGCAAGTTTTAAGCATCTATATTCTGTTTCTCTGATAAACCTCATCACCACTATACTTTGCCCAGATGTTATCTTTAGGCCATCTATTTTTGATAACCAAGTGACCTCTTCCCTCCACCCCTACACACATCTTACTTTACTGTTTTGGTCACACATTTTGTGACCAAACTAAGTGTCTATAAGATATATCATCTCTGCTAAATATTAGAATGTCATACTCATCCTTTTTCAAACAGCAGTAAATTTTTCTACATATTTGTCTGTTTTTTTGTGTGTGTGTGTGGTTTTACTTTATGACCATTCATAATGGAAAGTGTTGAAATGGAAGTAAGGAAATAGGAACCAAATGATATTTTCTATGTTTGGTTCACTTGAGTCTGCAGTGAAATACACACATGTAAATATCACATAAGTAGCTAAAGTTCCATGTGGAACTTCATATTTTCACATATTAATGATACGTTTTTTGCAAGGTAATCCATATAAGTAACATTGTAGCTCTCCATGCATTGACAAATGTACTTATTATTTCAATGAGAAAGTAACACAGGATAGAACTAAAACATAGCACTTTTATTCTGAGTTTTAAAATATAGGGCTTAATTTCCTTATAGACATAATCATCTGGAACGCAAAGATTTTTTAATTTGCAAGAGCTATGCTCCAGGTATGTGGGAAAAAATGCCATGATCTTAAAAATCTGATCTTGCAACATCAAGATCAAGTTAACGATGGATTAAGGATGCATCATCCTTCAGCTATACATTGAATAGGGACATTTTGGCTTTGCATATAGCAATAATTCTTATGCTTTACATGCAGGAAAGAAAAACTTAAAAAATGGCAAATTTAATTAAGAGGTTTGAAGTCACATTTGAAATTTTCAAGTCTTTGAAGGCTGGAGGAGGATGTTTTTACTTTTACTTGTAAAATTTTAAAGTTAATTCAGTTGAGTGAATATCAAAGAATAAAGCAGCACAAAACAATCCCCCCAAAACTCTATTCTTTAAAAACCTAAGTCCTTTAATACTTTGCTGTTTTAAGTCAAATCATAAATTGCAAGCCCAGAATAAACTGACTGATGAGAATCCCTCTGATCCAAAAGCCAATCAGTATTATTCCTGCTTCTGATAAAGCCAATGAAAATTCCCAATTTCTGTGTTCTATAATATGTATAAGACCTAGTCCATCACAGAGAAAGGCAGTCCCTTAACCAACAAATTTAATAAATTCTGTTTTTCTTTAATTAGTTATCTTTTTTTTTAACATTTTAAGTCAACACTACACCCACCATGGGATTCGAACTCATAACCCTCAGATCAGAGTTGGCATGCTCCACCAGGTGAGCCAGCCAGGCACTGCTGGTTTCATTATCTTGAACCTTCTTTTCTTGAAACCATCTCTGAATCTCTCAGGCAAACTCAGTCACATATTTCCCTAGATTGGCTCTAGCCAGTCCTCATATTTTAAATGCATCTATTTTAGTTACTACATAGTAAACACAGTATCATTGTAATATCATGATTATATATTACATGTTTGAGGTCTTATTTAACCTAAAAATAATACTTGCATGCAAATAGCTATGAGCTATAGCTAATGTATTTCTAGACACATCTAATAAATTATGTTTATTGAAATATGCATGTGCTTATATGGACATATTGCAGGGAAAGAAAAGAGACATGGTGACTTTAGGGTAGTATCTTTGATTTAGAAGAAATATGAGGTAAATAAAACTAAAGAAGAAAAAAAATCAATATTTTCAGCTAAGTGGAGGAATGATAAAAGAGTATAATGTCATCAGTATGAGAAAAGAGAAGATGCCAAAGACAGTGTGGCCGATCATGCCCAAAAGTCTAAAGAGAAATTAGATAGGATAAAGGACCATTTGGTGTGGAAAAGTATTGTTGGCAATTTTGAGGGAGTGTTTCTTATAGAGTTAATTGGGAAAAGCAGGACTACAACTGATGCATGAGTAGAGTTAGTCTAGGACAGTTTTTTTGTATAAAAGTGTTAGTGAAGAAAAGGAGATAAAATAAGAGTTGCAACTACAAGGACTTTATTTTATAAAAAAGAAAACTAGTAAAGAGTCCAGAAGCATCCAGTTTAATTCAGGAAAACAATTTCTTAAGAAGTGGCCTTCTTGGGGTGCCTGGGTGGCTCAGTGGGTTAAAGCCTCTGCCTTCTGCTCAGGTCATGATCCCAGGGTGCTGGGATCGAGCCCCGCTTCGGGCTCTCTGCTCAGTGGGGAGCCTGCTTCCTTCACTCTCTGCCTGCCTCTCTGCCTACTTGTGATCTCTGTATGTCAAATAAATGAATAAAATCTTCAAAAAAAAAAAAAGCGGCCTTCTTTGTGGAAGATGTGACCATGTGAGTAACTTCTTGCTAATGAGAGAAAAAAAATCAGAAGTAAGACTTCAGGCATATTTCCTTGAAAAGGCGGGGCCATAATCCTCTCCTCCCTTTTTTCTTTTGATAACTTAAGGTTCTGTTACAAAAGACAAAGACAAATATTGTAAAAGGTTAGACAATAGTCTGCAAATTCTGCACCTTTGCTCTTCACATTTCCATATATTACCTCTTTTCTGATAAAGAGAACCTACTTATAATATCAACTAAACCAAGGGAATAATTTCCCCAAACCTCCCTCAGAACAAACTTGGGTCTGAGTGTCATGTAATCCTCCCCATCAGCTATGGATATGGGATATGGTACATCCTGAGATGAACTAATGAACTAAAAGTTCAATTATCTATCCTCATATATCCAATACATCACATTAGAAAAGAAAAATGATAATTATAATAAAAAGAACTTCCATTTGGAAAGAAACGATTGGAATGTCACAGTGGTCAGTACTTTTAACACTAAGATCTTGCTAGCTGGAGTGGAGCACAGTGAGGTGCTTAGCTTGTCTAGCAGGACTCCCTCGTCTTTCGCTTCTGGTTCTGTCTTCCTGGAAGTCATCCTTGCCCACTGTCCTTTATAGTCTCATCTGAGGTAGACTTTGGGAAATAATGCTTCCCGGATATGGAACTTTGGGCAATGTAGGGCTTGCTTTGTGAACTGGGCGAACTGCCTACAAGTTCCTTTGGTATAGTTACCTCACGACCTTAAAAGTACAAGAGCTCCTCTGTCTTAGCTTTGATCAGACCCATAGGAAAATTACCACCCAAAGGCCTGAAGCTTGAGTATTCTTGTTTTTTGAAATGCTGTCTCTGTGCCCTGCTCACCTCTCCTCCCTTCAATTGAATGACAGCTCTCCTAAGGCCTTGGAAACACAGTACATTTAATCTGATTTACTCAGAGTGCTGGATCCCGTTGTCTTTCAGCAAACGTTTGACAAAAAGCAAGCACAAGCCCAAAAGTAAAATAAAACTGTGCCTCCAGTCTTAACTCCTACTTAGATGCAGTTCTGCAGCCACTTTTCATTACTGCTTCAGTACTTTGGAACATAGCTGCAATTGATTTTTAAGCCTTGGAATGCTTCAAATCATGTAACTTATGGGCAACTTAGGTTGCAGTCCTCAGGACTTTTGTAGCCATGTACTTTTCCATTTTTGCTTAAGAGAAAATACTTCTAGGTTTTTTGAAATATCCCTTTCTTTGGGATGTTTCTAAAACCACAGGAAACAACCTAAATAGGCCAGGATTATTAATTTTTCCTTCTGTTTCCCTAACAGCCTAAGCACACAGTCTGTCTTCTAGCTAGTTTACAGCAGGAAATAATCTGTTTTGCCAACCCATGTTGTGCATTAGACATTTTTACAGCTGTCAGTATCTAAACCTTTGCCACCCAGCTCCTGCTTACCTTCACCAAGCCAAAGCATTCTTTGTTTTGACATTCATTCATTCATTGGAAATATATCCATTTTTTTAGGTTGAAATTTTCATTTGCATACAAATTATCTGGGAGCCTATGGAAAGTCAAATTCTGAATCAGAAGTTCTGGTGTGGGGCCTGAGACCTATTTCCAACAGAAGCCCCACTGATACCAGTACTGCTAGTATACATACCACACTTTGATTAACAAGATTAGTGTGCCACACTACTTACAACTAGTAATTACTGTATTTAGCAATATTCTCAATTTAAGATAGCCAGATTTAATTTGGGCAGTTCAAATAAGGGAGAATGCATAGTTGAAGCATACTCCCAGGATGATCTGGAGGACTGTTTAAACAGACAGTCATCTGAGGCTTCACGGACAAATCCTAAACCACCCATAGGCCTTGGTCATAGAAGGAGTTGCTGCCTTTGCAAAAATATAAGGGAGAATAATATTAAATTTGGCACCATAAATACTGATTCCAAACCATGTGCCTCTTCAAAAATCAGAAGCTGCTACCCTAGTTCTTGGCTTCTGAACATCAACTCTGTCATAATCCATAACAGCAAAATGGATTTTCAGCTCCCTGACCCTCTCAGTGCATAACTAATAATGAATCCGAGTTTCATGAGAGTGCATCTGATTGGCAAAATGTAAGCAGCTCATCCTTCTAAAGAGCCACAGACCTGATCGGGGAAAAAAAAAAAAAAAGATAGAAATACAGTTTTTACCTTTCTACTTTCTTCCCCTCAGGAAGTTGGCATGGAGGTGTGATAGACAGTTCATAACATTAATTCTATCACAGGCAAGTTTTCCAAGGGATAATGTTCTGTATTTGCTTAAATGATTACTGTAAGAAAGAAAATGAGAAAAAGTCAAGTGGATTGATATGCAGATATTCCATAAATTAATATAAAATGATAGTTTTAAAAGTCAGAGACATCTGTATTTACAAATAAAGGGAGAAGAACAATGAATTATTTTAATCAAAGGAACTATTTATGGCAAAAGTAGTAAATAGATGTCTTCCTAAATATAACAGTTTAAAGGATTTTCCCTTATGACAGCATATGGATGGTTAAGGTTTATAACTATACATTACTAAATCAGTCTTGAGATTTATAATTTGTATAAGCTTGGTTTAAATAAATGATCGTTTCAAATCTTGAGATCTCTAAAAATATTTAATGTTTATTATACATACCAGATATTAGCAACCAAAATTTGCATGTCTTCACTCAGAGAAGAGGAGCTTTGTAGACCAATAGTTGTTTTGTGATAGTTATTCACGGGCATATGCTATCATGTTTGTTGCCCAAAAAGATTATGCATGTAGAACAGAAATGTATCCTAAAATTTGATATTTTGGAGTGATTTCTTCTCATTTTTTTTCTGCTTTCAGTTTATGCTTTTACAAATATACATTGCTTTATTTGCAAAGGAAACTTCACCGAAACAGGAAGTAGTAAAACCCAACTGTTAATTGTTCTGATTTACTATGAATTAACATATTTATCAAATAATACAGTTGATGAAAATTTGGACAACAGTTTTGAGATTTAAACATTTTATAAATTCCCCTTATGTCATAGTCATATTTTATTTTTATAGAACCAGCTGCATACTGTTTACTACCTAAGCTGAATACTTCAACTGTTAAGTTTTTGCATACTTTACTGATTGAAATGAATATATTAGTAGTTGAATTTGCATATACCCTGATTGCCCTGAATATTGTGCAAGTGTATATGTTAAGTACAAAAAAAGTCCAAGTAGTTACTTCTATTATGGAGATTTGAAGCCCACGATATAAAATTAACCTAGACATGAATATTTGGTGAGATTCCTTTACTGTTCTCTTAATCTGTTATTAATAGGAAAGATTATTCTTTAAAGCCTTTGAGTGGCATTATTGGTCACTTTAAAATAAAACTGTTGTTTTGATTACTGTTGTCAGTAATTCATGATGAATGCCTGATTGCTTAAAAAAAAATGAAAGAAAAAAACCTCTTTAGCAATATATCTTCTTTTGTTGTAATATTGATATCATGGGGATATAAGGTCTATTATATATCTTTTATGTAATGCAATTTAACTGAAATTTTATTAATGTAATTTCTATGAACATATGAATTGGAGGGATGAAAATATTATTAATTTAGTTTGTACTGTGTGCCAAATGACCAAAAATAGTTTTGCTTTAATTCTTTTAGCAGCTGCCATTGTTTCACAGATGAGGAGACTCAGAGATATAAAGCCCTTGAAAGTTACACACCAAGTATTGGATCTGAGACTATAATCTGGAACCATCCAAATTAAAATCCTCTATTGTCTAGTGTATTATTTATACCCTAGACGAAAAGAGAGTCTTTTTAGAGTCAATACTCTGTCACTAACTAGGTCTGTGTTATTGAACAAATCACTTTGTGTCTATTTCTGAAGTTGAGTTAATATTTATCATTCATACATCACATAATTTCTTAAAGGGCATGAAATAGAGCAAATTGGGGCTTTTCGAAAATCATAAAGCACTCTTTATTTTAAGGTATCTAGAATATGTATACCAGTCAGTTGATTTTTATCATAATATAAAAACAGGTTTTTAAAACTGAGGGTTGCCGGGGGGAGGAGAGTGGGGAGAGGGTGGTTGGGTTATGGACATTGGGGAGGGTATGTGCAATGGTGAGTGCTGTGAAATATGTAAGCCTGATGATTCACAGACCTGTACCCCTGGGGCTAATAATACATTATATGTTAATAAAAATTTTAAAAAATCATATTGGAAAATATAAAAAAAACAAAACAGGTTTTTAGTAAGGGTATATCTACTATGAGTGAGGAGTGAGTAGAACTTACCATGTTCGCCAGTACTCATTATATAATTTAGGAGCAGAGAGGTAGTGATTCACCTGCAGAGTGATGTTCCCATATTTGCCACAATCCTTGACATTGTTGCCTTCTCATATGTTGTTTCCTTTATTTGGAAGGTCCTTTCTCCCTTGTGCCTTGTAAACTCGGATCTTTCTTTCCGTTTATGTCCCTTTCCCCTGAAAAGACTTTTCTGATCAATCTCAATGTATATTACATCCCTCTTGCTGAAGCACTGTGTACATATACCATCATGGCATTTGTAAAACTTTCACATGATTGTTATTCTGTCTGTGAATCTTTCCAGTCTGAGCATCTCTGGTAAACCATAGTGCCCCAGAATATTACCTGAGTAAGTGAAAGTGCTACTGTCTCAACTATGATACAGCCATAATTAGGTTGTGTATATCCTTGTTTAACTTTATGTGATATATGTTGTGGTAGAAAACACATAACATGAAATCTACACTCTTAGCAAAATTTTTTAGTGTTCAGTACAGTACTGTTAACTATAAGCATAAAGTTTTACACCATATCTCTAGAACTTTTTCATTATGCATAACCAAATTTATATACCTTAAGAAATTTTGTGAAGAAAATAACGTATGAGTAAGAATGTATGAGCATAATTTTGGTTGAGTCAGATTTTTCAATTTTTTTTCTTTGGAAAAAAGTTTGCTATAATATTGTATGATATCGTAACAGTATATATCACAAATCAATATTATACATGCACATAAATATGTGCATTTGAGTTTTCTATATAATTTCTATAGATAAGATATATGATATATTAAGAATTATAGAAATGTATTTTGGGGTAAAGAAAGAAAAAATATTAAAAAGATGTATTTAGGGCACCTGGGTGGCTCAGTGGGTTGAGCCTCTGCCTTCGGCTCGGGTCATGATCTCAGGGTCCTGAGATCAAGCCCCATGTCGGGCTCTCTGCTCAGCGGGAAGTCAGCTTCCCCTCTCTCTGCTGCATCCCTGCCTACATCTCTGTGTTGAATAAATAAAATCTTAAAAAAAAAAAGATGTATTTAAATAAATTTGCTTATTTTATAATGATAAAATAATTTTTATTTTACAAAGTAATTTGTTTATATCATTTAAAATTACAAAATAATTTAATTTTACAAAGTAGTTAATGTAAGTCGTATCACAAATTTGGCACTTGAAAATTCCCTCTAACATTTATAGTAATTGAACTTAAAATGTGAGCCAATGGGAGTAGAAAATGATAAATCCAGAATTTAAACATTCAACTTTTGTCAGTAATGACTAAGGCATGATTAATAAATTGTACTACATTTAGAGCTAAATTATTAAATCAGGCTGCCTAATCAGAAAATCAAGCTGAACAAACTATAGTGCAGTTTAAAACTCAGCAATTGTAACTTCAAAGTGTTTAGCTGTATCAGTGGAATTGGTGGTTGAATCATGAAATGTGCAGTGCAATTAGTTGAGTATGAAAATCCCACAGTGTTACAATATGGAAATGAATCAGCAAAGCTTCCTGGTGATTGCTAAATACCTGACTACTTCCTCAGTAACTATAGTTCTTGAATAATTCCCTAAATAAATATGGAAATAAAGTTTAATGAAGTGAAATAGTGAATATGAGGTAGTCTTTGATAAATTTGGGAAAATTTATATAACTTGAAAGTAACTGGCTCATTTTCTTTTATGTATGTCCACTGATCTACAGGGCCTACTGGTATTTACTGCATATTATTTGTGTTCTTTTAGAATGTTTTTTTTGTTTGTTTGTTTTGTTTTGTTTTTATTTGTTTGTTTTTTTTTTTTCTGTCATTAAATGTTTCCCACTAGGAACAAAAGGTGAGAGTTCCCTCATTCAGAAGAATTAACTCATAAAAATATAGTATTTGTATTCATCAACTTAATAGAGTTATTAACTATACTAGGTATAATTTGCCACCCCCCCTTAAAAAAGTTAAAACTTCTTAAGACCTTTACAAATGAAAGACTAAACATTTGACTTATTTTGGAGATTCAAAAAAGAATTCCCAGAGATTGGAAATCTTGGCTACAGAAATTTTTATATGTGTTGAAGTTTGGAAAAATATTATTTTTAAATTTTTAAATTTAAGATTAAATTTAAAGTTTTTAAATTTTCAGATAGGAAGTGTGGAGGAGCTGCATTTGTGAATATTTGGAAATTCAAAAGCTATACAATATGTGTGATGTTTTCTTTTACTTCAAAATTTATGTCTGCAAGTTTAAGTTCTGTACTTGAGATAATTTTCCCAATATACTTAATCTTCAGCTAGACTAGTTAGCTGTCAGATGTCATTGTTCTTTCAACTGACACTTCATGTCCTGGAAAAAATTATAAAATCATCTTAATATGACCAAATTCTAAATAAGCACACATTATTTTTCAAGGAAATCTAACATTTTGAAATAGTTAAGCATTTGATGCTATTGCCACAAACTGTACTTTAAACGTACATATAAAGAATGGATATTTGGAATGAGAAGGATTTTCAGGTCTTCTCCCTAAACCTTCAGACTGGGGCAACAAATTCAAATGCTTATGGGATCCAGGCAGGTTATTTTTAAAAAGTGGAATTGGAAGACACAGTAGGAACTGAGGAGCTTTCTGAAAATTATAATTAGGTCTGACCCAAAGAGAAAAATGACCATATTTGAGCTGAATGTTGCCCTTTGATCTAACAGAACAAGCAGTTCCAGGGCTGCCATTTTTTAAGGAAAAAAAAAAAAAATCTGATTTTTTTTGAAGCCATTAATATAGAGGCTGCTTTTCGGCAAGCAGGCTCGAACAATGGAGTGCGGAAGGGGCCACAGCAACCACCTGGCTAAATACACAGAGGCCTGTCAGGTGACCCACCCCGAAACATCCATAGGCCCTAACTAACCAAAGGGCTACTTACAAAGAGGCACAGTTACCAAAAGAGGGGGAATGTCATATGTTGCCATACCTCCTTCACCTTCCACTTTTAAAAACAGTTCCCAGGGAAGCCTGGGTGGCTCAGTTGGTTAAGCCTCTGCCTTTGGCTGGGGTCATGATCCTTGGGTCCTAGGATTTAGCCCCAGTTCTGGCTCCCTGCTCAGAGTGGGGTGGGGAGTCTGTCTCCTCCCTCTTCTTCTGCCGCTCCCCCTGCTTGTGTGCGCACGCGCGCGCTCTCTCTCTTACTCTCTCTCTTGCTCGCTCGTTCAAATAAATAAAATCATAAAAAAAAAAAAAAGATAAAAAACAGTGCCTGCCCACCGCCTCCTTGCAGACAGCCTCTTCTTTGCAGTCCTGCCCACATTCCTTTGCAGCATATTCACTAAACTTCACCACAGGCTTCTACCAGATCCTCACTCCATATTTGGGGGCCCCCATCCCATCAAAGGCCCTATATTTAAGTATTGCCTACTCATTTATTCTTTTAAAGAAATAAGTGTATAGTCCAAATATAACACATCTGTTTATCAGTTTATAAATTTTCTATAAATGGAATTTTATTACGGATGGCATCTTCTTTTTTTGGACTTTTATTTTTTTTAAGTTTTCATTTAAATTCTGGTTAGTTAGCATATAGTGTGATACCATTTTCAGGAGTACAATTTAGTGGTTCAACATCATCTTTCAACGCAGTTACAGACATTAGGTGTTGATTACTTCATGAGGCAGTTCCTGTAATTAATAGTCAACTTTGTTAGATGCCTTTTCTTACCAAGGACTAAGAAATCTAAAATAGAAAGGTCAAAAGATGATTCAATTCATCCTTTTCTTTTATATGTGAAAACTGAAAATCAGGAAATGTAAACTGTACACATAAAGTAATGCAATGGTTTAATAAGAGATCCAGAAAGGAAAGCCATGAAAATGCAGTAAGCACTACCCTGTGAGATAGCTCATGGTGGATGTCCCCATCAATAATCCTTGTAATATAGACATTCTTAGTTACATTTTTGCAAATGAATAAACAACTTTAGGTCAACTGCCCGTTATTACATAGTAACTAAGTAGCAGACTAATCATCTGAACCACATTTCCTAGTTCCCAGGCTAACTCTCCATATTGTGCTACCAATTGTTGCATTGAATTTCAAAAATCAGTTTGGAAAAGTTTAAGATTAGGGGTCTTCATACTGTTCCCCCTTGACTATTTATATTGATTATTGTTTACAGTAGACACAGCTGAATTGATGTAAATTGAGGAGGGCTTTTGTGTATTTCAGTCATTATAGACATAGACGAAGGACTACAGTACTGATCATTGGTTAAACCTAAAGACATACCACTGTTATTTCCTGATGGGCACAAAGGAGCAAGCAAGAAAGCCATTTAGACCTAGTTTCTCCAAAATAGGCCTCAGCAGGTGTTGCTGCCAAATATCATTCTAGTCCCTATGGTACATCCTAGCTGGGTTGCACACCAGAGAGCCTCAGCTGACAATAGACATCCAGTGGGAGTGTGCCTGCTGGTGCAGAGCAGCCATTTTCCCTGCATTCAGGACCTGCTCGTTGATATGACAGAAGACACCCTAAGTGAACTGTTAAAATTTAACACAATGCTTAGGTTTGCAATCCTTAAGCTAAATACACTTAACAAACCTCTGGGGTTAATATATAGTCTTAGTACTGGTGTCTGTCATCCAAATTAAGCAGATACCATGTAATATAATTGAACCATAATTAAAATATATTTATCAAACTCAGATTTATGACATACTTAGAAGAAGCGTTAAGAATAGAATTAATATGCCAGTGGTGTCTGCTGTGCTAAAAATTAATTTTGGCACATTTTAATAAATTTTATGAAAATTTATCTAAATTTGGCCACTCATTTTATCATGCCTCATTATTTTTTCCTTCCTTAGACAACAATTAGCAATGTTTTATTTATTTTAATATATGTAAATAGTCTCTCTCTTTGTATTAGAATCCTGATGAGATGAAGGCAGAGGTCTTGTCTGATTTGTTGATCATAAAGCTTGGAATCAGAGTTTAATAAAAAATAATGGATCATTAATGAAGCAAAATAAAACATAGAAGTTGAAAGAAGTTAAAGGAGTGTTATGTAGTCATTCTTCTCTCAGGAGAGAGTTTAGATAGTGATGAATATATCAAAATTGACAAAAAATTAAAGTTACCCACTAAGAAACTAAATAGTATTTAGAAATTTCAAAGAGTTGGAAAAAATAAACAGGAACAATTTAAGAAGGTAGAAAGGCAAAGGAAAAGCAGCAAACTTGCTATGAAATTAATTTATTTAAACCCTAAATTGCTAGGGTCAGTGGGAAAGAACAGAGGGAAAATACTTCCTATAGGCTCCATTGAGTAAGAATAACTGGGAAATCAAGACAAGATGTAGTAATGGTAAATAGTTGTAATAGACAATGGGTTAAATTTCAGACACCTAATCGCTCATGTATTATGAATCTAAAAAGTAGCGAGCATATAAGTAAGATAAATCGTATTTGATTTAGTCTAAATGAGAGGAAAGTTCAAAATTTCTCTTTATGGCCAGCAAATATATTTTTACTTGTTCTAGATCTTAATCTCCCTTTTTGTAAGTCTTAAATGGTTATATATATAACCCATTATGGTATTTTAGCTCCTGCCTCCTTAAAATTCTAGGGTGAATTCTAATTAGATCATCGTTCAAGTCCAAGATCCATATACTTCACTGTAAAAACTCTTTACCTTGTGTAATATACGCTTTCTTCTCCAATGCTCTGTAGCTTAGTTTTCCCCATCTTTCTTCCAAATTGATCTTACAAAAAAAATTAAATAAAAATGAAAAGAATTTGAGTTGTCAGGCTCCCATCCTAGTTTATTTTTTTTCTATTTCTCTCACAGTGTTCTAAATATATTATTTAGATACAAATCTTTTCAAATCTCCCAGCAATATTTCTATTCTTAAACAAAATCATCTTCATCATCTTTCTCCCAGAGCTTCTCTGTCTAATCAATATCTGCTCATCCTTTTGTAGAAGTAAAAACTTCTTTACCTAAAAGCCATTTGGCTTAAGGCAAGAAACTAGCTAGAATCTCTTGTTACTTTGGATTCCTAAGAAGTCTGGTACAAAATCCTTTAGACAAATTAATATTTATTTTCTCCTTTGTAAAGCCATGCTTAAAATTTAAAAAAAAAGTAAAATAATCTATCTAGTAGCATCTTATTGATTCATGCATTATGCATGTGATTTTTATTTTTTTTAAAGATTTTATTTACTTATTTGACAGGGATCACAAGTAGGCAGAGAGGCAGGCAGGTTGAGAGAGAGGAGGAAGCAGACTCCCTGCTGAGCAGAGAGCCCAATGTAGGGCTCCATCCCAGGACCCTGGGATCATGACCCGAGCCAAAGGCAGGAGCTTTAACCCACTGAGCCACCCAGGGGCCCCACACATGATTTTTATATACAGAACATGAACATCTAATAGGTCACTGTTGGCTATGGTAGCATGAAAATGCATCTGTCAGACCTCTAACTGCAGGAACTGAAACTGAAGCTATAGCATTCTGAAATTCATGGCCATGTTTGTACCAGGTCAAGGCTTCTCATAGGCTGGTTCCAGCCAATGGTTACGTACAGCAGTAATACTAAATCAGATCCATTCCTAGAAAATGAATAGTCCTCAGAAGGCTAACATTGGCTTAAGGAGTCCTCGTTAGACTTGCCAAATTTTTTAATAACTGCAATACAGTCTAGGATTCTCCCACTTAACCATCTTTCCCTCTCTCTCTCATAAGACTCAGACCGGCATTGTGCACTTGACACCTCTCCCAGCTATCTTAGCGTTCTCTGTTTTGCCTCACAAGCCTCTCTTCTCATAAATCTCTTGAATGTATAGTCCCATTTGGCATCTGCTCCTTAGGAGATCTGGACTTCCACATGGGCTTAATCCTTTTGTGTTGTCAACAACGACTGCCTTAGAAAGCAAACAAATAAAACATAGAAATTGTGTATAATTCTTCTCATATGAAAAATGCTTTGCAGAATTCTGATGAAACATGGTGGATACATAGATATATTTTTGCTCTGTACTGGAATTCTGTGACAATGGCAAATTGAATTAAAGGCAGATAATCATATATAACAGAGTGAAAAATGAGATAACAGCATTTTAGAGATATCAGTTAACTTTGGAAATTAGAAGGCAGGTGGGGCAATTACATTAATTAACAGAGTGAAGAAAGTGTCAAAAGTGATGCCAGTTGGGCGCCTGGGTGGGTTGGGCCTCTGCCTTCAGCTCGGGTCGTCATCTCGGGGTCCTGGGCTCGAGTCCTGCGTCGGACTCTCTGCTCGGCGGGGAGCCTGCTTCCTCCTCTCTCTCTCTCTCTCTGCCTGCCTCTCTGCCTACTTGTGATCTCTCTCGGTCAAATAAATAAATAAAAATCTAAAAAAAAGAAAAAAGTGACGCCAATTTAAAAAAGCCTCTTTAATTTAGATTTGCATCTGTAATAGGGAGTTGGTAATAGTACCAACTTCTTTATGTTCTTTTAAGGAGAAATTGAGTTAATGCATGTGGATCACTTAGAAACTAAAGGACTTTGCTCATAGTAAATATTCTATAAATATTAACTGCTATTAAACTATTATTCTATCAAATTCAAAAACTTTCACTTCTGTACTAGAACAACTGCCACATAAAATATATAAAGTCTCAAAAAATGATGAGGGAAGCGCCAGGGAAATAGGGGTACGTAGCCTCTTAGAAGGCTGGGAGGCCTATGAGGTAAAGATTTAAAAGCTGGTACTTCTGCAAATTTTATGTATATCTATATTTCAATTATGTAACAAACAACAGAATCATAAAAAAGTGACTATAAGACAGAATAGTATTTAATTTTCTTTACAAATATTGTAACAACAACAACAACAAAAATCCTGAAAGCTACCACTTCTTTCAAAGAGGCTTGTGAGAAGTGAGAAAGGCAATGTCTGTGGCTGACTGTGAAAGGTTGCTGCCCATGAAAGCATATTGTGAAAATATCAAGTCTTCTCATCAACAAAGAGTTCTATATTCAGGCCCAGGAAATCTTTTCTCTTCTCTGCATACATTTACTCCAGCATTCTTCCAAAACCATTATTTCTGATACCTTAAAATTACCTTCATTTCATTATTGCCTCTGTTAATTATATTACCAGTGATTCCTTAGAGAAGCTTCAAATCTCTTCTGCTAGATTTGCAGGACAAGTAAAGCAGCAATTCATAACTAGTCAACAAAGGCAAGGAGAGGTCATAGGCTATGTTGGGAGGCATGTTGAGTTGTTGGGGTGAGGGGGGTACGGTAAGGGCAGTGCTCCAAGCAGCAATGCTCATTACCAAGATCACACTTCAGTTCTCATTCAGGTGGCCGACTGGAAAGTACGAAATGGAAAGATACTTTCTAAAGTTTATGATTTGTTACTTTACAACTAACTAGTTCTAAAATCATTTCAAATAATAAAAACAAAATTGATCAATTTTCTAAATGGAAGAAAAAGCAATACGTGTTATTAGCCATATATGGTCTGTGCCCGATATTTAATAGCAGTGAATATATCTGACTTTTCAGGGTAAGAATGTTTATTCCCCAGTTGTAAAGACCAAATGGTTACATATATATATATAATCCCTATAAGCACCCAAAGCTGCATTTTTGTTCATTGTTTCCAAATACTTCATCTAATCTAACTTGTTCTTTGTGTATAACCTATTTGGACTTGGCGATTGGTGGCTCAGCCAGAAGTCTTCACAGAGCTTCCAAACCACTGTCTTACTCTCCCTTCACATGTAATGAGGCACAAAATCCTGCTGTTCCTGCTTTCATCGTCCTCTGTTCATTCTCTTCACTGTTTGGCTCCCCATGAGCCCTAGGACTCATCAATAAAATAGCTGTGCAAGCGTTTCCTCATGAGGCCATAGGTCACAGTAAGAGATCTGAGAGCTAATGAGCTGTGAATACTTTGAAAAACTACCGATCTCATCGGCAGACTTGTGACATATATGTCATATCCAGTTCAGATCCTGGCCCATACTTGATGTTCAATAAGTATAAGTGAACGAATTAACAAGGTTAAAATTGGTCTCCCTCAATTTTGCTTCCATTCTCTTTCATGTAATCTGTATTGCTGCTCAAAAAGTTTCTAAAACACAAATCTGATTATGTCTCTTTCCTGCTCAACACCATTCTTAAGCTCCCCTACCATCTACTGCCCTGTTTCTAAAACAATGGTATGTCTTAAAATATCCTGCAAAGCCTGGTAAAAATTCAGAATCCTAGGTTTTAACCAGACCTTCCCAATCAGATTCTTTGGGGATGGAAGATCCAGGATTTGCATTTTAAAAATTCCTCAAGATGATGTTTACATGCTGAATTGTAAGAACTGACTCACAGGAAAAAATTAAGCTGGTTAACATGGTGTGTGAGTAATGTCATTGTTTGGCCCCTAAATTTATAGTCTCGACTTCTGCATTGCTGAGCTGTCTTACTGACTTTATACCAGTGCACTCTACACTTTTCTTTTTTTTTTAAATTTTCTTCAAGCAAATGGTGCTCTCTTCTTTTTGAACTTACTTTTCTTCCACCCAGGCTGTTTCTTCTTATACTCTTAAAAACTCCGCAATTTTATATTTTATAATCCAGTTTAGGTATAATCTCTTTCAGAAAGCTTATATAGTGTCCTATAAACCCTGGCAGAATTGATCAGTCCCTCTTGTGATACCCTTGTATGCTATTATAGCTTCCTGGGGTCCTCACAGTGTATTATAATTTGTTTATATATCACCTCCTAGACCATGAATGCTTTAGGTCTAGTGCCTATGTTATATTCTGCTCTTTAACACAAATCCCTAATAGAACCTTAATGGGTTAGTACATTTTCCATGGATATTTAGTGGATAACTACATGCAAACAATGTGTGTTTGTTTATTCATGCAGTGTTCTTCCTTCCTCCCTCCCTTCTTCCTCCCTTCTTCCCTTTCTTCCTTCCTTCTTTCCTTCTTTCCTTCCTTCCTTTTTGTCAGAATTATCTGAAACACAAATCTGTTCATGGAGAACTCTTCGAAAATGCTTCTTAAGTGACATCTTCTCATTAGAAATGTGGAGTCCATATTGAAGAAGATGCTGAATGTTATGCACTAATTCCCTGGTGTTAGCAAATTAAAGATTAAATTAGAAATAGAGAATTAACGTAGAGAAGCAAATCAGGCTATGCTAGTCATGTATTTTCTTTAAGAGGAAAGCTGTTTAAAGTGTTTCTAAACTAAGGTTTAATTTTTAATATGTTTCTTATTTTAAAAAAATGAAGGTTAATAAGGGAAAATAATGTGTTTGTTTATTCATTTATGCTCCTAAATCTTATACAAAGTACTTCCAACTTCTTTTTACAGAGAAAATAAGCCAAATGTCTCAGCAGTTTAAGTACCAGATTAGCACCTGCTTTAAGAATTTAGGAGGCACTAATTGACCTGAAAACAGCCCAACATGAGCAGCAGGCATGGTGCTATGTTTGCTTCAGAATCTAAGTTTTGTTGCCAGCATTTACCTTATGTAAATATAAGAAAAGCAAATTGAACAGTACCATTGCTTGTGTACTAAAGCCATCTCTCATTGAGCCAAATTCTCCCTTGGAGCATGCCATACCTTGGAACCTAGATAAGCATCCAGTGAGATGGATTAACACTTTGAAGTCACTAGGGTATCATCAAGACTTTTTGTTGATGATACTGTCTTTGGCACTGGGGAAAATCTGGCTCATCTTGTTAGTAGCAGAAAAAATGCAATTTAAGTGAGCTTCCAGGATAATTAGAGCAGGTGAACAGTAGACAGAAATAATGCCCTAAAGAGATGAAAGAAAATGCTTAGATTCTTTTTCACTTTATTTCAGTGCTACTAAATGCCATTGGTATCTGTTTGCTCCTGTGTCTCTGTCAGTCCTGGATAGAAAATTAGGTATTTAGGGAGACATTAACTCTTCCAAGCCACTTGGAGACTATTTAGTGCACTTCTGAGCAGTGCTAATTGACAGAGTTGTAAATGAAAGCATCACAAAAATGTGATATTTATCTATACTGATTTAAGAATGTTAGAAATTCACAGGAGAATGACTCATTGTCTTCCCTTTTATAAAGAAATAGAATTCCAGACTTCTGTCAGTACTTAATTATATGAGAACAGTGACACAGTGGCTTGTTATATTTGGGGAGTTTACATTAACTATAAGCTAAAGGTTTTATAGGCTAAAGTTTACTTTCCAAAATCTTAATAGCTCCCAAATCCATAAGAATAACATTTAAAATGTATTTGGTTGGTTTTTCAAGAGAATTGGACTATCATCCATTTGATCAATATTATTTCTAATATTCCTTCTATGTAAAATGAACCAAGTGCTTCGTAGTCTAACCTATCAACTCCTCCCTGAATATATTTTATGAATTTATGTTTTCATATATTTTGGGGTATATTGCTTTAACTGAAAAGTTAATTTCCTCTTTCCTAATGAAGATTGAGCTCCATATTATCTCTCATATGTAGTTTATGGTGACCAGACCAAAAAATCACTTGAACAATAAAGCATAGGAACATTTTTCAGAGCAGTGAAACTAATCTGCATGATATAGTAATGGTTTATAAATAATGATATGCATTTGTCAAAAGCCATAAAACTTAACAGCAAAAAAGGGTAAACTTCAATACAGGAAATTAAAAGAAAAATACTCACTTAAGGGGCTGGAAGATTCTCTTGCAGAATGTGACCACCCCCCCAAAAAAATCTTTATTATAATTGTTTGAAACAACCACACTGAAAGAGTTAAGGAAAGATGCTGATCTAAGTAACTTTGGGAATGATTGGAACTTGTAAAATTAAAGGCCCAATGAACTTTATATAAGCACCACATTCTAGTTGATAAAAAGTTGTTTCCGTTGGCAGTATAGGTTAACAATATTGATATTACTCTCCACGTTTACCAAAATTAAGGTTATGTAAATTGATGGCTACTAGGAGAAACCAGATTTCTTACTAATGCGGTGGAAGGTTATCGATAATCAAGGGGAAAAGGCTAGTTCCATGCAGTAATGGACTAGAGTTGGGTTTATTTGAACCCTTATTTAGCTCAGTGTACAAATGATTAAATATGAAAATATATATCTACATTGATTAGTACACACTAATATATTCCTTTGCTCTGTCAGCTAAAAATGCCTAGAAACAATGACCACAGTCAAAATGAACACACCTAGGGCCCAGATTTTGTTTTCTAATACCGTTCTCCAATTAAAGTTGCTAAGACTCTTCGGAGAAATTGTTGACTGTAGGATAGGAGCAGGAAATACATAAGAAGGGGCTGGAATATCTCACACTGTCAGAAAGTAAAAAAGTGCTCAGAACAAAACACATAAAGATGGTGGCTATGTCAAAGAGGTATTGGAGCCAACTAATAGAGGCCCCAATAGCTAGACTTGAAACAAACAACTTGTTCACAGAATAAGTCAAGTTATATTGGATTATAACCCAAAGTGTAGAATAAATGATTTACTTCATGATATAAGATAATCTCATACTGATATAAATCAATGATTTAAAAATAAGTAAATGGGGGAAGACAAATCTATGTAAGAAAAATTACTTTTAAAATGTAGATCTTTACTTTCAAAGAGGGGAGATATAACTTCTCAATCTTTAATTGTAGACTGCACATAGTGACTTCCTTCAATAGAATACAGTATGAAAGGGTGAATGAAATAAGAAAGAATTTTACAATGGAGAAACCTGGAAAACACCATCTCAACAAGAAGATCCAGGTCAATACCAGCAGTTATAATAGTGTTGATAGTATATACTCTAAGTATGATATGACAAAAACGTCAATTTAATTGGTATCTTCCTCTCAAAATCCTATAACCACAGTGTAATCAAGAATTAAACATTAGGGCGCCTGGGTAGCTCAGTGGGTTAAAGCCTCTGCCTTCGGCTCAAGTCATGATCCCAGGGCCCTGGGTTAAAGCCTCTGCCTTCGGCTCAAGACTAAGAAAAGCAAGAGAGAAAACTCGGGCTCTCTGCTCCGTGGGGAGCCTACTTTCTCCTCTCTCTCTCTGTCTGCCTCTCTGCCTACTTGTGATCTCTCTCAAATAAATAAATAAAATCTTAAAAAAAAAAAAAAAGAATTAAACATCAGACAAATTCCAACAGCCAGATGTCCTATAAAAGACCTGACCAGTACTCCTCAAAACTGTTAAAGTTTTAAAGTAAGGAAAATATAAACTGTCCCACTGTCACAGCCAAAAGGAGCCTATGGAAATATGACAACTGAATGTATAGAGTATCCTGGGTGAGATTCTATGATAGTAAAAATCACATTAGAGAAAAATTAAGGAAATATGAATAAAGTATTATCTTAGCCTGTTGAAGTTACTGTAGCAAAATACCATACATTGGGTGGCTTATAAACAACAGAAATTTATTTCTCACCATCTGGAGTCTGGGAAGCTCCAAGATCAAGGTGCTAGTATATTCAGTGCCAAGTGAGAACCTACTTCTGTTTATAGACAGCCACCTTTTCATGCGGCCTTCTATAGGAAAGACAAACTAGCTTTCTGGGATCCCTTTTAAAAGGGCACGAATCTCAATCATGAGGACTCCACCTTCATGACTTAATCACTTTCCAAAAGCCCTACCTCTTAATACCATCATATTGGAATTAGGTTTCACTAGTGAATTTTGGGGGGAATACAAACATCCAGTCTCTAGTAAGTATGTACTTTATAAAGTAAAATATATTAATATTGTTTCATTAACTATAACAAATGCACCATACTATAGTAAGATGCTAATAATAGAGGAAACTGGGTATGAGGTATATGGGAACTCTCTGAACTATGTATATTTTTCTTTAAAACTCTTTTAAAAAATAAAGCCTGTTTTAAAAAGTAAGTTGACCAAAAGCAATTAGTAAAAAGGAATGCTGCTGAAGCTATTTGGTGGAATCAATTTGGTTAATAAAGAAACCTGCTTGAATATGACCCAGTGTTGCACCATTTATATTTGTCAGTCAGTAGTATCATTCCTCCCATATAACCATATTATTTTCTAAATAGTTGCTATCCTATTGGTTCATTCTTTAATTTAAAAAATGACTTAAAATAATATTTCTAATATTTAATTTTTAAAATTTCAAATTCAGTTATTTGATGTATGAATTAAAATTTCCACTTACTAGAAACATATATGTTTTGCTATGCAGTTTATACTCTTTTGAATGGTAAACCCAAAATCTCTAAATATTCACATCATGTAACATAATTAAAGTAACTCAAGTTCTGTCGTTTTAATTTTATGAAAGCTGCCCTTTCATAGGGTATGTCAAACCTGCTATTTTAACTCAGGTATGTGCAGTACCACAGAGGCTAGAGATATTAAATGAGCCTGAAGAGAATTCACATCATACTTGTCCCTTATGAACTTGCTTTTAAAATGAGTCTGTGTAGCTGAGTCTATACCTGTCAGGGGACAACTTTATAACTGGAATTTCTCCAAATTAAACTCCATGTAGAAATCAATGTCTATTAAAAAAGAAGCAGTAAAAATGCACTGCTCTATATAATTGTTATATATATATAATTAAAATCAATGTACCCATATATTTTTTTAGCACTTAGAACAACAAAATGTTGTTTGTTTTTCTTCAACTTTCTTCTTTGTTTCATAATTGAAGTTATTTAGCTTTGCCAGAGCATCATGGTTATAGAAAGCAGGCCATTTTCTAATAGGAAAAAAGACCATTGTTTAATCAGTTTTATTATATACTATTTAATTAATTATGTTAACTGTTACTTTTTAAAATTTCTGTAAAGACAGTACATGCTTTTCTTTCTAGAACTTGGGGTTATCCATTCCCAAAGCCTGGTTTTATATGCCACAGATATGGACATTGGTTTTTATTTTGTTTGTTTTTGTTTTTGTTTTTCCCCATCCCTTTAAGAATTTGTATTTTTTTTAAAGATTTTATTTATTTATTTGACAGAGACACAATGAGAGAGGGAACACAAGCAGGGGGAGTGAGAGAGGGAGAAGCAGGCTTCCCATTAGTAGGGAGCCCCATGTAAGGCTCAGTCCCAGGCATGACCTGAGCCGAAGGCAGATGCTTAAGGACTGAACTACCCACATGCTGTTCTATTTTTAAATTATTAACTCCTGTTCTGTCACTGATCCTGCTCTCCCCAGTGATAGCAAATACCACATTAAAAAATACTAAATTAAAAAAACTAAAGGTAAATAGGTTTAACAAGAAAACAATATAGTTTGTTTTTGTTAGACACACAATTCTCAAAAGTTATGGGTTTAAACCACAAAAATTGCTTTTAATCTATTGAAAGTTATGTAATCAACAACATTATTGTTGGACATTTTCTTGTTACTAGCAGCACAGAACAGGAATGACTATAAATGAATTGGAAATTAAAAATTAAATCCCTAAAATTACATTATAGATTTAAAAACTTTAAAAGATTCACTCTTCCCAATTAAAGTTTGTAAAATCACCTCCATTTTTCATAAAATTTATCAATTATCAGATATATTTAATGTAATATACATGTCCTCTAACATTATTTTTAAACATATTTTTGACTACCTCATATTCTATCAGTTTTCATTTTGTTCAAATATTTTTAGTCAAATACAGTTTTCATTTTTTTTAAAGATTTTTTTTTATGTATTTGACAGAGAGAGATCACAAGTAGGTAGAGAGGCAGGCAGAGAGAGGGGGGGAAGCAGGCTCCCTATGTGGGGCTGGATCCCAGGACCTTGAGATCATGACCTGAGCTGAAGGCAGAGGCTTAACCCACTGAGGCATTCAAGCGCCCCCAGTTTTCATTTTTTAAATGTTTTACACAATAATAATATTTTACATAGTGAGACTTATACTCCTTAATTGCTTGTTCAGTCTTTTACTCCTTAGTAAGTCCTCAGTGAGTTTGTTACATCAGAGAGATATCTATTTTAGTTTCATATTTCTTGGTATGTTTCTCTATGTTTTCACAACTGGAGAGTTAGAAACTTTATAAATTAGCTGGTTCATTGCTTTCTAGTAAAGTTGCACTTTAGCATATTCAATGACATGTTTTTCTTCAGTGGAGAGAAATAACATCTATATTCAGTTTCTACCGAATGATTTATACTACTAGGGGAGTTAATAGTGTTAATCATATACATTGAAAAAGAAGAAAATTTTGACTAAGTGGACTGACTTTGTACCTCAGGGAACCAAAAACAAAACAAAAAAGAACAAACTAATTAAGCCCAAAATTAATAGATGAAAGGAAATAATAAAGATTAGAGCAGAAGTAGTCAAAATAGAAAATAGGTAAACAGGGATGCCTGGGTGGCTCAGCTGGTTAAACTTCCGACTCTTGGTTTTCGCTCAGGTCATGGTCACAAAGTTGTGGGAATGAGCTCCCTGTAGGGCTCTGTGCTCAGTGTGTAGTCTACTTGTGCCTCTCCCTCTGCTCCTCGCCCCCATCTTTTAAATAAAGAAATAAACAAAATCTTAAAAAAAGAATAGATAAACAGTAGGAAAAATAATCAATGAAACCAAGAGTTGTTGTTTTGAAGAGATCAGAAAATTTGACAAACTATTAGACTAAGAAAAGCAAGAGAGAAAACTCAAAATCATAAATGAAGAGAGATTATAACTGATAAACAGAAATAAAAATGTCATAAGACACTACTATGAACAATTATCCACCAATAAATTGGATAAACTCGAAGAAGTGGATAAATTCCTAGAATCATACCTATCTGGACAGAATTATGAATAGAAAATCTGAACAAACCAATAATGAGTAAGGAATTGACTCAGTAATCAAAAACCTACCAACAAAGGATAGCAACTAAGTAAAGCTACTAGATAGTTTTACCCATGAATTCTGGCAAAAATTTAAAGAACATAACCTACAGAACGGGAGGAAATATTTACAAATCATATATCTGATGAAGGGTTTATGGATAAAATATGTAAGGGACACATACAACTTAATGGTAAATACACACACATACGCAAAAAAACTGGTAACCCAATTATAAATGAGCTAAGGGCCTAAACAGACACTTCTCCAAAGAAGACACACAAGTGGCAATAGGTAAATGAAAAAATGCTCAACATCACATAGTGTCTAGGAAATGAAAATCAATGTTACCTTACACCTATTAGGATGGCTTTATAAAAAAAAAAAAGATAAGTTTTACTGAGAATGTGGAGAAATTAAAACTCTTGTTCATAGTTGATGAGATTATAAAATGGTACAGCCACTACAGAAGACAGTATGGAGCTTTTTCAACAGATTAAAAATAGAGCCAGTGTATGATTCAGCAATCCCACATCTGAGTATATATTCAAAAGAATTGAAATTAGCATCTCAGAGATATATGCTTTCCCATGTTTGTTACAGCATTACTCATGATAGCCAAGAAATGGAAGCAATCTAAGTATTTGTTGATGGGTGAATGGGTAAAGAAAATGATATATTCATACAAGACAATATTATTCAGCCTTAAAAAAAGAAGGAAATCTTGCCCTAGGGGGCAGCTTGGGTGCACATAAAGGACATTGTGCTAAGTGAAATAAGCCAAACACAGAAGGACAAATATTACATCATACTATTCATATGAAGTACCTAAAATATTCAAACTCATATTAGCAGAACAGAGTCTAGGGAGGAAGGGAAATGGTGGTTCGATATTCAGCAATTACAGAGTTTCAGATAAATTATTTCTAGAGATTTGCTGTACAACATAGTGCAAATAGTTAAAACTACTGTGCAATTTAAGTTAAATCTCAAGTTGTCTTTTTCACACACACACACACACACACACACACACACACAAACACAAGGGTGGGAGAAAACTTGGAGGTGATGAATATATTTATTACCTTGATTATGATAACAGTTTCACAGGTGAATATATATGTTCAAATCCATCATATATTGTACAGTAAATATGTGCACTTTTTATATGACAATTATATTTCAGTGAAGTTGTTTAAAACCTGAGGAATGAGCCCACAACTGAGCTTGTCATTGAAACTTTATAATATAAAAAAACAAAACAAAACCTCCTAAAAGATTTCTGAAAAAAAGAGCAGTTCAACTACAAAAGATCTAAGCTTAGATTAACAGATGACTTCAACATCATCAGTGACAAGTGTAGGACACTTTAAAGTAAAATCTTCCAAGTGCTAATGAGTTAACTTCAAACTCATTCTTTATAGCCAATAGAAGTCTTGTTTAATTGAAAAGGGAAATTATTCTGAGAAATAAAATGTCTCAGAGTGTTTAATTATATCCTCTTAAAAAATTCCTATATAAGGTAATCATATAATTTATTATCTAAGGTATGGCTAACTTTTAGTAAGAGCTAAATACTTATTAACTGATTAATATTTATAATTATTTTGGTCAAAGGGTAAACTAGCCATGGCTCATGGAAACTTAGATTAGCCTACTCTTAAAATACATACTCTTTCGAAGAGAGAAAAATCAAGATAAAGGTCTATATGGGAGAAAATTATATGTAAATAGCTTAGTAAAATATTATTTTTTCTAAAAGAGTCTACATGCCTAAATATTTAAGCATATCTATATCTAATTCCACAAGCTTAAGTCACTGATAGTGTTTTAAAAACATGAGTTTCACAAAAAACAAACAAAAACGAACAACCATGAGTTTCAATAAGTGAAGAGAACTATAAGAAAAATTTGTATGGAATGCATGATTTTCAAAGCAACAGAATAGTAAAAACTTCCAATGAAAGTCAAGAAAGGAATAAAAATGTTACATCACAATCACTACAATAAACTTGTGTAAGATATATCATCAGATCAAGAAAGGAGTTACGTACACACATATGTACGCACTTACTATCAAGTTGTCCACAAGAAACATAGTTAAGCAAATATCTATATAAAAAATGGGGGGGGGAACGCCTGGGTGGCACGATGGGTTAAGCCTTTGCCTTTGGCTCAGGTCATGATCTCAGGATCCTGGAATCAAGCCCCGCATTGGGCTTTCTGCTCAGGTGAATATATATGTTAATAAATAAAAATAAATAAAAATAAATTTAAATAAATTTAAAAATCTTTATAAAAAACAGGGGAAACCTAAGGAAATGAATAAGTCATGCAGGGAAGCATAAATCAGAGAAATTGGAGAGAGCAATTTAAAATCAAACAATATAGAATAATGCAGTGCCCCCCAAAAAACAACAGAAAACTAAAGCATGGTGTGTACATTTAAAAAAGGTTAACTATCATGAACATACACACATCCCACATGCCTCAGAATGTATAAGACAACACTTGCTTAAGCCCTAGATAAAGAGTAATAGAAAATAATAGTTGAAACATATAAAAATATAAAAATGGAATATATAAACATTGGTTGAAATGTTAAACAAATCAGAAAATATCAGACAAAAAGACTCAAAACTATTGAAAAAATTAATAACTGAATTAATAAGTCAAGAAGTATATTTGAGGACTTTGCAACCAAGAGAAGAAAACTTCTTTTTGAGTACACTTAGAACATTCCTTATAGGGATGCCTGGGTGGCTAAGTCAGTTAAGCATCTGCCTTTAGCTCAGGTCATGATCCCAGAGTCCTAGGATAGAGCTGCACTTGGGGCTCCCTGCTGAGCGGGGAGCCTGCTTCTCCTTCTTTCCCTCCCCCTGCTTGTGCTCTCTCTCACTACCTCTCTTCTCTCTCAAATAAATAAAATCTTTAAAAAAAGAATATTATTGATAAAAATTAGTATGTACTAAGCCACAATGAAAGTTTTAATATTTCAAATGAATTAATATGCATGCATTTTAAAGTCCCTGTCCATAAACTGATAAAATTGAGTCAGTAAGAAAAGGATGGCTGCTGGATTAATGGGTAGAGATATATTTATACAGAGTCATAGTTCAAATATCATTTTTGGCTTTAAGTATGTGTGAAAACTAGATTAAATGAAATCAATTATTGCTCTAACAAATGATTTTAATAACTTTATACTACTCCACTTTATTGTTGTACATTTTAAAACCAATACTCTCTTACTGGATATAGAGTAGTTTGCCACTTTGTGTATTAGAAATAACTGAAAAACATGGTTGACTACAAAGCTCTCTAGACATTTCTGATTCCTTTTCTTGATGATATCCTTAAAGGACTTACTTGGGTAATTGGATATGAACTCTTTTTTATTTCATATGACTTCTATAACAAAAATAGCTGATACCAATTTATAATTCTTTCATTTCATCAATATCAACAATGATCTTTTTATTGTCAAATACAACAGATATTTTCCATTCTTTTATTTTATTTTATTTATTTATTTATTTGACAGAGAGAGATCACAAGTAGGCAGAGAAGCAGGCAGAGGGAGAGGGAGAAGCAGGCTCCCTGCCCATTGGAGATCCTGATGGCTCGATCCCTGGACCCTGAGATCATGAACTGAGCCAAAGGCAGAGGCTTAACCCACTGAACCACCCAGGCACCCTGTTATCTTCCATTCTTATCTTAATTTGAATTCGCAGAACTTTTCAAACAGTTGACTGTGGAAACATGGTCTTCTCTTCCTTTTTTTTTTTTTTAAGGATTTTTATTTATTTATTTGAGAGAGAGAGTAAGAGAGCACTAGAAGGGAGAAGGTCAGAGGGAGAAGCAGACTCCCCGATGCGGGGACAGCCCGATGTGGGACTTGATCCTGGGACTCCGGGATCATGACCTGAGCCGAAGGCAGTTGCCCAACCAACTGAGCCACCCAGGTGCCCCATGGTCTTCTCTTTCAGTGATGGTATGGGATCTTACTTTCTCTCAAACAATAGAGGCAGTTGTTTCTTTGTCTACTTTTCCTGAATATTTCTCATCCTCTGCCTGAGCTTAAAACATTAAAGTGCCTCCATGCTCTCTTCATGACTCCCCCTGCATTATCGCTGTATGTGGTTTAGTTATCTGCATGTAACTTTTAAATGTACTCCTCCTGCCAGACCTATACTGTAAATTCCAAACTCACATTCCAAATTTATTTGATTTATCTACTTTAATGTCTCTGAGCTATTTCAAATTACTATCTTTAAAATGAAATTCTCATTTTTACTTCAGATTTGTTTCTTACCATTTTTTTTTTACTTAGTGAAGGGCAATAAAATCCACCCAAATACCAAAGTGAGGAATAACAGTCATACTTTACTCTCTCGCCCTCACATCTAATTCAATGTCAAATCCTGTCCTTTATGACTCTGCACCATATTCTTATTTATTCTACTCTGATCTCTGCTGATACCACTCTTGTCCAAGCCACAATCAATTCTTGGACTATTGCCATAGCCTCTCAACTGCTTTCTCCAGTGACTTTCGAATACATTCTTTGCTGGAGAGTAATTTTTGAAAAATGTAATTTACATCGTGTCGGTCACCTTCTTAAAATCTTGTAATAGCTTTCCATTAGATTTTGAATACAATCCAAATTCCTTAACATGGCCCAGTGACCCAGCTCCAGCTTCTTTCTCAAACTTCATCTCTGACAGCTCACCCTTTCTCACTGTGCTCCAGCCACCACATTCTCTGTTAGTTCTTAGAACCCGCCAATCCCTGCCCAGCACGAGGCCTTCCCCTTGCTCTTCATTCTCTTTACTTGGAATATTCTTCTGGATTTTGGTCCATTTGCTTCTTACCTTTTGGAGGTAACCTATATAACCCCAGTTGATACCATACCTCCTTTTTACTCTCTGGATTTCTGGGTAGCACTTGTTTCCTTACACTTACTATGACTTACCATTGTTCTATACAGTTTTATTTTTGTTTGTTTTGCTTCATTTTATCTTAATTCACACAAATTTTTGCTTTTTCTTTCATTATGACATATGTTCATAAAAGCAGAGATTATGTCTACCTTGTTTGTAATTGTGAACAAGTATTTACTATTTACTATTTTATATAACAGAAAGCACATGCTTAAATTATTAAGTACAATAATTATATGAGATTTTTTTGTGGACATTAATGAACAATGAATATTTTTAAAATACATGCCTTATAAATCCCACTTAAAAATCTTGTAAGTAAGATTACAAGGGGGAATAAAAATATGTTTTATTTTGTTTTTATTACAGTTGTGCTTAACACTTTCTACATATTTCCTTTATTGTCTTTTAGCTTTACTGAAATACAGCTGACAAAGTTTTAAGGTATTTTAAGTGTACATCACAATGATTTGATATATGTATACACAGTGAAGAGACGCGTACCCATCACCTCACATACTATCCTTTTTTTTTTTTTTGGCGAGAAAATTTAAGTTTTACTCTCATTAGCAAATTTCAGTTATACAGTATAGTGTTATGAACTATAGTCACCATATTATACATTATATCCTCAGACTTTATTCATCTTCTAGATGAAAGTTATCAGTCTCTCCCTATTTTCCCACATCTGTTGGCAGCTACTTTTCTAATCTTTGTTTCTATGAGTTTGACATTTTTAAGATACCACATGTAAGTGATATTATGCCATACTTGTCTTTCTATGTCTGGCTTATTTCACTTTGCATAATGCCTCAGGATCCATCCTTTGTTGTAAATGGCAAGATTTCCTTATTTCTCATGGCTGAAAAATATTCCTCTGTGTGTGTGTGTGTGTGTGTGTGTGTGTGTATCACCTCTTCTTTGTCCATTAACCTGTTGACAGACACTTAGTTTTTTTGCATACCTTGGTTATTTTAAGTAATGTCATAATACACAGGAGATTGCCGATATCTCTTAGATACCCTGTCATCATTTCCTTAGGATATATAACCAGAAATGGAATTGCTGATCATATAGTGGTTCTGTTCTTAAATTTTGATGTGCCTCTATACTCTTTTCTATAGTGGCTGCACCAATTCACATTTTCACCTGCAGTGCATAGAGTTCCCTTTTCTCCACATCCTCCTCACCAACACTTATTATTTCTAGTCATCTTGATAATAACCATCCTACCAGGCATGAGGTGATTTGGATTTGGATTTTTCTGATACAGTAATGATGAACAGCTTTTCATGTACCAGTTAGCCATTTGTATGTCTTCTTGGGAAAAGAAAAAAAGAAAAAAAAAGTCAACATATTTCTTCTGTCTGTTTTTATGTGTGTTGAGTTTGAGGAGTTCTTTATAGATCTTGGATATCAGCCCTTTGTCTGTACTGTCATTTGCAAATATCTTCTCCCATTCTGTGGGTTGCCTCTTTGTTTTGTTGACTGTTTCCTTTGCTGTGCAGAAGCTTTTGATCTTGAGGAAGTTCCAAAAGTTCATTTCCACTTTTGCTTCCTTTGCCTTTGGAGACCTATCTTGAAAGGAGTTGCTGTGGCTGATATTGAAGAGGTTACTGCCTATGTTCTCCTCTAGGATTTTGATAGATTTCTGTCTCATGTTGAGGTCTTTTATCCATTTCGAGTTTATCTTTGTGTATGATGTAAGAGAATTATCGACTTTCATTCTTCTATACATAGCTGTCCAATTTTCCATTTATTGAAGAGACTTTTTCCCAGTGTATATTTTTTCCTGCTTTGTCGAAGATTAGTTGACCATAGAGTTGTGGGTGCATGTCTGGGCTCTGTACTCTGTACTGGTCTTTGTCTCTGTTTTCGTGCCAGTACCATGCTGTCTTGGTGATCACAGCTTTGTAGTAAAGCTTGAAATCAGGCAACATGATGCCCTAGTTTTGTTTTTCTTTTTCAGCATTTCCTTAGGAATTTGGCATCTCTTCTGGTTCCATACAAATTTTAGGATTGTTTGTTCCAGCTCTTTGAAAAATGGTGGTGGAATTTTGATCAGGATGGCATTGAAAGTATAGATTGCTCTAGGCAATATAGACATTTTAACAAAGTTTATTCTTCCAATCCATGAGCATGGAAAGCTCATTCATCTTTTTGTGTCTTCTTCAATTTCTTTCATGAGTGTTCTGTATTTCCTTGGATGCCAAGATTCTTGATTAGATCCAAGCCAATAGGATCCAACGGTACATTAAAAAGATTACCCACCATGACCAGGTGGACTTATCCCTAGGATGCAAGGGTGGTTCAACATTTGCAAATCAATCAATGTGGTAGAAAAATCAATATGAGAAGAGAGAAGAACCACATGATCTTCTCAATTTATGCAGAAAAAGCATTTGACAAATTACAGCATCCGTTCCTGATTAAAACGCTTCAAAGTATAGGGATAGAGGAAACATTCCTCAACTTCGTAAAATCTATCTATGAAAAACCCACAGCGAATATCATCCTCAATGGGGAAAAGCTGACAGCCTTCCCTTTGAGATGAGGAACACAACAAGGATGCCCACTCTCTCCACTGTTGTTGAACGTAGTACTAGAAGTCCTAGCAACAGCAATCAGACAACAAAAAGAAATAAAAGGTATTCAAATTGGCAAAGAAGAAGTCAAACTCTCTCTCTTCACAGATGAATTGATACTTTATATGGAAAACCCAAAAGACTTCACCCCAAAACTACTAGAACTCATTCAGGAATTCAGTAATGTAACAGGGTACAAAATCAAGGTATAGAAGTCAATTGCTTTCTGATACACTAAAATATAGAAAGGGAAATTACAGAAATTAAAGAATCAGTTCCATTTACTACAGCACCAAGAACCATAAGATACCTGGAAATAAATCTAACCAAAGAGGTAAAGGATCTGTACTCAAGGAACTACAGAACACTCATGAAAGAAATTGAAGAAGACACAAAAGAGAAAAGCATTCTGTTTTTAAATCAGACTGATTTGTTTTTTTCATTATTGAGTGGTGTGAATTATATATGTATATTTTGGATATGAACTCCTTTTCAGATATCTGATTTCCACAGACTACTAGAGATAGTTTCTATCTTCCTCACAACTAAGTAAGACCATCACAATGGTTCCCAAACTTGAATTATGAGAGCAAGCGATATTAATCACCCTTGAACATGTTAAGAGTATTCTCCGCACAATTGTTGTCCACATCTGTGAGCCCAAAACTGAGGAAGAAGGCTTACAGGCTTATGAAATTACTAGTCTAAAAGATGTGTGATCCCTGAATACCCCTACATTCTACCGACTTTGAACAGATAAGTTAGAATGGAATAAACTATTACTTAAGCCACCAAGTTTTGGGGATCATTTCTTTTGGAAGCTAACCTACTCTCACTAGTAGTTCACATGCAGTGTTTTCTCCTAGGATTTCTTAATATCTTTACATTTTGTTCAAGTTGATTGAATATAAAAATTATTCCTACCTATATAAAAAAGTTCCCCACTATAATTTCCTTTGCTTTATGCTTATAAAAACATTTTCTTTCCCAATATCCAATAGTCATTTTCTTCATTTTTCCCTAGACTTACTATTATATTTTTAAAAACACCTTAATATTAAGTTGCAAATTATTTGAAAGAAAATAAAAACTTTTTAGTAATACTTAATACTTATAATATATAGTATAATATATAGTATAATAATAATTAATACTTATAAGTATTAATATTTAATACTTTTTTTCAGACCACTTTTTAAATTTTTTTAAAGATTTTATTTATTTGTTTGAAAGAGAGCAAGTGTGAGAAATAGAGCTCAAAACTGCAGGCTGAGGGGCAGAGGGAGAAGCAGACTCCCCACTGAGCAGGGAGTCTGATTCCTGGGCTCAATCCTGGGACTCTGGGATAATGACCTAAGCTGAAGGTAGAGGTTTAACTGACTGAGTCACCCAGGCACCCTAATATTTTTTTTCAATATCCATAGATTTGAATGTTAATCTTATGGAAAACAAAATTCTTTGTCTTTTTATTCTAATCCATTGATCTGTGTATAATTCTTTCATCAATATGCTGTTTTAATATATTTCTATCATACACTTTTTTATTGGTCATTTTTAAAATCTGACAGTCTATTTTTATATAAACTTTAAATATGTTTGTTGCTATTTTCAAAATTAAGTAGTAAGGTCTAGGAATTTTAATTAATTTCATAAGTGATCTAGAAAACAAAATAAGAGATCCTCTGTAACATACCTTTTTTCAAATATTTTATGCCTTAGAAAAATGGCATAGTTGCCTTAATATGAACCGTGCTTATTTCTTACAAAATGTATTTTTGTCTATTTTATACTCTTGTTTCTGTTGCATACATTTTAGTTTTATTTACAAATTAATAATTTATTAACTCTTAATATAATGTCTTCCCAGCCAGTATAATGAGATTTTGTTTAACTAAATCTTTAATTTATTGCCTTAGATTTTGCATGTAAATAACTATATCAACTTTAAATTGTGTCTCTTTTTTTCAGAAGTACTTCATCTTCTAATTATTATATTCTAGCAATATCTTATTCCATGTCTTGCCAGTGATTGTCTTAGTTTGGAAACAGTGGTTTACAGAAATTTTCTCTCAGAGCTCCATAAATTGTGCTCCATTGCTTTTTCTACTTAAATATTTTAAAGTTGATTTCTGAGGCCAAATTATTTTTATCATATGTAGATTTTTTTTCTGCCTGATATTACAGATTTTTTTCCTCACCATTAAAATCCAAACTTTGCACTAAAATATATTTAGAAATGTTTTTAACTTATATTTTTGTAATATTTGATGAACCTTTACAAGTGTTCAAAGCTCTTCAGCTTAAGAATGTTTGACTTCTTTTTATTACATCTTTGATCATTGTTTATTTTCTATACCTTCTGCTTTCAAATTCTGAAATTCCTTTTATGTTTATACTGATGTCTACTTTTCATCACTTTCTCTTTCCTTTTTCATTTTGTTTCTTTATACAAGTCTATAAGTCCTGGATAATATTTTTATCTTTTCCTTTACTGATTCTAATTTTGAAACATCTACATCATTGTCTTAATTCTGATTTTAGTTCAGCACTGATATTTTTCATCTCTATGTACTCTGTCCTGAGTTCAGATACTATATGATTTATGACTGCCTAATTTTATATGAAATATTTTAACCTTAAATTTTAATCCATATGAATTACAGTTGGTACAGCTGCTTATGTTTTTAAGAAGGGGTCTTTTTGATTCTTCATAGTTTCTTCTTAAAAATTAGCATTAGTGCATGTATCTGTTGCTTTTACTGTCTTTATTCATTCTCATGAAAGGAAGCTTATTTTTGCTATGTACCAAGATTTGATTTATCTAAGTCATTTATGTTGGGTTTCTTCATCACAGCTTTTAGATAATATAGATGTTATTAAACTTTGGGATATATTTCTATTTCTATTTCAGAATTCCAGAAACTTTTAGGAAACTGGGCAAGATACAGAGCTATAGTCAGTGGCAACAAGGAATGGGTTCTGAATCTTAAGGAGTTGAATCCCACTTAAAGTAGAGCATATTTAGATTTCTGCTCCCCCATTGGGTTACATGATATGGTACTGCCTCCAGCAAGTTTTCAGGAACCAAATAAATGGAAGGATGGATTCTTGTCCTTTGAAATTCAAAAGCCAATTCTAGGTATGACACAACTTTCAAAGTATAATTGATAAGAATTCTTATTCTGTCACCAATAGACTCAGGTCCCTTCCCAGACCTGCTGAATCAGAATCTGTTTTATAAGCAACCCAGGTAATTTAATATATATATATATTGATGTTTGAGAACATCACTATTCTCTCATTTCTCAATGCCTCAATGGAAACCTTTGTTCCTTACATTCAACCAGAGGAAGAGAACAGGAAAAGCATAAGTCTCAACTGACTAAAATTTTCCCCAAATGATTAGTTTATCTGAATAAGTAAGATTAGTCCAGTTTAAATACAGTGTCAAAATACACAGGTTTTAGTCATGGAAAAATAAATTGACTTGATCATCTCGGGAACTTGTCTCTTACAGTCATCGTGTTTGATATGGTGGCTGAGACTGAACTAAGACAGTATCCTCAACTTTCCCATGGTAGAGCTAGTTATCTTGTTTGTTTGTTTTTTTAAATTTTTTTTAAAGATTTTTTTTATTTATTTGACAGATAGAGATCACAAGTAGGCAGAGAGGCAGGTAGAGAGAGAGAGAGGAGTAAGCAGGCTCCCTGCTGAGCAGAGAGCCCGATGTGGGGCTCGATCCCAGGACTCTGGGATCATGACCTGAGCTGAAGGCAGAGGCTTTAATCCACTGAGCCACCCAGGCACCCCTAGAGCTAGTTATCTTATAATTAGTCATCTTCTGCTATTAATAGCTAGGTGAGATGTAATCCAAAAACAATTCCAAGATGATGGTAAATTCTATACCCTTGTAGCTGAAACTTGCTTCTTGGAGTTAGAGCTGGACTACTAAAGGTGTGTTGGAGTAGATGTCTTCTACTTAACTCCCATGCAAACCTGTTTGTAATTATGGGCAGTGGTTGGTCCACTGATTTATCCTTTAATTTAGTAGTAGCTATGCTATGTCAGCATACTGATACCAGGAGAAATTCCTCAAAAGTTTCACTGCATGGATGCCTCTGCTACTTTTGACAGTGCCGTGCCACTATCTTCTCCAGTTTTATTTGTATTTTTATATTCAGCTCAGACTTGGAAAGAAGGATAAAATGGACTAAACATTTCTCCTTATAACCCAGAAGTCCCCATAAATACTACTTGGGAAGATATTCCAAATCAAACTGAAATACTGTTGAGTTTTCAAGTCTCCTTCATCAACACAAAGGGAATCAGCCAGACAGGAGCACACTGAGGACAGATGTGGATTTTATAAGAGGAAAGGGGGCAGATATATAATAGCCATGGCAAAGATACTTTGTCTGAGCCCTATTTTTGTTGAGCTATCTATTATCTGGCCAACTCGGACTCTAGAGAGGTTTTGTGATGATTTTTCCCCTCTATTTATAGAGGCCTTGGTGAACTGCCATACTGAATCTTAGTGAAACTGTACTTCAATATAGCTAGCCACATAAAGGCAGTTTAGGGGAAACTGTCATAGATTTCTCCTAAGTATCAAGGAATGTATTCCTTATTAGACATATTTTATAGTAATATTGTGATACATGTTGTTACATTAAAAGGTAAGATGTCTTCCAAATACAAAAGACCTCCTTAAATGAACCACATGCTAGGTAATGTATTTTGATGTTACATTACCTGATATTTTACATTATCAGAAAGGCCTGTCCGATGCTGTCAAGAAATCTAATATTACTGAAACAGAATACTTATAGAAATTATGAGCCTGGATATTAAGTGCTAAGATCACTTCAGCTTAATGAGTAAAATAATTATTTTGTCACTAAGAGGATAAATTCAAGCCAATAACCACGACGTACTGTAGGTCTGAGTGAAAATAATTATTTCCTTTGAGAAAAATTAAAATAGATCCTTTTTAACTGTAACCTGCATTATGTTTTTTTCTAAATCACACATAGATTTTTAAACATCCTCCCAAAATAGACTGCAATTTACTTTTTATAAAGTTACAACACAGATCATTACATTAACCATCATTTCTACTGACACATTCATTCAGCAATCTGAATTGAATTTTTTTTCCTGCCTACCCTAGAGAAAATAAGTGCATTTTTGGATTTTTTTTTTTTTTTACTTTTTAAACAAATTAATTAGAGGATACCTCAGGTTTAATTCAGAAATAACTCAGAGGAATGGAAAATGTATGTTTGAGTCACCATAGTCTGTTTGTAAGTTGTTTCCTGTCATGAGCCATCATGTGGGATATATTATCAGGAAGATATCTAAAGAATCTGGGTAAAAATGTAAATGCTGAAGGAGGTGAGACTAATTATAAATTGGTGGTACTTCAGTAACTTGATGCTTAGACTTAGCAAAGACTATCTTGTATGAACCTCTTCTCAATGTGCACCAAAGTGCAAAAGGACTTCAAGGAACTGCATCAGGGCATTGTAGAAAAAAACACAATTACCTATGCTAAAAGGATTTCCTGTCTTTATATTAGCAGACAATATTAAAAAAACAAACTATTTTTGTTACATTAAAATGTGGACTGTTGTTTTTTGCTCTGTCTGACCTTTGGAATTTCAAAAGGTAATGGATATTTCAGAAGAGGGGTTGACCCATATATGTGAAAATGTTTGTTTTTTAAATTATATTAGTTACCATACAATCCATCATTAGTTTTTGATGTAGTGTTCCAAGATTCATTGTTTAACACCCAGTGCTCCATGCAATATATGTCCTCCTTAATACCCACCATTAGGCTCACCCATCCCCCCCACCAGATATAGGCTCCTGGATTTCCAGGTACCCCACTGTTCAACTAGTTAGTGCAATGAGATATTCAGGAACATTCCTTTCAGATGGGGAGAATTTGGTTAATGGACACATGAAAAGATGTATAAGGAAAGAAGTATTTAAGTGTCAGGCTTAAGTCAAGGCCTAAAAGCCATGGAGCAGAGACAAGATTCTCTGTATTAGACATAAAAATTAGAAGTCAAGGGACATATGAGAGAGCATTTCACATACACATTTATCAGGAGAATAAATAAGAAGTGTCTGAATTGGGTAAAAGTAATTGGATAAAGTAGAGGCTTCAGTTGTTGAAAAGAACAAGGATAGAACTTAGAAATGTCCTAAATTTCACTGACCTACATCTCCTAGTAGAAATGGATAAAGATAGAATTTATTTTAAATATGTTTTTGCAAAAGTTATTAAAATATTTTTTTTTCATTCCTGCATAAGATACAGCATGACACATTGGTGAACATCACACAATTCAGAAGTTTGGATGCTCAGTTCTGCCATTACATGGTCATGTAGCCTCAGGCAACTTACCTACTCTTTTGTGCCTCAGTTTCCTCAAATATAAAATAAAGCTAATTATGCTCTCTAGCTCAGATATTTGTTGGAAGCAAATTATTTAATACAGGATGCTTAGAAAAATGTGCGGCCCCTAGAAACCACACAAATAATAATTGGAAAATTTAAACTATTATATTCATTATATCCACTTAGTTTTAACTATAATTATTTTAGTATTTATTTATTTATTTATTTATTTTAAAGATTTTATTTATTTGCCAGAGATAGAGAGAGACAGTACACACAAGCAGGCAGAGAGGCAGGCAAAGGCAGCGAGAGAAGCAGGTTCCCCGCTGAGCAAGGAGCCCGATGCGGGACCCGATCCCAGGACCCTGGGATAACGACCTGAGCCGAAGGCAGCGGTTTAACCAACTGAGCCACCCAGGCGTCCCTATTTTAGTATTTAAAGCTAATATTCAGGTAGCACTAAATGATATTGTATTAAAGAAATGAAGAAAGAAAAGACGGGTGTGTTTGTAGGACTTTTTTCTCTTTTTGAACACCTTATGAAAAGGTAACATTTGAGCAGAGATAAGAAAGGAATCACAGAGCAAGCCTGTAGATATTCAAGAATATTCAAAAGAGAAGAGTAGATAGAAACACTGAGGGGACTATGTGCCTGTTAACTTGAGGACCAGAACAAATCAGAAAAATTATGGTAGAAGATAAAGTTTGGGAGGTGAGCTTGATCACGTGCAGCCATTGACTTCAGAATAGGGGTATGACATTTTATTCTTACTGTGAAAGGAAACCATTGGAGGATTACAACAACATGATATTTTAAGAAGGTATCTTGAGCCATTACGTGGCCTATATACTGTGATGGGAAATAATACCAATAGGAAGACATGTCAGGCAGCTCTTAAGTAATCCAGACAAACAATAATCTAAGACGATGGAAGAGGGACATTGTGAGAAGTAGTTCCTATTGGCAAAGCAAGTAAAAAGACCAGTAAAAAGAAAATTTCCGGTTAACTCATAATTCAAATCTTTATGTCTTAAGTTAGGAGAATATTTGATAGCTTTTTCACGTGTGTTCCCAGGACATCATAAGCCTCAGTGCAGCTGGGATACAACATCTGAGGATGCTTCATAGGAAATGAGAATTGTGGGTAGCTGTGCCTATGACTTGGAATTCATTTTATATAGAATTTCAAACTAAACATTTTTGAGCAGCTTATGACTCTGGCTTACCTACTATACATAAAAATAGTGTGTTAGGACAATAGTAGAAACTCTGATGAAATGCAAATAAATCCTGGAGCCTAGGTAATAGTAATATGACTATATTAATTTCTTAGCTTTGCAAAGATAGCATAGTTATGTTGGTAGGCAGAATAATACCTATCTACACCCCACCCCCAAGAAGTCTACATTCTTATTTATGGAACCTGTGAATATGTGATGTTATATGTATGGCATAAGGAGAATGAGGTAGTAGGTAGCATTGGGATTTGCAAATAAAATGACTTTAAATGAGGGAAAGTGGCCTGGATTAAGCTGGTGGACCTGATGTAATCTTAGGATTCTTAACTGTGGAAAGGGAATGCAGAGGAGCTAGTATCAGACTAATGAAATGTAAGGAAAATGCTGCTGGCTGCTACTGCCTTTGGAATGAAAGGTAGCCATAAACCAAGGAATTTCGGAGGACGCTAGAAGCTGGACAGGGCAAGAAAATAGAGTCTCCCCCAGAGCCTCCAGAAAGGATAGAAACACTGCTGGCACCTTGAGACCCATTTTAGGTGTTCGACCTCCAGAACTCTAACTTGATAAATTTGTGTTGGTTTAAGCCACTTACTTTGTGGTAACTTGTTACTGAAGTAATTAGGAACTAACTCAAGTACATAAAATGCTCAAATTAGGAGTGGTTGAGTGAAAGGTATATGGAAATTCTCTATAACTTCCTTGTAACTTTTTTGTAAATCTAAAATTATTGCGAAATAAAACGTTTGAAAAAAACAGTACTTCTCTCGCTCTTCGTTTTCTCCCCCCAGCTCTCACTTGCCTCCCTCACTTCCCTTCACCTCCACCAATTTTTAGATATGTTTTGCTTTTGACTTTATACCTCCTGTTATACCCCTCTATTTAGCTCTGATGGCTATCTATGCAAGTACAATATATCACAAGCTTTTTATATTCATATTTTCATATTCTTACCTTAAATGCATTCCCAAACTGCTTGCATGATTTCTTTTGCACTCTGATACTTCATGCTGTATTTTTTAAAATTGACCTTATAATTATTTCCCTAACTTCCACTTTATGCAAATTCACTCTTTCAAAATTACCATTTAGACCAAGTTTTAAACCTATTAAACTGGATACTACTTTCTTACGTGTCCTAAGTATCATAATCTTAACAATTATTCCGAAAGCTATCATATCAATTCTCTATTCCCCATCCTTATGCTTCACCTCATAGTACGAGAGACCCCTATACCTTTGCTTGCTTTCATGATTTCTGCACATCTGTTTTCTCTTCATCACTGATAGTGTTGTCTTTTTAATATATGTAGTAGTTCATGATGTTCCACTACCAGTCCCAATATGTTTTAAGAACTCATCCTCACTTTTCATTTCCTTTTTTTTAACCTTTATTTCTTGAAGCTCAAGGAACACCGAACTCCTCTGTTCTCCTTGAACATGCCATATTTTGATACTACATTCATATTAGCATACATTTTTTACAGCACCCTAGCTTATTTCACCACCGCAGCATTGTATAAAGTAGTAATGGTTGTTATGATAATAAAGAATCAGCCTTTCCATATTTTCAATAGTTTCTTATGCTTTGACCTTACACAATAATGTCAGATTGTTTATCCACAGTTAAGTATCTTGGCACATAGTTCTGTGACACTGCAGGTCACATTACGTTATGATTATTTATACTCTCCATTCATTTCTGTGTTCCTCAAAGTAGAGACCAAATCTTCTTTATCATTGCATTTACAATGACTGTAATCTTAATTATCAGATGTGGGCGTGCTTACAAAAGGGAGAAAAATAAGCCCAAAAGAGAGAAATTTGAAGCTTGTTACAGACTGATTCTCTTTGTTGATCTAAACATGTTAGTTTGATCATTGACAAACTCTTTAGGGTATGGCACATGATTCCATAATTTACTAATTTTATGACACAGCAGCTGGACCTCATGGAAGATGTGTCGTAATCCCTGATCCTCTCCAAACATTAAAGGCCTTACAACTAAGGACAAATGAAGGGTTTAACTTTTCTCTACTTTGGCTTTGTTCCTATTCAAGGCACAGGCAGTATTTATCATATCAGGACATTTCTGAACACATTAAAGGTAATGGGAGGCTCATTCAACTTAATAGGATATACACTTAACTAACAGAATAAACATCAACCTAACAATGCATCTGTAACATATTTAACTTAGTTATACATTTTGATGCCTTTCCTGGTGTGAATTTCAGCTGCAGAGGCTGAGGTTCTAATAGTAGTGTAGAGAAGTAATGTGAGTGAGATAAAACCCGTGGGAATTAAAAGTGGGAAATGATTGAATTGATGTTGGTGCTATAATTGAAGGGAAAAACTTGAGTATGAACAGTGAGAATAAAGAAATCATTTGTGACTTCCAGCTTGAATGACTAAGAGAATACTCCCATTATCGCCAAAGAGCATTAGTCATTAATATTCAAGTGTTATTTGGCTCCGTCTTTTGTTGTACTCAAAACTACTTTGTGTTAATATGAAAAAAAAAACCCTGTGAGATACTAAAAAATACTCTAAGATTGCTCATTTCATTTTAAAGTAGATGAAGTGTAATGAGGCAACAAATGTACTCAAAAGAACAATGCATGCAAAAAGAGAAGTTGGATTTAATTTTGCTTTCCAATTGGAATGTGTATAATTTGGGGAAAGCATCTTTGCAGAGACAATTTAAGTATATATTTATATATAAATATTTATCATTTCCTGGAGATTTAACTTGTATATTAACTCCAAAATTATGAACTTGTATATGCATTAATATATATCACTTTATATATTAAAAATCTCTAAACTGCAATAATCTGTATAAGATTTGACATTACTATTAAAGGATCTAAAAACTACTGTAATCTTTTTTCTTCTATACACAGAGACTTTTTATTTTAAGATTTTATTTATTTATTTGACAGAGAGATCACAAGTAGGCAGAGAAGCAGGCAGAGAGAGAGGAGGAAGCAGGCTCCCTGCTGAGCAGAGAGCCCGATGCGGAGCTGGATGCTGAGCTCGATCCCACCTGGGATCATGACCTGAGCCGAAGGCAGAGGCTTTAACCCGCTGAGCCACCCAGGCGCCCCTATACACAGAGACCCTTAAAAGTGGCTTATATACTGATTTCTTCTTTTGACTCAACCAATTAATATGTATATTAATATATAAAGATGTAATTAATATATAAAGATAGAAAGATAGAAACTTTAATTTCCAGCGAAATTTAACTACATTTGTGATTCAGTATTAAAAAGTTTTGCCTCTTTATGTCATGTAAAAATGATGCATACATAGAAGTCAAAAACAAATTCTGGACTACTTAATGTATGCAAATATTGTATTCGCTTTTAACAAGTAATCATTAGTTGATTTTTAAGTTCACAGAACAACTTAAAGTGTAATATTTTGGAAACATTAGTTTATTAAATTGAAGATTAAACAGGTATCCCTCTTTTGGAACAAAATTTAGCACACCCATTTCATGGAGGCATACAGAGTAAGTAAAATGCATCAGCCTCAAATCTTTTTATCTAGAGATTGTGTTCATAGTTCATGCCCGAAGAAAATTAAAGGGAAAGAAAACATAATTCTGGGGTTGTGGCATTTTGTTTGCAGATTATTTTAAGCTGGATTCTTCAACAAAACGTGCAGGGAAGGAGAGGGAGATTTTTTTAATAGCAGGAGAAAATTCAAAAATAGACATGAGAATAAAAGGAAAACAATAATGATATTTTGAACTCAAGAAGTGTTTTGATCACAGCTGTATAAATTCAAATATCTAGCTTCATTTTACCTATTTTAGCGGATTGGAGACGTGGATTGGAAGACCATTAGCTCCCTTTCCTTCTTCATTGTTCCTGACTCTAAAATTATCACTTGGTTGTACCTGCTCTGCCTGCATCCTTTAATGGTTGATGTAGGAGCATGTGGGTTCTTATATTCCAAAGAACAATAGCTCTTATCAACTGCTCACCTTCTCTTTTCAGATTCTTGTGCCGTTAAAATGGTGGGCTTGGGTCAGGTCAGGAATTTCATCCTTGGTTATATAACATCTGTTGTTATTCAGAGTTAACTCTTTTGTATAGCACTGTGGTTCTGTCTTGACTGCCTAATTTCTTCCCTTAGCTCCTAATAAAACTGAACGCAGTGCATGGCTAACCATACTTAGGGATGACTGTGGATCTATACGTTTCAAAAGCAATATCATTTTCAACCAGTCGCATTGAATAGATATCTGTTTAGAGACATGCTTTCTTATGTTCAGAGGATTGGATGAGATGCTTGAAGGCAAGCTGATGAGTACCATTAAAATTATTTTAGAGCATTGGAGAATCAAGTAGATAGTTTAAAATACTAGACATCCTCTTGTTAGCCGTATTTGTCCTATTCGTATATAACATTTTAACTCTTTTTAAATACATAAGTAAGATAAAACCCCAAAAAACAAATTAGTGACTTAATTTCACAGTTTGACTATTAATATGTTTAGAGACCATATGTTAATAAGATTATAATAATTTTAATGCTCACACTACACCTTAGATCATATAAAATTAGTCAATGTTATATTCCGTGACTATACCGATTGTAAGGGAATTGAGTATTTGAATAGGAGATTTGAATTTCATTATTTTCTTTACAGACGATAACATAGTTAGCAAATGCAAGTTAAGTAATTTCTATTACTTGTTTTCCATACTTTTAAATATTTAGGCAAAAGTGTTCATATACACTCCTTTTATTATATGTATGTCTTTAGATCATGTTCTTAATACTATGTTAAAACTTTCAAGGGCAGTAAAACAAATCATCTATTCCTCGGATCCCTGCTTTAGAAGAGCACCATGAAAACTGAACAAAGTAAATGAGATACAGATATATATGTGACAAGATTTTCTACACAATTATCATATTAAAATTGTAATGTATTTTAATCTGCATAATATAAAATGATATCTGTTATAAAAATGATCAACTATAATATACAAAGTATATCCCATCAGTGATTTGCTTCATGGCAAAGGAAATGTGTTTAAAAATGAGGCATAATTTCTTAGTTAAGCTTAGAGATGTAAACAAAACAAAACAGAAAGAAAAAAAAAGAAAAAGAAAAAGAAAAAGATAGATAGGGCAAGCTCCAGAAAGGGAATAAAGTGTGTCTTATTTGCTAGTATGCTAGAAGTTCATCTGAGTCTTAAGCTAAAGTAACAATCCCAAGACAAATATTTAAAAGTATGTTGTTTTAGGGCGCCTGGGTGGCTCAGTGGTTAAAGCCTCTGCCTTCAGCTCAGGTCATGATCTCAGGATCCTGGGATCGAGTCCCGCATCGGGCTCTCTGCTCAGCAGGGAGCCTGCCACCTCCTGTCTCTCTATGCCTGCCTCTCTGCCTACTTGTGATCTGTTAAATTAAAAAAAAAAAAAAAGTATGTTGTTTTATGTTAGGATAGTTTGGCTATTTAACACAGAATGAAACCTAAACTTCCCTCTCAGTCCGTCATGTTCTTCCTCTCCTTCCTTCCCCTCCCTCCCTCCTCTCTCCCTGCCCCTTTCTTATATTGTCTGCTTACCATCCTACCATACCCTCTTTTGTTTCTGGAGATTCTACGTGTGATCCCTCTCCAAAAGACCTCCGTCGATCTAAGAATATTCTTACATAAAAGACAAGTCTCACTTTAAAAAAAAACCTGTCTCTTCCCAGAAATCTTCCTTAATTTCCCCCTACTAGATTGGGAGTTAAACTAGGAATAGTTTGTGTCCCTAATCCTCCTGAACTTCTGTGGTAGCACTCATAGACTTTATTGTTGTTCCGTGTTTAATAGTCTGTCTTCCTTGGCCAAGTCATACATTATTAAGTTGGCTACAGCTCATAAACAGAGTCAGCCAGTCACTCAGCCATTTGTGACATCTCTGGAGAAGTTGTAGAGAAAAGTCTCGGCTGGAGAAGTTTACTGGAGAGAAAGAGGGAGAGACATTTCCTCTTCTGGTTTCTTCCATACTCCATATGTCATTGACTCAAAGTATGTGCATGGGGAGTTAATTTCACTTTTATGGGTTGGTGATTCCTGCTCTTTTGGCAGCCTAAGGCTTCATTTGAGCCCTAAAGTGGTAGCAGAATGCATTCACATGGGGCAGCCCTCATAGGTGCAGGTGTGGAAGACAGATATGCTCCAGAAGATCTTAGGGAAATGAAAGATGGGTAAGGTACGGCGGGGGGAGCCAAAGAACTAGAACTCTTTTCTAATCTGCAATTTTATTTCTCATAGAAGCCCTCTAAAATATTAAATATACTGAATCCGATACCACTTTAGACATTAGTTAACAAGCACAAATTAAATTATTTACAAAAGTTATTAATTAAGTAAACTTGGCACTAAAACTCAATTCTACTTATCCCTGCCACCCCCATTTTTTTTTCTAGTTGTAACATACTGACAGTTTAGGTTTTGGACTATTGTTATTACACAAATTGTCTGATTTAAGCATATATATTAATTTAAATAATTTAGTAAGAATATAAGCATTCTATTTTGAGAAACTGTCAAAGATGTTCCTTCCTTGCAAGAGACACTTTTTTAAGATTGTTCTTCGGTTTGGTGAGGGAATCACAAAATCTGTCAAACTACTGAGGCCACCACAGTCATGAACACAGACTGTTTCTGAGACCACCATGGAATAACTCTTGGAAACGTGGAACAGCTGTTGAACAATGCACTGCTTTTAACTCCTGACTACATGCTTCTAAAATATAAAAGCACTATAATAATGTGTTCTTCAAAAGATAAGTTTTTTCCAGTGATGCAGTTGAACCTTATGATACTGACCCTAACACAAAACAAATTCTTTAACTGTGTAGGGAAAATTACTCTATTTTATTTTTTTTTGAAAATTACTCTATTTTAGATTAAACAGTAATGTAATCATATACTAATATACTACAATTAAAGCAAACCTGTCACACAAAATCTCATCCCAGTTGAAATAACCAATTTGAAGTATGATACCATAATTCTATATAGTCGAGATAGTCTTCTTAGAGTGAATAGAGACACAGAAGATTGAATTGAGTATTTGTTGGAGAGGTGATAGCAGATTTTGCGTTCTTCAAATACACTGTTTAAGAAAAAGCAGGGCTTCAGTCTCTACTTTTTTACAGCAATTTCATAGACCCTAAAGCCCTGTTGTAATAGATCAGATTAGTTACAATGTAACTAATTTTGCCAGTGGAGTTCTTAACATGATAAATGTCTTTTATTTTCACTCTGCAAGCAGTCTCTTTGCTAAAAGAAGTGCAAGAAAGTTAAGATTATGGGAGGATTTTCTCCCCTAATGTTACAGAAATTGGCGTGGGGGTGTGGAAGGAATCAGAGCCAGCCTCATGTTGCAAACATGACTTCAAAGCTCCTCATTAAATAATTTTTCTCACCAAAATATGAGTAATATTCACAGATGGACAGATACAATTTTTGGTGGGATTAGACTATGTTGAAATTTAGTGATATTCCCAGATTATTCTAGTGAGATTGGTTCTGAACTATTGAGGTCTTTAGAGAAGATACTTAGAAAGAGAGCTACATATGCCAGTCTTGAATTATAAGTACTTTTCATCATAAGTAAATGTGTATATTAATCATACTGATTTAGGAGATTTTAGAGCTGCTTTGGGCTTTAGCAATGATTAATTTCACCATTTCATTCAGACTACATATATTACATACCTGAAAAAAATAAAATCCAGGATTTCTAGTTAACGAATTCACTCTTATAACTAAAGACACCCTTTGTACTAAGCTAAACTTCTTGATTGACTCTCCAACTCTTGTTTCTTTTTTTGTGTGTTTTTTAAACTCTCATTTCTTTTTTTTTTTAAAGATTTTATTTGTTTATTTGAGCATGGAAGGGGAGTGAGAGAAGCAAACTCCCCACTTTTAGAGACCCCCTATGTGGGGCTCAATCCCAGAACCCTGAGATCATGACCTGAGCGAAAGCATACGTTTAGCTGACTGAGCCACCTAGAAACCCCTTAAGTTTTCATTTCTTTATAGCAGTTTTTCCTATATTTGATTCAGTGAGGCCACCACCAGAGAACTCTTTCCTATGTCAAAATCTTGCTCATGTAAATAGGCAAAGTTATATATGTTAAGTGCTTGATATACAAATATAGATAGATACATAGATAGATAGATAGATAATAGACAGATGATAGAGAGCATGCATTTTTTTTAACCCCTTTCAAACCTGATATCCTAAAGGAGAATACAGACAGCAGCCTCTTTGACCTTGGCCATAGCAAGTTCTTACTAGACCTATCTCTGGAGGCAAGGGAATCAAAGGCAAAAATGAAGTATAGGACAACATCAGGATAAAAAGCTTCTGCACAGCAAAGGAAACAATCAACAAAACTATAAGACAACCTACAAAATGGGAGAAGATATTTGCAAATGAAAAATCTGATAAAGGGTTAATATCCAAAATCTATAAAGAACGTCCAAACTCAGCACCTAAGTCTTTTGATTGAAGTGTTTAGTCCATTTACATCCAGGATAATTATTGATAAGTGTGTATTTAATGTCCTTTTATTACTTGTTTTGTCATTGTTTCTGGAGATTTTCTTTGTTCCTTTCTTGTTTTTCTCACTTTCTGTCTTTTCTTTCTACTCAGAGTTCCCTTGCAGAGTTAGTTTAGCGCTCATGAAATCCTTTAGTTTTTGTTTGTCTGGGAAACTTAATCTCTCCCGCTATTCTGAATGATAGCCTTGCCGGATAGAAATTCTTGGCTGCAGATTTTTCCCATTCAGCACATTGAATATATCGTATGACTCTCTTCTGGCTTGCCAAGTTTCTGTTGAGAGATCTGCAGCTTGCTGTATGGGTCTTCCCTGATCAGTTAGGGACTTCTTTTGTCTTGCTGCTTTTAGGAATTTTTTCTTTATTGCTACATATTGCAGATTTAATTATAATATGTCTTGGTGTTGATCTGCTTTTGTTGATTTTGATGGGAGTTCTCTGTGCCTCCTGGATCTGGATGTCTTTTTCCTTCACTATATTAGGGACTGTTTCAGCTATTATTTCTTCAAATAAATTTTCTGCCCTCTTTTCTCTTCCTTCTTCTGGGACTCCAATAATATGTTGTTACATTTGATGGAGTCACTGAGTTCCCTGAGTCTATCCTCATGTTCTATGATTCTTTTTTCTCTCTCATGTTCAGCTTCATTAGTTTAAGTTATTTTATCTCCTATATCACTTATTCATCCCTCTGCTACTTCCATTCTTGTGTTCATTGAATCCAGTTTATTTCGAATCTCAGTTATTGTATTTTTCATTTCTGATTGTTTTGTAACTCTTTTATCTCTGTAGTAAGGGGCTCCCTGAAGTCTTCCATTCTTTCCTCAAACCCAACAAGTATCCTTATGATTGTTGCTTTAAATTCTCTATTAGGTTTATTACTTATATCTGTTTTGATTACATCTCTGGCTGTGACCTTTCCTTGTTGCTTCACTCAGGATGAATTCTTCTGTCTTGGCATTTTTGTCTAACTCTCTGTCTTCTGTGTGTTTCCTGCTCCTAAGAGTAATGGCTTCATGAAGAAGATGTCATGTAGTGTCCAGGGCCAGATGATTCAAGGAGTCTCTCTGGTGTCTTTACATGCACTCTGGTACTGTGTTTTGGCTGCTTTATCCCTCAGGCCAATCATCTGCAGAGGTTCTCCTTGCCCTCAGTGGGCAGTTTTTGGTTCTTAATCAGAGTGTGATGAGTTTTTAACTAGATGCATAGTGGTCTGTTTGTTAAATGAGATCTGATGCTACTTCCACTAAAACTGAAAACTTGCAGAATTTTCTGGTCAGGGTATGTGGTGTGGGGAGGGGTTTCTGCTGGTTTTCTGGGGAGGGGGCCTGCTGCATTGGGACTGAGGCACACTTGCCTGAGAAGGGCAGTACCACCAGAATGCAGATTGGTGAGACTTGGTATAACAGGGGAGGGAAATGGACCCCACAGTTTCTTTTGTCCCAAGAGAGGCATTTCTGTGAACACCACCTCTCACAGATGCACTCTAAGAAGAGGGAAGAATTTACCCTGTGTGCACTTTGGGCATTCCTCAGATAAAACTGTCTGACTCTGGGTTGTTTGCCCACCTCTTCTCCGGGAGTTCGGTGGTGACCTTGGGGCTCTATCTCAGCCAAGCATAGGGGATGAGTTTAATGGATGATGTAAATTAAGGAGGGCATTGTTACAATGAGCATAAGGATACTTGTTGGTTTGTGTGTGTGTTATGTAAGTGATGAATCACTAAATTCTACTCCTGAAACTAATATTGCACTATATGTTAAGTAACTGGAATTTAAATAAAAATTTGAAACAAACAAATAAATAACTGATTCCTCCTCTCCCTAAAACAAGCAAGCAAAAATTACCTTTAGCCTTTAAACTCTGCTGATTGCAAAAACTCTTGAAAATTAGTCCCTCTTATTTTCCCAGCCAATGGCTTGGGAATGGTCTCCTTGTGCATTCCCTTGTGTGCTCTTTTCTCTTGCCTTTCTCTGTGACCAGGGCTCCCTTCCCTCCACAGCCTCTGAAATCTGTTTCTCCCCCAAATCACATTTCCTTGCTTCCTACCTTCCTGAGTGTGGCCTCTTTTCTCTCCCTAGTTGTGCAGTTTTTTCTGTATCAGTCCTCAGGTTGATTTCTTGAATATTCAGAATCATTGAATAGTTAATCTAGCTATATTTGAGGGACCGGATGAGCCTAGGGTCCTCCAACTAAGCCACTATCTTAGTTCCTCTTATTATGACCATGGTATTTATTTTAGTCTTTGGGAAGTATAATAATCTGTATAGGTAGTATAAGATTTAATTCAAGTGTAATGCATAATTACCTGTCTTGTCTTTTTTTATTACTTTAAAACATGGTGTGGGAGTGTTATGGGTGCGAAAGTCTGCATTGTATAAATGGAGGTCTTGGTCTTTGGATTCCCCACAAGAAGATTTATGTGGGTATTCACACTGGAATAAGGAAGGCAAGAAGGAAAGTAGTAAGCACTTTATTCAAGTGAAAGTACAGTCTCAAGGAGGGAGAGTGGGTAGGCTCTGTAAGGTGGAAGCAACCCCTAGATTGTTTTGGAATGGATATTATTGGTTCTGTCTGAGCTAAGAGTTGTGATATACAGTGGGGTAGTATCTAATGGAGGTTGCTTCCAGTCTTTTGGGAAATTCTTTCTACATGTTGAGAGAAGTTTTAACCCTACAACGTTTTGTGTGGGATTGATCATGGCAGCCTTTCCCACTGGGAAGTGGGAGCTATAAAGCAATGCAAATGCATTATAATGAATCTTTGGGTTACCCTAAGGCAGAGGTGGAAAATGAGAGCACATATTCTTTACCCATGGCTCTTGATCTCTTAGGCCCAAGCTCAGGATGTTGAGCTCCCTTGTCTTTTAATGTGTAGCTTATTTATCTCCATTTTTGCCTCTAGCTCATGTTTCTGTGGTTCCTCTTCTAGAACTTGAAACTCTGCCTTGGGTGTTCCTTCCACTGCTCATATCTAGCTTCTACGTAACAGGAGGAAGCAAGGAAGGAAAATAAATATGGTTACTTTAATTTCTTTGAAGTAAATTCTGGCAGTAATAGTCTGTGACTCAGTGTGTAGGGAATATTCTTTATTGACAAACCTTACTAGAATTGGAACCCCTGTTGAAGGAAAGGTTATAAGAATTCCAGGAATCTATATAGTCTAGTGTTCATTTTGGTACAAAAGCTTTATATAGATTATATAACATGTGAATAAGCATTGCAGATTCAAAAATAAATATGAGAGAAGACATAAATGTAATAAGTACTGACTTTGGTTATAATGGGGTAATTTTCTAAACTTTTTTTATAAAATGTGCCCCTTTATATCTGGCTCATTTTACCTAGCATAATGTCTTCAAGATTGATCCATGTTGTAAAAAATATCAAAATTTTACTCCTTTCCAAGGCTGAATAATATCCCATTGTATATGTATACCATTTGTTTATCCATTTATCTATCACTGGACATTTAGTTTATTTCTCCCTTTTGGCTCCTACAAATAATGTTGCTATGAAAATGGATGAGTAACTCTTCAAAGTTCCTGATTTCAATTTCTTTGGACCTATGTACAGAAGTAAAATTAATAAATGGTATGAAAATTCAACTTTTAACTTTTTTAGTAGCTTCAAAACTGATCTAATTATCCCATTTTTCATTTTGGAGTAATTTTTTAATTTTATTTTTTATTGTAGAGTTGACATACAATATTAGTTTCAGGTGTACAACACTGTTTCAACAACTCCCTACATTATGAAGTGCTTACCATGTTAAGTGTATTTACCATCTGTCACAAAGTTTCTATAATATTATTGACCATATTCCTTATGCTGTACTTTTCATTCTGTGGTAATTTTATTATCAGTTATTTTCAAAAAATTATTATTATATGATAGTATACTTAAATTTTAACTACATACTAATTTGTTAAAAGGAAGGAGAAAGGTGAACCTCCTCATAGCTAATATGAATGTATACCAGGCCAAACTAGGCAGACTATTATCTGTATCTGTTGATTTCATGATACAGTGAAAGTGATTAATACTTAGTTCTTGCAGTGTATATATTAGACATCTGTGGTGGTCTGGCATAGGGTAACACCAACTCTTCACACAAACCTGGTTTGAAAATTGAAATAACTGATGATCCATGTGCATTAAAAAGGCATGAAAAGGTTTATAACTCATGTGAAGAATTTCCTAGGGAGGGAAGAACTGGTACCAAGCCAGTCTGGAATGACATGAGGAAGGAAGTTGGGGCTGGGTTTGGGATGTCTGTTGTGATTGGTTGGTGGAGTTGTGCAGGGTTCCATCTCTTGGGCCAGGGCTTCCATAGTCTGTATTTCCACTTGTGCCAAGGAAGATTTGGGGCTTTCTTACTATCTTAACCACATGTGGGGTTAGAGGGCAAGGAACAGAGGTGGGACCTAAAAGCTGTCAGTAGTCAAACACCAACAATGAAGTCAGACACTTTATTAAGTAGAATAGGTAATTAGAATTTAGAGCATCTGTTTTCTTTTTTTTTTTAATTTTTATTATTATTATTATTTTACTTGAGAGAGGGGGGGAGAGAGAGAGAATGCGCAAGTGGGGGGAGGGAGAGAGGGAAAGAGTCTTCCAAGCAGATTCCATGCTGAGCAGGTACCCCAATATAGAGCTCTACCCCATGACCCATGAGATCATGACTTGAGCCAAGGCTAAGACATTTAACCAATTGAGCCACCCAGGTGCCCCTAGAGCATCTATTTTCTTAGCTATGTGATGCTAAAAAGCCAATTAGTCTAATTATTACACTTAGCAAGGTTTTAAGAAAATATTTTAAGGTAGACATGTTATAATTTTTTGAGAATCTTTTGAATCTAGTTGATCCCAGGCAGTCTGTGCCCAGAATCCCATCTGTTTAAGCATTACATTTGCTGTCTCATGGTATTGTCTTGCTCAAACACATTATACAGTCTGGGGCCTGCAAACATTCCACATCTTCCTGTGTGATCATGAGCAGCACTCTGGCCCCTCTGTTTCTAAGTTTTTATATCTGTAAAATGAAGTAGTTAAGACCCTACTTCACAGAGTTATTGTGAGGATTAAATGAGTTAATATATGTAAAACACTTAAAACAGTGTTTGGCATATAGTCTGGCATATTGTGAGCACCTTACAAGAGTTACTTATTTGTAGATAAGTGAAGGAAAATCAATGTCCCTTTCATGAAGATATCTTAGGAAATAAGTAAATACTTATACTTGCAATTTCTCAAAAGCATTTCTTCAGTTCAGTTTATCATATTTTCTTAAAATCTTATGTAATTAAGTAAATTTAACTCAGAATAAGAATTAAGAACTTCATATGGTACCTTCAGAATATCTTTTTTCTTTTTAGAAATAAATAAGTCATCAAAGAGATCCTATTGATTCTCTTCACAAATATCACTTCTTAGGGGCGCCTGGGTGGCTCAGTGGTTTAAGCCTCTGCCTTCGGCTCGGGTCATGGTCTCAGGGTCCTGGGATCGAGCCCCCGCATCGGGCTCTCTGCTCAACAGGGAGCCTGCTTCCCTTCCTCTCTCTCTGCCTGCCTGTCTGCCTACTTGTGATCTCTGCCTGTCAAATAAATAAATAAAAAATCTTTAAAAAAAAAAACAAAAACAAGTATCACTTCTTATTCCACCCTCTGTTTTTTTGAAGTTGACAGCAGGTTGTCTAACTTAGCAAATCTCTGTCAAAGTAACAATTACAGGCAAACTGCTTTAATAATAAATTTAACAGGAGGAGCTGGGGCCCACTGTTTTAAATGTGAATAGCAGATACCTGCCTATAGTTACCTACATTTGTATCATAACTGGGTATATCACCCTAGTGTCATTGAGACAAAGTCCTGGCTCTCATTTCAAAGGACACATAATACATTTTTCACATTGTAGCAGCCAACACCCTTTCAGGATTTCCTCTAAGCTTTGAATTTTGCCTTTGGGAGATGGTATGACTGTGTATTAGTGACTAACTTTTCTTCCATTTGTATTTACCTATGAGTGAGGAGAATCTTTGCTTGAGTTCGAAAGTTTAAAGGAGATATAAGAGAGCTCTGAGCACTCAAAGGGCACTTAAATGTTTGTTTATTAGAATATAGTTGCAGACCAAATACTTCATGAACTCATGAAAATCCTCACTGACAGATGTGATTTATGATGTTTAGTAGTCTTCAGAATTTCTTGAATGTCCTCATTCACTCTTCTATAACAATCCAGGTAAAACAAAACTGCAATTTCAGGAAGATCCTTTTCAGATTCTTCACCTTTAAACTGTTTCAGTCCACAAAAGTCCATTAGAAAATTCTTGAGGAGACTTCTCATCTTCCATCAGCAGACATAGAATTTCAACTTAAAGTGCATTTGTAGGAATAGGAGAGTACTTTTTCATTTATGGAACATTTTACAAAAGGTATACTTTAGGAATCAGAACAGTGAAAATGCTGGGGTGCCTGGGTGGCTCCACCTTGGGTTAAGCCTCTGCCTTGGGCTCAGGTCATGGTCTCAGGGTCCTGGAATCAAGCCCCGCATCAGGCTCTCTGCTTGGCAGGGAGCCTGCTTCTCCCTCTCTCTCTGCCTGCCTCTCTGCCTACTTGTGATCTCTCTCTCTGTGTCAAATAAATAAAATGTTAAAAAAAAAAAAAAAGTGAAAATGCTGACTCTGGACAGTTACAAATTCACTCAACAATGGCTCATTCTACATTTATTCATCATCAGGCCAGGCCAGCCTCCCAATGTTATACATCTGCTTATATAATTATCCTAAGTAGAGATGTAAAATTGTAAATTGTCCAAACCTGCTAGTATTGTAATCGTTAAACGTAATAAGTACATTTCAGAAACGTGTACTTGTATATTCCCACATCAACTCTAAAGCATATTTTTATATTGAATAGAATACTTAAGACATGGAAATGTATGATATTCTCAAAGCTCCTAGAATTTGAAAGTGACTAAAGATTGGTGAGAAAAATCCCAAATATAATAATGCTTATATATTCAGTGACAAGAGCACAGCCTACCCTTAGTGACAAAAATTCGTATTTATAACTCATGTTTGCCTATAGAATTTCTGAATGCTTGGAAGAAAAGGTTCCCAAAGTATCCTCCTGAAGAGCATTCCAGAAATCCTGATTCCAAAGACTATTGATAGAGTGAGTCAGCAGTCCTGATGCAAGGATTGGGGATTTTATAAATTAACCTTCTCAAGAGATTATGATGATTTGGAACTGCAAGTCTAAAAAAAATACTATATTCAGGCGAAATATATAAAGCATAGTGATACATGGTTCTCAAAGTGCTTTAACATGTGTTCATTATTCACTCAAATCTAAGCCATTTCTAAAAACTAAATGTGAGATGTTATGGTTATATACCAAAATCGGAGCCAACATGCTTGTACATTTCAGCTTTACTTTCTGCATCCAACACATGAGAAATGGGATGGGCATACTTGCTTGGCCATGATTCCCCATTCCCACCTGTTTTGAAGAGCAAATAAGAAACCTTTGAATAATATCTAGAGTCTTCTCTGATAACTCTCTAATAAACATACAGACATGGGTACACAAGTGTGTGCATTTGTGTACATGTGTATATCTATAAAGAGAATCCTCATTGCAGAATGAAAAGCATGATAATGCAAAAATATTTATGAAAAATGCACAAGAACTCTAGGGATAAAATAAGATACAATATATATGGCAAGACTATCAAATTAAATATGTATTAACAGTATCAATTTAGGAATATCAAAATATACGTGCTATACATTTGGTAGAGTTAACTTGTATTGCAGTTGAGAGAAGAAAACTTATCTTGCCAAGGATATATAGGTAAGGATTTTAAATGGCGGTTTAATGTATATCTTAAAATAACCATGGTTTTGTCTGATGAAACTGGAAATATTTTTAGAGATTCACAAGTTGAGAGGCATAAAAATAGGAAATTCAAATCACTTTTGAGTTTGTAGAACAGTTTGGTTAAAGCAATGCTTATGTTGGGAAGTAGTCTGAAGGGAAAAAAATGGAAAGGTGATCTGAGTCCAGACTGAGAATAAAAATGGTTCCATAAATTATTAATAAAGTGACTGAGAATGCTAATTTTTAGTAACTTTAAAGGGGGATTGGAGGAACAATATTTGAAGGAAAGCGAATGTGAAACCTTGTACTTAGCTGTGGTGGTAAGGAAGTCTGGGGATGTATGAGGCTTGGATTCTAGATTATTAGGCTCATGTTTGTTATCATCTTCCAAGTGTGTTACTTCCATTTTTACCAACTGTAATTATTAACCTTTTTTCTTTCTTGATAAGCCCTTAAGAGCTCTGCAATAGACAGCAAACACTAAGACCACCAATAGGTCTTAATGATCAGTGGTGCCCCATTATAGCAATGCTAGAGTATGAGAATCTCTACCAAGTACCATAGCTAAGGGTAACGGTGCTGGAAAATGTGAAGCTGGAGGAATGATCATATTTTGATCTGGGAAGATCAAAAATTAAGGTAGAAGTGGCTATCATAATGCTACCCACATTTATTGAGTGATTACTGTATACCTCCACTATTCAGTTTTGTACTTACAGTGACATTTAATTCTCCCAAACAAACAAAAACGTTAAGATAATATGGTTATTCTTAGAGATGCGAAAACCTAGGCTTATATGGGTAGTCAGCTTGGTGTCTTAGTCGGTTCAGGATGCTGTAACAAAATAACATAGACTGAATTTGGTGTATAAACAACAGAGATTTATTTTTCACATTTCTGGAGTTCGGCAAGTGCAAGATTAATAAAACAAAGTTGTCGCTTTAGCAGTTTCAGTGACTGATGAGGAAACTACTTGGTTCATAAACAGTGGATTTCTCACAAGATAGAGGCAAAAGTGTTCTTGAGCCTTTTTTATAAGGTCGCTATTCCCACTCATGAGGACTCCATTTCATGACCTAATCTTCTTTCAAAGGCCTACCTCCTAATGCTATCACATTGTGAATCAGCTTCAACATATGAATTTGAAGGGATACAGACATTGAGCTTATATCACCTCAGTTTTCACATTTCCTTGGAGGCCTGATTGGGATATGATCAGAGACCATCTAACTACAAAATTCTCAACTATTAAACTAAACCACAGTAAAGAAAAAACATTAGAGCTCTAGTTGGTTGTCAGGCATAGGTCATGGCTTTGGAAATCTTTCGTACTGAATTTTGTGGTATTGCTTAAGTTATAAACTAACTTTATTTAACTATCATTAAAACTCAAGAGGCTTCTAACAAAAACAAAAACAAAATAAAAAACCCCCAAAACTCAAGAGTCTTCTGAGGATCAATTGTGAAGATACGTATTATCTCTGCCTTCAAACACAATGAATAAACTATGCTATATCTCCTTATTTTTTTCATGTTCTCAGTCTCAAATTATAACAAACTGGTGTATCTTAATCTTTGGAGAGCTATGTTAAAATTATTTATGATAAAATACAAAAATTTAACTTGTTCAGTTTTTCATATTAAATAACTCAACATTTTTTCTAAATTTGTACTCCTCATATCAGTGATTTCCCAAGAGAAACATTGACACCATTACAGCTCACATTCAAAAATGTTTGTATTAAACAAATCTTATCTATGCCATAGTGTATTTAAATGATTGGTTTAATCATATGCATAATTGTAAAATGCTTTTATGAATTCTAATTTCTATTAAGGACAATGTAGAATAAATATTTGAATTAATATAAATCTCCAGAAGCATAAGGTAGTAAATATGGTTACTTATACATGCAGGATGACAAACACATGGAAAGGAGATTTCTGTGTACAGTTTTTATATAATTGTTACCTTTGAATTATAAATACAGTACTTAACAAATATTTAAAGTAAAACTACTTATCTTAGTTCCATGCACAATTTGGGGGTATATGTAAGAATCTGCATATACTTCTAGGAGTTTAATACCCATATACATAACAACTCACCAGTTTTGGGGAGTGATGGGAAGGGTGTCAATCTTCTGCATTGTGATTGTGGTAATTAGTGCCTTTTTTTTTTTTTAAACTTTTCTGGCTCTTTCCCTTATGAACATACTTTAGGAAAACAGTTCCATGCCTTTTTAACTCATATATGGTCTTGTGACTTTGTGCAATGAAATGTGATCGGACATAAGCTGTATGAGAAAATATGAGTAGCTGGTTTATGATTTGCCATGTTGTCTATTTGTGACTAAAATGACTGGTAATATTACACATGATGGAATATCTATCATCTTGGGTTCCTGAAAAACAATACTGCAGAGAGAACTATTACTTACCTGAGATTGACTAGTAGCAAGAAAAATGAGGAGGAGGTGGTGGTTGGTGATGATGGGTGGTAGTTGGAGGGTGGATTTTTAAGGTAGTGAGATCTTTCAGGTAGCTTTTATGCTACATTATCTAACCTGACTGCCAACAGTTTTTCAAGTATTTAAAAAATAGTTCATTATATATATTCTTAATTATTCCTCCCTAATAATTCTGATACCTACAGAATTACCCTGGTGTTGACATGTTATCTAAACGGATAATGTTTTCTAGTTTAGTGGTAATAAAAGATCTGATCCTTTAAAATATTGGGTTTACACCATTTGCAATTTTGAAATTTTCTTCTTTTTATTTCTAAATATTATTTAAAGGTCATGTTCAAGGTTGAGACATTTCATTTATGAACATATTTAACTGGAGATCATGAGACTGTTAGGAAAGGTAACCTTTTCTTGGAATGTATGTGCATGAACTTAACCATGTATCATCGTTTTACAGGTCTTAGGGATTAGTTATTGCATTAGTAAATGCATTAATCCCGAAATAAACAAAAACATGAACTATTTGAAAGTTTGAATACTCCCACAATAAAATTTTGTTTTATACCATGCAGCTTGAGTGACCATTGTGAATATAAAACACAATAAATACCAAGAGGATCATAAAGTACGAGTGATAGCATCACAAATGAAATAGACTGAACTGCCTAATAGTAATATCCATAGTAATCAATAACATCGAAATAGCTTTCTGGCCTTTTTTTAATTAAAATCTTTACAAATTGAAAATTGGCACCTTGTTGTACTTCTAAGCTTTGCCACATTAATGAACGCACAGGAAGCTCTCAAGGCGCAGCCTGAATTCCACTGAGGAAACTGAACAGAATAAGTTTTCACTCTAGTTTTGGATATGCCATAAATAAGGGGAAAAAATCCAGAAAAGTTGAATTATTTCTTCATCATGTAAAGGAAGTATGCAATTAAAAATTCTGTCTGGGGGTGCCTTGATGTCTGAGTTGGTTAAGCCTCTTGACTTTTTTTTTTTTTTTTAATGTCTTCTATTCTTTTTTTTTTTTTTAATTTTATTTTTTATAAACATGTATTTTTTTCCCCAGGGGTACAGGTCTGTGAATCGCCAGGTTTCCACACTTCACAGCACTCACCCTAGCACATACACTCCCCAAAGTCCATAACCCCACCCCCCCCACCAAACCCCCTGCCCCAGCAACCCTCAGTTTGTTTTGTGAGATTAAGAGTCACTTATGGTTTATCTCCCTCCCAATCCCATCTTGCTTCATTTACTCTTCTCCTACCCCATTAACCCCCCATGTTGCATCTCCTCTCCCTCATATCAAGGAGATCATATGATAGTTGTCTTTCTCCGATTGACTTATTTCGCTAAGCATGATACCCTCTAGTTCCATCCATGTCGTCACAAATGGCAAGATTTCATTTCTTTTGATGGCTGCATAGTATTCCATTGTGTATATATACCATATCTTCTTTACCCATTCGTCTGTTAATGGACATCTAGGTTCTTTCCATAGTTTGGCTATTGTAGACATTGCTGCTATAAACATTCGGGTGCACATGCCCCTTTGGATCACTACGTTTGTATCTTTAGGGTAAATACCCAGCAGTGCAATTGCTGGGTCATAGGGTAGCTCTATTTTCAACATTTTGAGGAACCTGCATGCTGTTTTCCAGAGTGGTTGCACCAGCTTGCATTCCCACCAACAGTGTAGGAGGGTTCCCCTTTCTCCGCATCCTCGCCAGCATCTGTCATTTCCTGACTTGTTAATTTTAGCCATTCTGACCGGTGTGAGGTGGTATCTCATTGTGGTTTTGATTTGTATTTCCCTGATGCCGAGTGATGTCGAGCACTTTTACATGTGTCTGTTGGCCATCTGGATGTCTTCTTTGCAGAAATGTCTGTTCATGTCTTCTGCCCATTTCTTGATTGGATTATTTGTTCTTTGGGTGTTGAGTTTGCTAAGTTCTTTATAGATTCTGGACACTAGCCCTTTATCTGATATGTCATTTGCAAATATCTTCTCCCATTCTGTCAGTTGCCTTTTGGTTTTGTGAACTGTTTCCTTTGCTGTGCCAAAGTTTTTGATCTTGATGAAATCCCAATAGTTCATTTTTGCCCTTGCTTCCCTTGCCTTTGGCAATGTTCCTAGGAAGATGTTGCTGCGGCTGAGGTCGAAGAGGTTGCTGCCTGTGTTCTCCTCAAGGATTTTGATGGATTCCTTTCTCACATTGAGGTCCTTCATCCATTTTGAGTCTATTTTCGTGTGTGGTCTAAGGAAATGATCCAATTTCATTTTTCTGCATGTGGCTATCCAATTGTCCAACACCATTTATTGAAGAGGCTGTCTTTTTTCCATTGGACATTCTTTCCTGCTTTGTTGAAGATTATTTGACCATAGAGTTGAGGGTCTATTTCTGGGCTCTCTATTCTGTTCCATTGATCTATGTGTCTGTTTTTGTGCCAGTACCATGGTGTCTTGATGATGACAGCTTTGTAATACAGCTTGAAGTCCGGAATTGTGATGCCACCAACTTTGGCTTTCTTTTTCAATATTCCTTTGGCTATTCGCGGTCTTTTCTGGTTCCATAAAAATTTTAGGATTATTTGTTCCATTTCTTTGAAAAAAAAATGGATGGTACTTTGATAGGAATTGCACTAAATGTGTAGATTGCTTTAGGTAGCATAGGCATTTTCACAATATTTATTCTTCCAATCCAGGAGCATGGAACATTTTTCCATTTCTTTGTGTCTTCCTCAATTTCTTTCATGAGTAGTTTATAGTTTTCTGAGTATAGATTCTTAGTCTCTTTGGTTAGGTTTATTCCTAGGTATCTTATAGTTTTGGGTGCAATTGTAAATGGGATGGACTCCTTAATTTCTCTTTCTTCTGTCTTATTGTTGGTGTAGAGAAATGCGACTGATTTCTGTGCATTGAATTTATATCCTGACACTCTACTGAATTCCTGTACAAGTTCTAGCAGTTTTGGAGTGGAGTCTTTTGGGTTTTCCACATATAGTATCATATCATCTGTGAAGAGTGATAGTTTGACTTCTTCTTTGCCGATTTGGATGCCTTTAATTTCTTTTTATTGTCTGATTGAGGAGGCTAGGACTTCTAGTACTATGTTGAATAGCAGTGGTGATAACGGACATCCCTGCCATGTTCCTGACCTTAGAGGAAAAGCTTTCAGTTTTTCTCCATTGAGAATGATATTTGCGATGGGTTTTTCATAGATGGCTTTGATAATATTGAGGTATGTGCCCTCTATCCCTACACTTTGAAGAGTTTTGATCAGGAAGGGATGCTGTACTTTGTCAAATGCTTTTTCAGCATCTATGGAGAGTATCATATGGTTCTTGTTCTTTCTTTTATTAATGTGTTGTATCACATGGATTGATTTGCGGATGTTGAACCAACCTTCCAGCCCTGGAATAAATCCCACTTGGTCGTGGTCAATAATCCTTTCAATGTACTGTTGAATCCTATTGGCTAGTATTTTGGTGAGAATTTTTGCATCTGTGTTCATCAAGGATATTGGTCTGTAGTTCTCTTTTTTGACGGGATCCTTGTCTGGTTTTGGGATCAAGGTGATGCTGGCCTCATAAAATGAGTTTGGAAGTTTCCTTCCATTTCTATTTTTTGGAACAGTTTCAGGAGAATAGGAATTAGTTCTTCTTTAAATGTTTGGTAGAATTTCCCCGGGAAGCCATCTGGCCCTGGGCTTTTGTTGGTTTGGAGATTTTTGATGACTGTTTCAATCTCCTTACTGGTTATGGGTCTGTTCAGGCTTTCTATTTCTTCCTGGTTCAGTTGTGGTAGTTTATATGTCTCTAGGAATGCATCCATTTCTTCCAGATTGTCAAATTGGTTGGCATAGAGTTGCTCATAATATGTTCTTATAATTGTATTTCTTTGGTGTTAGTTGTGATCTCTCCTCTTTCATTCATGATTTTATTTATTTGGGTCCTTTCTCTTTTCTTTTTGATAAGGCTGGCCAGGGGTTTATCAATCCTATTAATTCTTTCAAAGAACCAGCTCTTAGTTTCGTTGATTTGTTCTATTGTTTTTTTGGTTTCTATTTCATTGATTTCTGCTCTGATCTTTATGATTTCTCTTCTCCTGCTGGGTTTAGGGTTTCTTTCTTGTTCTTTCTCCAGCTCCTTTAGGTGTAGGGTTAGGTTGTGTACCTGAGACCTTTCTTGTTTCTTGAGAAAGGCTTGTACCGCTATATATTTTCCTCTTAGGACTTCCTTTGTTGTGTCCCACAGAGTCTGAACCGTTGTGTTTTCATTATCATTTGTTTCCATGAATTTTTTCAATTCTTCTTTAATTTCCTGGTTGACCCATTCATTCTTTAGAAGGATGCTGTTTAGTCTCCATGTATTTGGGTTCTTTCCAAATTTCCTCTTGTGATTGAGTTCTAGCTTCAGAGCATTGTGGTCTAAAAATATGCAGGGAATGATCCCAATCTTTTGATACCGGTTGAGACCTGATTTAGGACTGAGGATGTGATCTATTCTGGAGAATGTTCCATGTGCACTAGAGAAGAATGTGTATTCTGTTGCTTTGGGATGAAATGTTCTGAATATATCTGTGATATCCATCTGGTCCAGTGTGTGATTTAAGGCCTTTATTTCCTTGTTGATCTTTTGCTTGGATGATCTGTCCATTTCAGTGAGGGGAGTGTTAAAGTCCCCTACTATTATTGTATTATTGTTGATATGTTTCTTTGATTTTGTTATTAATTGGTTTATATAGTTGGCTGCTCCCACGTTAGGGGCATAGATATTTACAATTGTTAGATCTTCTTGTTGGACAGACCCTTTGAGTATGATATAGTGTTCTTCCTCATCTCTTATTATAGTCTTTGGCTTAAAATCTAATTGATCTGATGTAAGGATTGCCACTCCAGCTTTCTTCTGACGTCCGTTAGCATGTTAAATTCTTTTCCACCCCCTCACTTTAAATCTGAAGGTGTCTTCGGGTTTAAAATGAGTTTCTTGTAGGCAACATATAGATGGGTTTTGTTTTTTTATCCATGCTGATACCCCGTGTCTTTTGATTGGGGCATTTAGCCCATTAACATTCAGGGTAACTATTGAGAGATATGAATTTAGTGCCATTGTATTGCCTGTAAGGTGACTTTTATTGTATATTGTTTCTGTTCCTTTCTGATCTACTACTTTTAGCTCTCTCTTTGCTTAGAGGACCCCTTTCAATATTTCCTGTAGAGCTGGCTTGGTGTTGCAAATTCTTTCAGTTTTTGTTTGTCCTGGAAGCTTTTAATCTCTCCTTCTATTTTCAGTGATAGCCTAGCTGGATATAGTATTCTTGGCTGCATGTTTTTCTCGTTTAGTACTCTGAATATATCATGCCAGCTCTTTCTGGCCTGCCAGGTCTCTGTGGAGAAGTCTGCTGCCAATCTAATATTTTTACCATTGTATCTTACAGACTTCTTCTCCCGGGCTGCTTTCAGGATTTTCTCTTTGTCACTAAGACGTATAAATTTTACTATTAGGTGACGGGGTGTGGCCCTATTCTTATTGATTTTGAGGGGGGTTCTCTGCATCTCCTGGATTTTGATGCTTGTTCCCTTTGCCATATTGGGGAAATTGTCTCCAATAATTCTCTCCAATATACCTTCTTCTCCCCTCTCTCTTTCTTCTTCTTCTGGAATCCCAATTATTCTCATGTTGTTTCGTTTTATGGTGTCACTTATCTCTCGAATTCTGCCCTCGTGGTCCAGTAGCTGTTTGTCCCTCTTTTGCTCAGCTTCTTTATTCTCTGTCATTTGGTCTTCTATATCGCTAGTTCTTTCTTCTGCCTCATTTATCCTAGCAGTGAGAGCCTCCATTTTTGATTGCACCTCATTAATAGCTTTTTTGATTTCAACTTGATTAGATTTTAGTTCTTTTATTTCTCCAGAAAGGGCTTTTATATCTCCCGAGAGGGTTTCTCTAATATCTTCCATGCCTTTTTCGAGCCCAGCTAGAACCTTGAGAATCGTCATTCTGAACTCTAGATCTGACATATTACCAATGTCTGTATTGATTGGGTCCCTAGCCTTTGGTACTGCCTCTTGTTCTCTTTTTTGTGGTGAATTTTCCGCCTTGTCATTTTGTCCAGATAAGAGTATATGAAGGAACAAGTAAAATACTAAAAGGGTGGCAACAACCCCAGGAAAATATGCTTTAGCCAAATCAGAAGAGATCCCAAATCGTGAGGGGGGGGAGGGGATAAAAAGAGGTTCAGAAAGAAAAGAAAAAAATGAAAAAAGAAAAAAGAAACAAATTAAAAAAGAAAATCAATAATGAAAAAATATAAAAAGGAAAAATATATATATATATATTAGATAAACTAGTTAAAAAAACGTTAAAAAAGGGTAAAAGTTAAAAAAAATTAGCAGAAGGAGAAAAAAATTGAAAAAGAAAAAAAAATTACATTAACTGCAAGGCTAAAGAATCATGGTGAGAAAGCCATGAGTTCTGTGCTTTTCTTTCTCCTCCTGTGGAATTCCGCTGCTCTCCTTGGTATTAAAACTGCACTCCTCATAAGTGAACTTGGTCCTGGCTGGGTTTCTTGTTGATCTTCTGGGGGAGGGGCCTGTTGTAGTGATTCTCAAATGTCTTTGCCCCAGGCGGAGTCGCACCGCCCTCACCAGGGGCCGGGCTGAGTAATCCGCTCGGGTTTGCTTTCGGGAGCTTTTGTTCCCTGAGCGCTTTCCGTAGAGTTCCGGAGGACGGGAATGAAGATGGCGGCCTCCCAGTCTCCGGCCCGGAGGAGCCAAGAGCTCGGGGCCCCACTCTTCAGTGCACCCTCAGAGAACAGCGCCCAGTTACTCCCGTCACCCTGGCCTCCGGCCGCGCTCCGAGCTGACCGAGCCTGCGACCCGTTCAAGGTAACCCCGAGCTTAGAGCTCACTCCTCGGCTCTTTCTCTGTAGCCAGCTTCCCTGTTCTAATACCTGTAAGCTCTGTGACACTCAGACACCCCCGTTCCTTCTGTGACCTTGCGGTACCTGAGGCCACACTGACCCCGCGTGGGCTTCACCCTGGTTAAGCCTCCGGAGCGATGTCCCTCAGCGGAACAGACTTTTAAACGTCCTGATTTTGTGCTCCGTTGCTCCGCTGCTTGCCGGGAGCCGGCCCCTCCCCCCGCGGTCTATCTTCCCGTCGCTTTGGATTCACTTCTCCGCCAGTCCTACCTTTCAGAAAGTGGTTGATTTTCTGTTTCTAGAATTGCTGTTCTTCTTCTCTTCGATCTCCCGTTGAATTTGTAGGTGCTTGCAATCTTTAGATAAGCTATCTAGCTGATCTCCCGCAACCTGAAGTAGTCTCAGCCTGCTACTTCTCCGCCATCTTGACTCCTCTCCCCTTGACTTTTTTTTTAAAATTTAATTTTATTATATTTTTTTTCAGTGTTCCAAAATTTATTGTTTATGCACCACACCCAGTGCTCCATGCAATATGTGCCCTCCTTAATACCCACCATGGGTTCACCCCAACCCCCACCCACCTCCCCTCCAAAACCCTCAGTTTGTTTTCAGAGTCCACAGTCTCTCATGGTTTGTCTCCCCCTCTGGTTTCCCCCAACTCACTTCTCCTCTCCATCTCCCAAAGTTCCTCCGTGTTATTCCTTATGCTCCACAAGTAAGTGATACCATATGATAATTGACTTTGATCTCAGCTCAGATCTTGATCTCAGGGTGGTGAGTTCAAGCCCTGTGTTTGGGTCCATGCTGTGCATGGAGCCTACTTAAAAAAAAAAACAAAAACTAGCTAAGTTTTATTTTGAAATCTATAAATGCAACCAGATGATCTTTATGATAGCATAAAATTCTCAGGCATAAATTCTATAAACAAGGGGAAATGTGTCAAATATCCATTCTGAAACCAATTTTCATGGAGTTCATAGTGAAAACATGGGATTTTGGCTAACAAGAGTCAAACAAGAATTTATGGCTTCTGATTAAGGCAGATGGGGTATGGAAAGTGAATGTGTTTTCTGCGTATAGTATAGAGGCAAAAGATGGTGACTGAGGTTATTTGGTTGTAATGCAAAGGAATCTCAAATATTTCTAATATACTACCCTTCACTTATTTTACATAGAAGGCTGAGCTAGACAACATCAGAACACTTATTCCCAAATGTGGTAGCATTTGATTAATTCTTTATGCCTTCCTCAAATATAATATATCCTAACTTTGTGCAAAGAAGGTAAAATCAAACCATTCTCTGCAGTATAGAACTTTAACATGCTCCTCGATAAATGTGGTTTAGTATCTGGCTTACCTCCTTCCTTCTCCTTCTCCAGCCTCCCCAGGGAAGCCCATGGGGAACAACTCTTGTAGGATATGACTTTTCCATATCTTCTGATTCTAATCTAAGTACATAGGCAATACCCATATATTTCTACTCCCCACCACCAGGACAGGATAACAAAGCATAAGAAGACAAGGAGAGGTGCAAAGTTTTAATTATAAGCTTTTATTTAATAAAGATTATGTGTTTTAAAAAGTCATTTTTCCTCTACACCCACATGTAAATTCAAATGATATGTTTATTGTGCTGGCAAAATCCAGTGTTGAACATCTGCCTAAGTAACAGGTTAAAATCTCCTTAACAGATGGTAAAAATTTTTGATAATAGTTTTTATTTTTATTCTTGGAAGTATTAAGAAATAAATAGTTTAATATATTAAAATAGGCAGAAAGAAGAGGGTTCTTAATTCAGGGATAATAGTAATGAGGATAACTGACCAATGAAATAATCACTAATTTACATGTATACTTAATCAGTATCCTTTTAAACTTCTAAGTTGCTTAATTAGGGATTTAAAGAATTTTAGGTATAATATTAACCTTAATATACTTAAGTAGTTTTCTGTTTTCCTTTTGGGAAATTTTGGGGGGAATTTTTAGAGTTGTGGTGAGAATGTTAGGTGATCAAAATGTATGATTAAAAGATTAGTACATTTTGTTTCAGTTTTCAAATAGTTCCCCACAAATAGCAAATCACAAGGGCATACAGTTGTTTGTAGGACATCTGTCCTGGGGCAATAAATTTCAGAAATGGTAGCTAAACATGTGCCATCTGTGAAGGAATCTGCCCAGTATCATCAGCAATTGCATTTAATAAACATCCAGTAACTCTGGGAATTTTTTCTTGCAGGTATGATATTTTAAAAGGGTTGCTAACTTGCCATAGTTTTAAGATTCTGATTGACCTCACTTGCTGTACTGTGGGTTATTACTTATAATATGAAAGAAGATTTAGTCATTTATCTTGCTGGAAAAGAGTATTCACAGATGTTAGTGCAAGGTTAGTATACATCAGATGACATGTTTATTATTTTAATAAATAACAATAAGACATGATGAGCAGATCCTTGTCCTGCTAACACAGTGCTAAGGCAAAAGAAAAGCAACTAAAATATGTGTAAGATGAACTGCCCCTCAAAACACTGAATAATTGTCTAATTACTGATTTTTATTTTCAGCAATATAATTTGTGTCTGTTTAAAAATATTGGATACAAAGCATCAAATCTAAGCTTGATTTTTAAATTATACATATAATTTAATCTCAATGTATTTCTTTTTTTTAAAAAAGATTTTATTTATTAATTTGAGAGAGAGAGAGAGTGCACAAGAATGGGGCGAGGGGCAGAGGGAGAAGAAAATTCCCCTCTGAGTAGGGACTCAAATGTTGGACTTGATCCCAGTACTCTGTGATTATGACCTGAGCCAAAGCTAGACGCTTAACCAATTGAGCGACCTAGGCACCCTCTCAATGCATTTCTTAATAGATTATTATGAATTCATTTTGTCCATTTACCTTGTCCACTACCTTGAAGATAGAATGATAATGTAGACTTTTGATCCTATAACATCTTTGACCAAACAACTCAGTGAACTATTACCAATCTAAACAGAGTGTATTCATGAAATAATTTCTGAACATTTTATTTTGAGATAATTTTAAACCTATAGAATATTTTCAAAATAATACTGGTAGTTCACATGTACTCTTCACCATTTCCCCGTGATGTTAGTAATTTGTATTACCATGTTGCACATAACAGGAATCAACACTGATGTAAATAAATGATAGTTTATTCATGTTTTATCAGTTTGCCCCAATATGCTTTTTGTGTTCCAGAAAACAGTAAAGAATCAAAGAATCCCATCCTGCATTTATTTATTTCTCATTAATCTCCTATAATCTGTGAACAGTTTCTCATTCTATCCTTGTCTTTCATGATTCTCCTTGATGCTTTTGATAAGTACCAGATATTTTGTAGAATATCTCTCCATAAGGGTTTGTCTGATTTTTCTTATCAATAATCAGATTAATTTTATGCATTTTTGGTAAGAATTCTATGAAACTGCTGTTGTCATTTTCATACATATTGGGCATTCAGTGTCAGTATGTTTTATTACGTGGTGTTAACCTTGAGAACTTGATTAAGCTGATGTCTACTTAACATCTCTAAGGTTTCTCTACTGTATAGTTACTATTTTTGTTTTGTAATAGATATGAGGTAATGCTGATATCAAATTTTAATATCAAGTTTCTAATCAAATTTTGCCCACTGGTCTTGTATTATTTTTAATTTAGGCTTTTATTAACTTTCAAATAAAAGTTACATACGTTTAAGATATATAACACAATATGTCATGTGACATGCATAATGAAATAACTATTAGTTAATCTAACATTTTCTTATATAACTATAATTTTTATGTATGGTAACAAAAGCCCCTGAGTTCTATTTTCAAAAAATGTCCTGTTTTCAATACAGCATTATTAATTATAGTCACTATTCTATGCATTAGGTCTCTAGACTTAGTTATTGCCACTGACTTTAACATCCTTTGGTTGACTTTACCTGGAATAATTATTAATGCGGTGTTTTCCTAATGATGATTTTGGGTTTCATTAATTTCTTCTACATAAGTTAATTTATTTTTTTTCTTAAAGGAAGAGCTATCTCTTCATATATTTGATTATTTATTCATATCTTTATGTCATCACGAATGCTAATTTTAATGTTTTATAATCCAATATTATCTTTGTATAAAAGGCTTAATTTATACCAGTTTCAGCCATGGAATATTCCTTTAGGTTAGCTCTTATTTCTTTTTGACCTGCCCTCATCTTTTTTTCACTTATTACCTGGAACCATTAAATATTTCAGGTGCATCTTGCATTTTAAAGTAGCTTTTAATCTTCTTAATATAATAGGCATAAGAGAACAGTTATTCAGTATTAAACTTTGATCAGTATAGAAATTTGACCTAACAAAACTGAAGTTTCATCTTCTCAATGTGTAAATGGTAACCAGATATGGTTAACATCCATGAGGTTAAGAAAGGAAATATCTATGGAGAGTCATATACAGTAGTAGAAGAATACTTATTCAGAAAGAGTAAAAGTAGGGAATATATATTAGGCTAAACTAGTAATGATATGGTGGTATATTCTAATTCTTAGGTCAAATATTCATTAATTCACCTCCTATGTTTAAAGGACTCCTATGTTTAAAGCACTGTGTTGGATGTAATAGGAGCTCTTTTTTCTCAAGGAGCTTGCAGTCATGTCCAAGATGCCTGTAACAATTGTATGGGTATGTATTTAGTGGTCATTGAATATCTGTTATATAAGGTGTTATGCTAACTCCTGAGGCAAATAAGCAATGTGTAAACTCAAAATTTTAATAACATATGGTATTACTGTTACAGAAATATGATACTATGGGACACAGAAGAGAATAATGCTCAGGTACAAATACTAATTTTAAAAGACAGTATATAGGGGCGCCTGGGTGGCTCAGTGGGTTAAAGCCTCTGCCTTCGGCTTGGGTCATGATCCCAGGGTCCTGGGATCGAGCCCCACATCGGGCTCTCTGCTCCACAGGGAGCCTGTTTCCTCCTCTCTCTGCCTGCCTCTCTGCCTACTTGTGATCTCTGTCTGTCCAAAAAAAAAAAAAAAGACAGTATATAATTAGCACTGTAAAAAAATAATTAGCACTGTACAAGAATTACAAAGTCATATAAGAGCTCAAAGAAAGTAGATTTCCCCTTTATTTGGGGGGAATAGGGAAGGCAGTTTAGGCAGATAACATGAATAAAGTGCAAGACCTTCATAATGCAATGACTTCTGGCAGATACTGGGGACATAGTGATAGCCAGTACTAAGAAGTTCAGAGATTTTCAGACTGGTCATCTCTGTATCAGGCTAAAATATTAGACTGGGACTATGGTTTAGAAGGTTTTTAAAATCAAGTTGTGCCATTTTGACTTACCTTGTTAGGCAACGAAAAAATAATGGGAAAATATTGAATGTGTTTTATCCCTAAGTAACTGGATTGAAGTTTGGTCTAAAGATCATCAGGTATTGATGTGAGAGAGAAATTGTTTAAATGTTGTTGGGATTCTAGGAAGACGTCAGAATGAATGAAAGGTAGAGATCTTCCTGTTCCCATTTGTTTAGGAACCACGGAGTAGCATCCACTGAATGCTCAAAGCAAATGCAATGAATACAACTTTATCTACATCCTCAAGGGATTTAGTATAAGATATAAAGTGAACAAACACATGATTATGATAGAAATATGTTGAGAACACTGTACTCCACCACGAAAATGGAGCACAGATGCCCAACCCAGATTGGAAGGGGGTTGAGAGCTGGTCATTTTCTTTGAGGTTTAAATGATTCAAAGTAGTTTTGAAGCTGAAGTGGACCATGCAGTATGAGTGCTTTCTCTATAGAAAAAAAAAGGCAAGAAATGTAAGTGAAATTATGATATATATGAGGAAAATGCAATTTGATGTATATGGCTAGAATTTAAGAAACAAAAGGTGAGAAATTAGTTTTAAAGTTAACAAAGCCATAAAAATTTTCAAGAAATGTACACATTTTCCTATGGACCACTTAAAAAAATATTTAGGGGAACCCATTAAGTTCACTAGACTTTAGGTGGGCAGGAAAAAGGTGAGATTATTTATCCTTGACCCCCTTCAGCCACACTAAAGTTATTTCTGCCCCTGAGGTTTCAAATTTTATTTGCAGAGCTTACCTTTGCTGAAGAAAAGAAAATTCTAAACTAATGTGCAATAATGACAGGCTACTGGGAGTAAGTAAGCATAAGGGTAAGAGTGAGGAGAGTAAAATAACTGATTGATCCATTGGCTCTTGAACACCTGAGTAGAAACTACAATACAGAGAGGAAAAAAGTTGCTTCACATGGTTACCTAAACTAGTAATCAGGGAAATAGCAATTAAAAGAAAAAAAAACCCTGCTCTTTTTTTTATCCGTTAGTAAGCATGGAATAGTAGTAAGCAGTATTGGCTTGCACATAAGGAGTTGAACAACGGTATATACTTCTGGAAACAACCTATTATATGCATTCTGAAAAGCAGACCAATATTGGCTACTAGATCATTAAAATATATTAAATTTTGTTGGGGCAATTCTACATTTAAAATGTCTATCCTTATTGTAGAAATGTGAGCAAGTCTTATATTGTTTATGCTGGCTTCAGTCCACTTATATTACAGAAAAATTTACCTGAAATTTGAACAGTAGGGTCTGGTTAAATGTGACTGCAAGTACATATAAAGGAATACTGTGCAACCATTGAAATAGGCATTGGAATTTTAATAACATGGAAGAATGTTCCCAAAATTTATATTTCTGAACCTATGTCCCAGTCTCATGCGATCTTCCTCAGTAATACCAGCATAGAATGTCCTTTGCTCCACTCCCGCGCCCAATGCCCAACACTTTCTCACCTTATCATGGTTTTATTTTTTAGTATTCTGTTGTGGTTTATTCATTCATTTATTGTTTATTGCCTGTTTCTCACTAACGAGTATAAGTTCCATGAGAGCAGGAAATTTGTTTTGTCAGTGCTGTATTCTTGGTGTCAAGAACAATATCTGTCACACTCTAAGAGCTAAGTAAATATTTGAAGAATAAATAAATAGTACACAATTATATGGTCAGATGTCAATTGTGAAAAAAAATATATAGAACACTCAAATGTGTCAAAATGCCACCACTAGTTATGTCAGAATTTTAAATTTTTACCATGTTTTGTTTCCTTTATCATATTTGGATACAATGAGATTTACTATAAGAAGGAAAAAGTAACAAAAGTTCAGAATAAAATGAAATAATTCTGATGTCAATGCAGTGGGTAGGGGGCACACCGAAGTCCATTATGAAGCTTTTGCAGTTAACCCAATTGGAAAATGTTGAAAATATGGCAAAGATTAAAAGGTTGAGAATGTTGTTTAGTTCCATTAAAATATCCATAATATATGAATTCACTGGTTAAGGCACTAGTGTTTTTCTAGGTTTTCTGGAATTCCCACCCTTCTACCCCCTCACCTCCACTTTTCTGGATGCTTTCTTCTATCCTAGCACAGAATAGAGAAATAAGCAGACAGTGGCCACACACGGGCTGTCCCCACATTTCATGGCCATTGGAGCTGCTACTTTTTCTTTATCACTCCTTGCATGAACCTGACAAATGTGGTCCTTTTTCCCATTGTGGTTTGCATAATCCCAGACCTTTTGTTTGTTTTCCACATTCTCTGTGTGTGCTTTTGTCATGGAATCTTAGAACTTTCTTCGACAAGAAAATAAAAGACCCTACCTGAGTGTATGTTGCATCCGGAAATTTCACATTGGACCCATTTCTAACGAAGGACTACAATGCTGAGCCTGTATTTTCTCGCTTCACTGTGTGTATTGCTCCCTAATGGAGCTGTAAGAAGAGCAGGGTTTTGAATGTGTATGTGTCCTACCCAGCTTCTATAATAACTACAGTCTGTAAACTTACAGTCTCTTCTTGTATCAACCTACTTCAATAAAGAGGAAAATTCATTTAGAAATTGATCATTTAGATATTATTTCAACCAAGTTTTATATCAGAGTTTCAGTATACTAACTGTAGTTAATTGTATCAGGTTATTTCTTGTGAGTTACTTTTAATTTATTGGTGCAGTAGAGGATAGAGAGGAAGAATGTTGTATAAAGTCATAGACCCAGGGGCGCCTGGGTGTCTCCGTCGCTAAGCGTTTGCAGTTGGCTCAGGTCATGATCCCGGGGTTCTGGGATCAAGCCCTGCTCAGCGAGAAGCCTGCTTCTCCCTCTCCCATTCCCCCTGCTTGTGTTCCCTCTCTCACTGTGTCTCTCTCTGTCAAATAAATAAATAAATAAAACCTTAAAAAAAAAGTCATAGACCCAGAAAAAGGTAGAAGTTGATTCTTTTTTCTTTTTATTTGGCTATTATTTTTTATTAACATATAAGCCCCAGGGGTACAGGTCTGTGAATCATCAGGCTTACACACCTCCCAGCACTCACCATATGTATGTGCTAATACCCTTCCCAATTGATCTCCCTGATACGAGAAGTTTATTTTAACAAGACTTTATTCAGTACATACACACTGTGAGGCAAGAATAGCTTGGATAAAGGTTTGAGTCACAAGTTTGGGCACATTTGGAGAAAGAGATCAAAAGACAAAGAAATACTACATTGACAAAAACACAGTAGTTATGTCATAATTTTGACTAAAAAGCCCTTAATACATAGAAGTTAGTAAATAATGTAATAAGGTAATTAGGTTAATAGAATATACCTATCTAACTTAAAATTTTAACCAACACGTGATTATATGTAACCCACCATCAGAAGTTCTACTTGAAAAAGGTCTGCTTAATTAGCTGGTTCAAGATTACTTGCTAAAAACCAGTAAATTTTGTCACATACTATCTATTATATTAGATTCTTATACACAAATCTATGGAGAGATAAATTCCTTTACCCATGTAATGTAACCTTCAAATCCATGAAGATGTTAAACTTATCTTTAGATAAGATTGAAATTGCTTGTGTGTGTGAAAGTTCGACCACCTGAAGGTACTGGTTACACTTGGAACACATCTCTATTTGAATGTCTTATTAGACTCGTATTTGACAGATCCTTGTCCATAAATGAAATGCTAGTGTGAAATGTTAGTTAGGAACCTCATATCCATTATCTGAGATATTCTTAAACCAAAGAATGAAGAGAGAACTGTCAGCACTGCCATCATTTTTAGAGAACAAAATATTTAAAGCATGAAGCAAATATACTAGCAGCAGGAATACAGAAACTCCTGAGATGCACCTGAGTAGGGGGAATCTTCCCTTCCAAATATTTCAGTAACTCCGCTGCAGACTAACATACTTCATTACTGGAAATATTTTAATTTCAAATGTAATTGATATGGCTCATGGTTTACTGCCAGCTACGCTTTCATTGTGTCGCTGCTGATTATAATGACATTCTGCAAGGATACCACTGACACCAGTACTTTGTCTTCCATAACTGCACTCAAGGGCATATTTTTAACACAGAATGAATCAGGGAATCACACCCATAACTTTGGGAATGTGGTGCTGAAAATTGATTCTACTGAATTCTAACCAGATGTTTCTATAACCTAGAATAATTTATTGAAAGAAGCCATTCACATTTATGAGCTGATTATTTATGTTGAATCATAAATTAGCACAGCTATATAAAATAAACTTACATAAGTGATGCTTTCATATTCTAAAAGGAATTAAAATAGAATTAAAGCAGAAAAAATATTAATGCATATATAAGTCATGTAATTTTCTGGAGCAATTAGAAATAGTTTATAAGGATAAATATACAAAAGAACTAAAGATGGGGAGGAAGTCCTTTCAAGAAAGATAGTGGCTATATTGTACTCCTGACACTAATATACACTGTATGTTAAGAAATTGGAATTTAAATAAAAACTTTAAAAATGGAGAAAAGAAATAAATACTATATCATGAATAAACTTTGTGACTGCAATGAAAAGGAGATAATGAGTGTTGACTCTGGTTGAAGGGGAATTAAAAAAAAAATATGAATGAGGTGATAAGATGTACACAAGACTTGAATTCTCAGAATATCCAAAGCATTCTTGATTTTTGTACAAACTGGGAGTGTTAAAATAGCAATTTAGTATCATGAACAAATTAAATGTAACATTTAGCTAGGGGCTAAACTCAGGCTGCATGTTTTGAGGTAAATTGAAAACCTGTTCATTCAAAAAATATTTACTATGCACCTGCTAGCTACCAAGCACTTGACAAAGCATTTGGATACATAAGAGAACAAACTAAGGATGATACTTAATGTTATCTGTTGTTATTGAACTTCAGTAACTTCAGTTTTAATGCAGAGAGCGAGTTAACCAAATAAAATAGGTATAACATACAATATAGGACAGTGATAAGCACTATAAAAAGAACAAGGTAAAGATCAGGGATACGTAATGAGTTAACGGAAGGTACATGACTGAGGAGGGTATGAATATTGCTTTATAAAATAGGATGGTCAGGGTAGGCCTCATGGAGAAAGTGACATATGAGCAAAGACTGAGATAGGACTGTTGGCCATACACCTATCTATAGATAGAGTGATTCTGCAGAGGGAATAGCTAGAGCAAAGTCCTTAAGGTAGGCAGGCATTAAGCCCAACACCTTTCTGGAGTATCGAGGAAGCTAGCCTTTGTTTGCATACCTGAGAGGAGGATGGGTTGAATGGTAAGAGAATAGGGACCTTGTTATGGAGAGCCTTTTAAGTCCTATAACTAAGTTAAATGGGGAGACACTTCAGGATTTTGGGCAAGGGAGTGATATGTCATGGCTTTCATTTCAACATGTCTTTCGAATGACTGATCAAGAACAGAATGTAGGGCAATGGTAGAAGCAGGAAAAACTCTTTGAAGTTTCTCCCATTAACTTTATGTAAATAAAGTAATATGTAAAATTTGGTGGGAGCAGTGGAAATGATAAAATGATCAGTTCCTGGTTACAGAGCATTTTGAAAGTTGAACAAATTGGTTTTACAGAGACTAAATGTGCAGTGTGAGAGAGAGGAGTTACAAATGGTACCAATTTTAGCCTAAGCAACTGGAGTATTGCCAGTGCCTGAAATGAAACAGATTAAAAGTGGAGGAGGCTTGGCAAGAAAAGCAGTTTCAGATTGGGCACACAGAGTTTGAGATGTCCAGTCTCATGTGAGTAAAGAATAACGAGTAGGCAGCACCAATTTAAGTTCGGTTTGGAAGGAAGACCCGGAATAATGATACTTAAATGTTTTCAGCACATGGGTTCATTTCAGCCTTTAATTCCAGGAGATGGGGTAAGGTTTCCAAGGGAGAAGGTATAGACAGACAATTTGAAAGGCCCAGTTCTGCCAAAGGGATGTTTCTACGTCAAAACTGCCATTTCATATGCTTCTGGATTGGAAACTATAAATAAATCCAGGTATATGTAGATGAAGAGAAGCAATCTGATTATAGTGAAAAATACCTAATAGTGAATAAACAGTGTCACCATTCCATATGGAAAACATTATACAAAAGTTACTTCAGTAGAGTTCCAGCTCTTAATTCCATGAGTCGAGAAATATGCTAATGGAGATAACTTAAAAGATAGCAAAAGTAAAGTAAAATCATATTGAGGGTATAATAAAGATTTAAAAGGTTGATTAGAATGCTGCCTTTAACTTAAAACAATGTTGTAGAAAGTAAGGGTTCCTCAGAACTATGGTTAGAATTATCTAAAATGAAACAGTAGCAAGATAATTAATGATAGCATATGCTAAAATTTATTATAGAGAATTATTTCTCATTTTACACTCAGTCCACAAAAATAATAGAAATACTAAAACATGTAATGAAATGTGAATGTTAAATTAAACAATATGAAGTAAAATTCCATGCTGTTTCATACAGCTTTTAAATTTAAACAAAAATAATGTGAAATAGTTAAATGCTCCTTTCTGAATGGGGAGAGTGGTAAATCAGCTGTATAGAACTTAACATTCTGTAGTTTACTTATGACGTTGAGTGTCTGTACTAAGTGAATATTTAGTGCTGCAGCTGGCATAGTTACCGATTGAAGAACTCTGTTTACTTCTCCAAGTATCTACTTTCCTAGAAATTTGTCTTAAGTGCTTTCTGCACTATTTATGTGACATCCAAATGAAATGCCACATAATATCCAACAGGATAAGGGATTTTATTTTAGTCAAAATAAGTTCAGAAGATTAAAAAAAAAATTGAGGTCTGAAATATTCAGGTCCCTGTGAACTTCCTTGTTAGCTAGGGAAAAGTTGTATTTATTTACATTTGATCTGCTAAAGAACTTAAATCTACTTTGTAACCCCCAATTGTTAGATAAATCTATGGCATCTTACTCTACTTCCCAAACTATTAATGTAGAAATAACTTGAATTTATTTCTCTGAAAAAAAAAATGGGATCTCTCTCCTCATAAGAATGCTGTCTTATCCTACTAGCAATTATAAAGATATATTTGCTGTAAGTCACAAGAGTTTTTTATTGTGATGCATGTGGTGGAAAACCAGGTGCAGAATAAACATCAGCTATGGCTGTCAAGTAATATAAAATAGAAGCACAATTAGCTATTACCAGAGAGCTTTTAAGGAAACTTTCCAAATAGAAACCCAGTGCCTGAATAACTTAATTAACTTCCTGTGGGATCAAATCCATCACTGTTAAGCACCTGTCACATATAAGCATTGCCCATAGTGAGGCTCAATAAATGTTTTGTATTAATGCTGAAATTGTTTATACCTCTATATTATGATATCTAGGGAAGTAAAACATATTTACTATGTTAAAAAGGAACTTTTGTAATTGAACTAGCAACTACTGTGATATTAAAAGGAAACTAATATTGAAAGTGAACAATGGGGGGTATGTATTGAATGTTTTATTAGGAGGTAGAAACATAAAGACATTTCTCTCAATACTGTTGTCATCTCCATATATCACTATATGAGGTGGAAAGTTCTGTCACATTACATAAATGCCTACGCAGTTATCTTATGACTGTGCTCAGAGCTAAGCCTGAGAAACCATAAAAAACCATTGTTTGAGTTACTCATGAAATACATTCATTTATTCTCTACTCATTCAGTCAGAATTTGATTTCCAAGTTGTCTTCAAATTACATATTCAGGTAGGTGTCACCACCCTGTCTTTCAAGATAAAATGTGTCAATTTAGTTCTCCAAAACTAAAGAGACACAAAGCATTAAAGTAATACAAGCCCAGGCTATTTGATCTCCAGCTCCATACTGTTAAACACTGCATTCTAATGGAGATAAAAAATGAAAAGCAATGGTTTTGTATTCTAGGAGTGTACTTAGGTGTGATCTAACAGCTGACTTCTTATATTACTGAGATGGAGCATAACTAGGGTATGCTTTGAGAATGGTAGAATCCAAATTTAGGAATTAGGAGATAGTCACCATGACATTGATTCACCATGAAGCTCATTTTTCCAGACTGTACTTAAAACAAGTACTTAAAACTTGACACAGTATGAGAACTGTTGACAAAGTTGTGCTAATAAAAGATAACTGACATTTCTATAGACATGTACAGAGTGGACATTCTATGTCCATTACACAGAAGTTTGGGACTCTGTTCAAATGTATGTGTTCATTGGTTGTATATGTAAAGCATCCCAGGTTTTGTAGTTCTTAAGAATTATGTAATCCTAATCATTTTACACAATAAAAAATTAAACTGTATTTACAAGTCACATTTTTCAGCACCCAAAATGTACCTATCTTATGTCTATTCAAATTAATAATCAGAATATGTCCAGGCATCTTGATATCAATTGTAGTGAAAAGAGAGTTTAAAAGTTTATTTAAAATACTCAGAGACACATCGGTGGTCAAATAGTGGAGTTAGAATCAAACCTTTATTTTTGTGACTCAAAAACCAATGTCTTGGTTTATTTGCCAGAAGTTAGTGAATTTTGCTTCCCCAAATCTGATAGAATCTCTAAGAAAGCATATAAGCTGCATCAGAGTAGAGTTTACTTGGGCTTTAGAACGTTATTCCTAACCTTAACTTTAATCTATCAGAATTATCTGGTAAAGTTCTTTTTCTTAAATTGAGGTATAATTGACATTAACATATTGGTTTCAGGTGTACAAAAGAATGATTTGATATTTGTATACATTGTGAAATTATAGCAATACGCCTCATTTAACATTCATCACTTTTCATTCTTCTTGTGATGAGAACTTTTAAGAGCTACTCTCTTGGCAACTTTCAAACATGCAGTGTAGTGTTATTGACTATAATCACCATGTTGTTAATTATATCCCCATGACTAATTTACTTTAAAATGGGAAGTTTGTACCTTTTGACCCCTTCACCCATGTTTTCCACTCTTGCCTCTGGCAATCACCAAACTGTTTGTTCTCTGTATGCGTGAGTTTGTTGTTCTTTTTTAATCTTTTTCGATTTCACATAAGTAGGATCATACAGTATTTGTCTTTCTGGTGGGCATTTCTTTTTTTTTTTTTAATTGCTAAATAAAATTCTGTTGTGTATGCATGCCACATTTTCTTTATTCATTCATCCATTGGTGGACACTTAGATACTATCTCTGTTTTGAGTATTGTAAATAATGCTGCAGTCAACATGGGGGTACGTAATTCTTTTCAAATTACTGATTCTGTTTCCTTCAGAGAAATACCCAAATGCAGAATTGCTGGATGATATGGTAGTTCTATTTTTTAATTTTTTTTTTTTTTATTTTTTGAGGAACCTTTATACTGTTTTCCAAAATGGCTGCTCCAGTTAACATTCCCACCAACAGTACACAAAGGTTTCCTTTTCTCTACATCCTCACCAAAACTTATCTCTTGTCTTTCTAGTCTTTTTAAAATACTCATTCTAAAAGGTGTGAGGTAATATCTCATTGTGGTTTTAATTTGCATTTTTCTAATGAATGTTGAACATCTTTATATGTACCTGTTGGCTATCTGTATTTATTCGCTGGAAAAAGGTCTATTCAGATCATCTGCCCATTTTTTAAGTATAATTTCCTTTTTTTTCTTTTACTTTTCTCTTTCTTTCACTTTTTTCCTATTGAACTATATGTCTTTTTAACTTTTTTGGAGTTCTCTATATTTATGTATTTTGGATTTTAACCTCTTGTCAGATACATGTTTAAAAACTTTCTTTCCTCCTATTCAAAAGGTTGCCTTTTCATTTTTTAAAAAGAATTTTTCAGTCACTACACCCAACATTGGGCTTGAACTTACAACCCCAAGAGGAAGAGTCATATGCTTTACCAATGGAGCTCCACCCTGACTTTTCATTTTGTTGATTGTTTTCTTCACTTTGTAGAAGCTTTCTTTGATGTAGTCCTGCTTATTTATTTTTGCTTTTGTTTTTGCTTCTGGTGTCAAATTCAAAAAATCATCACCAAGACCAATGTCAAGGACATTACCACTTCTGTTTTCTTGCAAAACTTTTATGGTTTCAAGTGTTTATGTTCACATCTTTAATTCATTTTCAGTTAATTTTTGTGTATGGTGTAAGATAGTGGTAATGTTTCATTCTTTTGCATGTGGCTATTCAGCTTTCCTGACACTCTTTACTCAAGAGATTGTTCTCTCCCCATTTTAATTTCTTGGCTTCTTTGTCATAAACTGACCATATTTGCGTGAATTTATTTCTGGGTGCTTTGTTCTGTTTCATTGATCTGTATGTATGTGTTTATGCCAATACCATACTGTATCGATTACTATGCCTTTGTAATAAAATGTGAAATCAGGACATGTCATGCTTATAGCTTTGTTCTTTCTTTTCTTCGAGATCACTTTGGTAATTAGGGATCTTATCTGGTTCCATTCTGGTTTTGTAGAAAATACCATTGAAATTTGATAGAGATTGCATTGAATCAGTAGATTGTTTTAGGTAGTATGGACATTTTAAGAATATTTTTGTAATCCATGAGTATGGAATATCTTTTTATTTACTTGTATCTTCTATTTTTTCATTAATGTCTAGGTCTTTACCTTCTTGGTTAAATTTATTTCTAGGTATTTTTCTTTTCTTTTTGATGCAGTTGCAAATGAGATTGTTTTAATATCTTCCACTAGTCTGTTATCAGTGTATAGAAACTCAACAGATTTTGTATATTGATTTTTTTATCCCTCAACTTTATTGATTTATTTTATTCTAATGGTTTGTTGTGTAGTCTTTAGGGTTTTGTATATATACTGTCATGTCATTTGTAAATAGATGGTATTACTTTTTCCTTTCCAGTTCAGATGTCTGTTATTTCCTTTTTCTAACTAAATTTCCTATTAGCCTTCTAATACTGTGTTGAATAAAAGTGCAGATAGTGGGCATTCTTGTCTTTTTTCCTAATCTTAGAGGAAAAGTTTTCAGCTTTTCACTGTAAAGTTCTTTTTTTTTAAAGAAACATTTTTCTTACATAAAAATAGTTTCCATAAATAGTATTGATTATATGACCATAGGATCACCAGACATTTAAAATTTTAAATGTCTTAGAACATTTCCATGTGGAAATATACCACTGATCCAAAACAATATGAAAAACTAAAGCACATCAGAAATTAAAACTTTTTTATAAATCAGAACATTGTGTACATATATATGTGTTCATACACACATGTGCTAAACCTTCTATAGTTTCCCCACTGCTATATGGATCAAAGACCATTCTGTTGCTATAATACGTATTACTCACAGGAAGATAGCACTGGCAAAATTATTTCAGTAGCTAAAACCAACTGGAAAATAGAGAATTAAATAATTCTATTCCATTGATTATAACATTTTCTACATTGTGTTTATTTATTGACTTTCAGTCAGCTAAGTAATATTTTCCAAGGATGTTTAGTGTTTGGAGAGTTCCTCATGGAATATTACACCTTGGAAGAGAAGGATGAAATGAAGGCAAGAATCAACAATACAATTTTATGCAAGCTTCTAATTTTGGAGTTGGTGTATTAAACATTCCATAGAGCTTCTGATAGGCTATCAGCAACTTACTATTTAGATTCAAACAGAACATGAAGGGTCTAAGACTGAAAAGAACATTACTCTATTATTCACTAGATGTAATATATTAAATAACTTTGTCAAGATGTTTAAATTGTCAGAAATTTAGTTTCCTCATAAAGAAAATGGATATACATGTATCATAGTTTTGCCATATCTAAGTTATATAAAACATGTTTGAGAGATCCGTAGTAAGCTTTCAGTAAATTTTAGCATAGTGGAATACAGGTAGAAATCAGTCACACTACAATCAAAACTCAGTTTTGAAGCAATTGAATAATATACACAAATGTGAACTGGTGAGAAATGTTAGCTTTATCAGAAGCTGAGTTGGAGAGCATGACTAACTTGAAGCCACTTCAACCTTCAGGTCTGGACATTATGGGCGATCTTGAGGAGAATGAGTCTTACAAGATAATCTGGGTCTACCAAAATAGACCAGAGACAAAGAGCAAACTAAATCTGCTGGTGACTTCTAACACACTTACGATAAGGGGACACAAATACATGTCTAATTTTGTTCTATATTAATAAAGTAATTAACTTTTCTTCATGAAGGGAGGTTCTAAGAGTATGCATAGGAAAATAAAAAGCTTTCCACCAGTACTTCAAGGAAATTCTTAATCTCTAGGTTAATTCAAAGCAAGAACATGGTAGCAGTGGTCAAGAGGTTGCTGGAGTCACACTGCCTGGGTTCAACAATTCTGCCACATATTATTAGGCAGTCATCAGTGAGTCCCAAGTTCAATTTACATAAAAAACAAAGAAACTCATATTTATATAGCCCTCAAAGGATAGAAAGGGAAATTATTTCACCCAGAGCTAATTCCATTTATTCCCTACCTGACTGAGTTATGATTTACATATAGCTTTAGAATGCAAATATGAATAATGTAGAATAATTTATTTCACTTGGGGAAAGGGCCAAAAGGTAAGTGTTGGTTATATCCACAAACCGTATATGGGAAGAAAATAAAGGAAGAAAGTAAGTAAAGACAAAAGTTTACTACCCATATTTAAGCATAGGAATTCTAAGTGCTATTATACAAGATGGGCCATTTTGATCAGAAGTTAACCTGTGTAAATTTTTAAAAAAATTTCAGTAGGGATCTTTCAGCTTGAGCCTAAATTGGGTTTCACAGGGAAAAATGGAGGTTTATGTGAAGCTCACTGATAGCCTATTGATGTGCATCAGTTTGCATCAGTTTGTATTACTTGCAGGGAATACATTCTAAGAGAAAATCAGGGAAGAAGATAAAAACAAATAATAGGTTGGGAGGAGTCAAGATGGCGGAGAAGTAGCAGCTGAGACTACTTCAGGTACTTCAGACTACTACATCAGCTAGATAGCTTATCTAAAGATTGCAAACACCTACAAATCCAACGGAAGATCGAAGAGAAGAAAAACAGCAATTCTAGAAACAGAAAATCACTTTCTGAAAGGTAGGACTGGCAGAGAAGTGAATCCAAAGCGACGGGAAGATAGACTGCGGGGGGAGGGGCCGGCTCCTGGCAAGCGGCGGAGCAACGGAGCACAAAATCAGGACTGTTAAAAGTCTGTTCCGCTGAGGGACATCGCCCCAGAGGCTTAACTGGGGTGAAGCCCACGCGGGGTCAGCGTGGCCTCAGGTCCCGCAGGGTCACAGAAGGATCGGGGGTGTAGGAGTGTCGCAGAGCTTGCAGGTATTAAAACGGGGAAGCAGGCTACAGAGACGGAGCCGATGAGTGAGCTCACAGCTCGGGCTTACCTTGAACCGGTCTCAGGCTCGGTGAGCTCAGAGCGCAGCCGGAGGCCAGGCAGACGGGAGTAATTGGGCGCTGTTCTCTGAGGGCGCACTGAGGAGTGGGGCCCCGAGCTCTC